>NC_046357.1:71983236-72291979 GCF_000738735.6 Corvus cornix cornix
CATCTAAAATCTTAGACTCAATTCCAGTTCCCTCATTTCCAAATAAATTGATGATTGACTGAGACGCTAAATCGTAACCCCAGCACAGAAAAGGAGCAAGAAGTGCGAGGTTTGTTCTTCTGATATTCCAAGGAGGATGCCTATATCCCATCAACCACAGCTCAGCCTAAGAAGCTCTGGAAAACTCAGTCTCGCACAAAACACAAAACAGAGCCTCAAGTGGTTTTTTGTACAATGGTAAAATTCAGTTTCTAGTCCTTTTTATTCCTTCTTTTTTTTTTTTTATTTGTTTGTTTTTATAGCATTCCACTCTTTCAGAAATAGTCATAAATTGTCATGCCCCAAAACCATGCCTGTGGCTTATTCCAGCCACAGAACATGAAAGCCCACTTCTCCAAGTGCTGGGATTTCTCAGGAATACTGCTCTTGTACTGGTCAACGATGGCCATAGGGGAAAAAAAAATTAAAAAAACCAAATTATAGCCCAGAAGGACCCAAGTCTGGAAAAGCTAAATCTTTCATTCTTTCAAGCAAATAAATTATTTCCTTCCATGATGTTGACTTGTGTTGATTGCAACAGCCACCCAGACCATCCTCAAATATTTTTGGACAAATTATACTTGGTAATGATGAAACAGTTGTTAAAAAAAACCACAAAAAAACCAAAAAAACCCAACAAAAAAAAAAAGTAGTGATATGATACACAGAGATAAATTAAAATCAAACATTTACTCCCCTGGGATACAGTGCTAGTTTTTGGTCACATGGATATCGCAAAAATGTGTTTAATGTTAACAATACACTTTGGATAAAGGACATGATGATAGATAAAAAAGCATAATATAGCAGGAAGGAAACATGAGTGCACTGGCTAGTGTGAGAACATCATCTATCACAGGACTCACAGCTTAGCCAAGATATTTGTGCCAGCTATTCTGCTGCTTTATAATTAACAAAGGAAGAAAGAGATTGAGGGTTTGGCTCAGAGTTGTTATCTCTCGTATGTTAACAATTTCAGGGATTCTTTACTTTTTCTTTCCTCCACTCTAGGGAATGGAGAGGGAAGGGGTGCTAGAACATAGAGGAGGAAGCACTGTTCTCCAGACCAGCTTAAACCCCTGGAATCCATCCCAACAATATGAGCTTGGATCAGTGGGTGGCTTTTCAAAAAGCACAGCCTTGACAGAATTTGGCAGGAAAAAAATGCCTTCAGCAGAAAACTTCTGGAACATTTTGCTATTCCATCCCTGATGCCTAAGCCCCATCACAGTGAAATGCCAAAAAATGGCAAGGTGCTCATGGTCACTAAGACTGGCTTATGACATTTGGGAATGTCATGGAGAAGAGCACAGCTTTGCATCCTCAAGGTCACTGAAGGAATTTCACACTAAGTTATGATATTTGTAAAAATTTTTATTTTGTGAACACAAAGGAAAAGTTCACCTAAGTCCTTAGGGGCTAGTGAAGTGTTCAGAGCATGCTTGCATTTAAGCACAAGTCACCTAACTGATTTTAAATTGACCAGTTGATAATAATGATTTCCTGAGGAGGAGCCTATATTTTTTTAAATTTTAGATCTCAATGCGAGGTAAAATTTTCATAAAGTTTGTTAGGAAAGTTGATCTAGGAAATCCAGAGGTCTGCATCAAGTAAGTCTCCAGCTTGGTCAATTATAACACCCCAAAAAAGCACCTAACCTACAGAGTAAAATGGATAATAAGATACACTGAAAGTCACTATCATCCTAACAAAAAAACTATTTCAGTTTAGTAACTATTTCCAATGAAAAACAAAGAAATAACAGGATTAGTTTGTGACAGTTAACCACAAAAAATCTTTCATACGTACACTGGGGATAATTTTTTCACTGATGTAAGTCATCTGTAATATAAACAATGAGATTATTAAAAATATAATTCTCCCTTTACCTGAATAAAGTAGAATAGCCTCAAAGTTCAAACGCTGTGCATCTTCCCACTCTCTGCTGCCTCACAGCCTCATGGATTTGTTGCCACAATACTACCTGCCTACCAAAAGAAAGAATTTCACAGTTTTCAGGGAAAGGGGAAGGTCTTAATGGGGGTTTTGTACACAAAAATACTTGGACTCAGATGTAAGCTAAAATACCTGCAGATAAACAGGCCCTGCTTTCATGGGCTAAATAAACCATACATAGAAATGGTAGAAAACAATGTTTTCTACAAAATTGACAGGCCGTCCTTTGATGCACATTGCATCTCTTTTGGAAACAGCCATAAATTTATTCATGAGGACAAAACCCCACAGTTTTGGGGGGAAAAAACCCCAAACCCACAGTAGATGTAATATAGCTTTTTAAATAAGCAGCCTGATATTTACCACTTTTGAACATTTGATACCAGGCAAAGTAAGTTTGATATTATCTTCATTTCCTATTACTTCCTGAGGCTGATCTGCTTATTTAAGTCCATACAGTAAGAGAGAACAGAACTTGTATTATTAGTTTTTCAAGTTTTAGTCATCTGATTCCACCAGTTGTTGGGTGTTTTGGATTTGGGTGGGTTTTTTCATGCGTGTTGGTGGATGTTTGGTTGTCTGTGGGTTTTCTTGGTTTATTGTTTTTTGGGTTTTTTTTTTTGGTTTGGGGTGAGGTTTCTTCAGTGGGGTGTGGAAGGGGCATGGTTATCATGTTTTCTCAAATTACCAGCAACTTCATTAACATTATTTTAAATGTCGTACAGCTGAGTAATGAAGTATGCTTATTTGCCTGACTTGAAAGAGATGGTTTTTCCTTACTAGGGGATGGAAACATCTGCCCAGTTCTCAAAATGCTGTCTTTCTGAAAAGTGCTGAAATTTCCATGTCTCAGAGAGCTGGTAGTCTGATGCCCTTGAGCAGCCTTCTTCATAGCTGTTACATGCTCCTTTCCTTTCCCTTCCCTTCCCTTTCCTTTTCCTTTCCCTTTCCCTTTCCCTTTCCCTTTCCCTTTCCCTTTCCCTTTCCCTTTCCCTTTCCCTTTCCCTTTCCCTTTCCCTTTCCCTTTCCCTTTCCCTTTCCTTTCCCCAAGTGAATGTAAAATAATGTGCAGACCAGCATACTTTTTCGTCCTCTCCTCACTTACAGGCCATGCCACCCCTTCAGAGATATCTGGGCCATCAAAAGAAAAGATAAAATCAGGAAATCTAGGTGACAAAGAAGCATATATATTTGTCCAAAACCTAACACAATCAATTTCAGTGAACAATTAGGATGTTGGAAGATGTCAGGATGGCAACAGAGGTAAAGTGAGGAATTAATTACCAGCAGTGGGAAAAAATATGCATGGGCTATGTATGATACACCCAGAACAATGGTTTGGACCTATAGAACCAGGGAGTAAATTTGCTTTCACTTGGAATTAGGATAGTTTAAATCTTAGGATCATTTTTTCAGATGCAGCTATGCTATCACTCAGGAGCAAGTGCAAAAAAGGGTTTTGTTGTAGTCCACACAATTCATGGTGGCCTGTTAATGAGGTAATATCTGATCTGGTTCAGCTTTGTCTCTCAAGTGCATCCAGACTCTGCTCCTTCCTATGTTCAAATTTGAAAAATAATGAAAACAGTCCTGAAATAGATTGGGAAATGTTTAAAGATAGAACTAATGCTTCAACAGCTTTTGTAGCAGTTTTTGCACAGTAAGAAGAAAGTAACAGCTGGAAATAATTTTTTTTTCTTTCTGTTTTACATATGAATATTGACTGAATTTATTTTTCTAGTCCTTTCTGTACTCCTCTCTGCTGATACAATGTACCACTGTGCTCTCAGTGGGCAATGTTCACATCATGTTTGGGTGGCCAGAGAAACTAACATGCCTTGCTCGTTAGCTGTTCGAAATGATGGAGAAATGTGATTAAATTCTGTGTTGGAAGGAATTCTGAGCTTCCACACAGACTTTCAATTTAAAATAGCATTAAAGGAAAATTGGTAAACTTACACTACACTCTTGAAAGCTCTTGTTAAAAAATGTAGACAATTTTTTTTCTACTTTTCACACAGGCTGTCTCCACTGACATTTATATTGATATGCATGTATTCAATTTTGTCTCCTATTGTAGTTATTCCTGATGAGAAGCCAAAAAACCTGTGTTGTTTTCTGCCTGTTGTGCATAATTTTCTGTGGTGATGAATACCTGAGATTCAAGGTCTAATTCAGACATTGCTGTGGTTAAATTTCTGTCCAGTATTTAAAGATTTTTGAACACAAGATTTATTTCAAATGCTTCAATTAGTCTTTGCAAATATTTTATCGGCTAAATAGTTTCTGAAGATCAGTTAGATTAAACAACACTTAAAGAGGAGACAGATACATTAAAAAAAAAGAGGAACAGTATGAAGGTATCAAAGTTTTCAATTTTTTCAAAATGTAATTGAGAGTCCTGCTTTCATTATATGCTAACATTTTATCAGATTTACTCCTCTGATTTGCTCTGCAAAATTTGGCTTCAGTTATGATATGGGATTAACAGTGGGGAAGCTAAGTAAAAAAGAAGAAACTAGGTAAATTTGTGCAAAGAGCACAAGGAAACCTCTGTAAAATGGATGAGAGCCATAAAATTTCATGTATCTTGCTTGTGTCTTCTGTTCAAGAGCACAATATGGCTCTGTGTTCCTGGTTTTGCTGTATAGATTTAAGTCAGATTGCACTGATGTCAACTGCCCTGATTTATGCTCATGACATTACTTGGGAGTAATCTTGCTTGTATCAGTGATTGTTCTAATGATCATTTGAATTATTGCAGGGAGATAAAGATATCCCTGAAGATAATTTCCTTCCAGCTGGGTCTGTGAGGAGCAACTCACAGGTCTCGGGAATTGCATTAGA
Organism: Corvus cornix cornix; assembly: GCF_000738735.6. Classification (NCBI taxonomy): domain Eukaryota; kingdom Metazoa; phylum Chordata; class Aves; order Passeriformes; family Corvidae; genus Corvus; species Corvus cornix. The sequence goes on from NC_046357.1 coordinate 71,988,079, forward strand.
GAAAAAAAGTAATTCACATGTGCCTCACACTGATTAAGTGCCTGACTTTTGGCTTTTAAAGGAATTTGGCTTATTTCATTAGCTTACATAGCATAACAATTACATATTTATAACAATAGCGTTGACAAATATGCATTTCAACTTTTTCTCTAATTTTTTTTTTGTTTGTTTAGTGCTAGAAAACTGTGGACAAATCATAGCTACTCATAAGAATAAAAAATTCCAAAGCTTTGTCACCAATCCACCTCTCCTGGATACAAAATTTGTGCTGACACTGCAGCCCTGGGTGGATTGCCAGGGATGGTTTGACGTCCCTCTTGATGTCTGTGATGTCCCTGTGGAAAGGGACCAGCAGAAGAAAGGCAAATCTCCATCAGAGAGCCAGAGACTGATCCTCAGATGCCAGAGAAGGACTTAATTTAATTATTTTATTGCTTTCTGTGTTATCAGAGGGGCTTGAAGGTGGGTACTTCATAAAAACAAAAGTCAGGATAATTGTGGAATCTGACAATAGTTTAAAAAAGGCCTCTCCCCAGCTTTGTGTTTTGTCACAGTTGTTAATGCTGGTTCTTTGACCCCCCCAGCACAGACAGGGGCTATACAAACCTGGAATTAACTAGGAATGATATCTGCACACACAGAAAACTTAATATTTGTGCAGAAGAACACCAGGTAGGCTAAGTACAACAGTCAAGATTACAACAGGAAGGTGTTTACTCGCTTTGCCTGCACCTGCCAGATTTAAAAGACAGTTTTCCCTCCATCATTGTGGGCAGTTTTGATGGCTCTGTAAAACTACTGAAACTTTAAAAGTCAGAAAAATGAGAGGAGTCTGTCATTCACGTTGGGTTACTTTCAGAAATTACCTGAGCTTCTGAGCGGGGTAATGGTGAATATACACATATATATATATAAAAATATACTGTAAACTTACTCCAAAGCTTTAAATGCAGGTATGTTTCTCTAAAACTTTATCAGCATTACTTGCCATCTGTGTTTCAGGTGTTACTTGGCTCCATGTTCTGTGGACCTTGCCTTCATTGTGGTTTGAAAATGAGACTTGTGGTTAAGATGCTTAAAATAAAAGACATGAAAACCCATTTTATTTCCCCCAGAATCACACCTTGGTGTGTCTCCAAGTTCTTCTAGACTTGTCTATCCCATGCTGTAGCTGGGGGATTCTTTTTCTTCACCTGGCAAAGGAGGGCTGTCTTTTGTCCTCAAGTTCATTGCCTTTGTTCTCCAAAATAATTGTAATTTCCTTTCCACCTTCTTTAGTAACAGTGTATAAACTTGTGCCCTTGTACACCAGCGATGGTTTTAGAGGTTCACCCTTTGCCTGACCTGCAGAGAGGAGGAATCTGTGCCAGTCCTGCTAAGGGATCTCTTCACCTACAATCAATAGCCCATTAAATTTTTGATTCTGAGGTCCTCTCTTGAGCCATCAATGATGACTGGGGAGGGCAGCTATTTCACATTTCTGTTCCAGCTATTTCATCTGTGCACATCTTTTTCCTCCTGCCATCTCTTCATTCCTGGAGATATTTTTGGTTTCTCACCTTGGGAACAAACACATCAGTTCTTTACACATCTCCCAGAGCTGTTTTTTTTTTTTAAGAAAATTGATTTTCTTTTTTAAAAGCATTGTTAAGGTCATGTCAGACTGCCATCTTGTACTTGTTATTTCACAAAACACAGTCTCTGGGCCATACAAGATAGTCTAAAAGCTTTCTGGTGGCTGGAAAATGGGAACATTCTGAATGTTTTTTTCAAAACCATTCTACTAATGGCACTGTTAGATCTAGAAAATAATATCCATTTTCTTTTGCAAGCAGTCTGTGCTTACATAAAAGCCCTTCTTCACTGTTTTGTTTTTCTCTTCTTGCTTGGTTTTTTTTCCCCCCTCTGGTAGATCCCAGAGGAAAGCCAGAGCTTCTGGGTGTTTTACAGTGAGACCCCTTTGTACTCCTTGAACAATGCAGCAGAGATTTTATGATGTGTGATTATGAAGGACTCACCTAAAGGTATCTCAGGTTCATACTAAGCAATTTTTTACCTTGAGATTTCAGTGGCATAAAGTTTCTTTCCTTTTGAGATGATTGTAAAATGTCGAAAGAAATCTAAATTAACTCAGCATTGAGAAAGATGGGGGAGGTAAAATATTTTGCTTACACGTATGACAAATTCTACAGGAATAGATGTCTTCCTCCTCTTCTCCTTTCAAAGGTGAAGCAAACAAACGTGAATAGGCATTACCTCATCATTTGACATTTGAAGCTGGACACTGTTTCACAAGAGCAGACACCCCCTGTGCCAGACTGTGAGCTCAGCTGCATGAAACAAGAGCACAGGGACCAAACCGGTCACTGAGTCAGGAGAGATGTTCTGGACCGGCTGGGACAGTCACAGACAGCAGTGCCATGTGCTGCCTTTGTGAAGATTTGGGCATCTGTGCTTTCACAAGCAGCATTTTAGATACCCCATGCTTGATGATCCAACCACGCTTTCTCATCGCTTTCCCTCACCTGTCTCCCCCTCTCTGAAAACACAAATCATGTCATTAAACTACTGATTCCCTTTGCTGAAGCTGACAGGACACACCCTTTGGATTAAAGGAGCTCAGAGTCAATCCTCCCTCACTCACCCCTCAGACACCCGAACCCCACAGAGGCGTTTGGCGTGTTGGTTTTGGCTTGTTTTTATTATATCTACAGTGGGAGCCAATGTTGCAGGTGTGAGGGACAAACACACCTACAGTAAGAGAAGGGGACAGAAAAAACGTGATTCAAGGGCTGCTTCACAGGCTTGGATGGTGGAGGGGAGGGGAAAAAGGCAAATATGTGCACTACCATGTTGATGAAAAAGAAACAAACGGCACACGAGATTCATCCATTCCATGCAGGCAAGGTGAGGCCAGAATCAATATTGGCACTAGGCAACCCAACCAGGTGTTTCTCATGAAAATGTGTTAGTTGAGGACTGGTAGTGTCAAAATGTACATGAACTTGTGAACACACCAATGTGCTGGAACCGGGTTTATTGTGACACACTCCTGCCTGCCTGGAGATGATATCCTTGGGTTTCCAACAGAGCTCCACCACACTTCTCTCCTCCTCCCCTGAGGTATTCAAAACCTTCCCTTCACTGTGATTTATTCTGTCATAAAATCTCCCTAAAAGGCCTACGTGGCTTCTGTTATTTGATGGTGATAGGGCTTCAAGGAAAGAAAACAGCACCATCAGCCTTCAGCAGGTGTCAGGGAGGAGACAAGAAGCAAAAGTGTTGTAAATATGTTGTGGAACTGTTTGAACACTCCAGTGGAGATGAGGCCAGTGTCACTATCACACTTCTACTACATCAGCACCAGTCTGAAGCGCAGCCTACCTACTTGTGCTCCCAAACACCCCTCACAGCTCAGGTGAGATGTACTTTGTGCTACAGGGACTTGGGCTGACTGACATTTAGAAGAGAATGGAAAACAGCTTCAGTAAGGCATTTATGAATTACTTAGCCCTTCCATAAGAGAAGAAATTGGGCTATTTTTGTAGGAGAGAATGCAAAGCTCACTGTAGTAATTCTTTCTCTCATAGCAGTTTAGGTCTGAGTAACCCCACAAACTTCATTTGAATTTTTTTTTTCTTAGAGTGAGTTTTCTTTCATGCTATGAAAGCCTTAGATGGGTGTTGCAACTCTCCTAGTCCCTTTCCAGCAGGATTAAGTGTTCTCTTCATACCAAACTCAAACTGGGGCCAAAAACAAATTAAAGGAACACCACCCCCACGAGCTACTCATGATGCAGCATTTCTACTCATTGTGTTGTGATCTCAGAAATCCCTTTCTTTCAGATACTGCAGGTCGCTCAATGGAGATCTTTCTTCAGTAGATGGGGGCCACACCAGCTTCGTCCACTGACCTTGTCAGCGGTGAAGAAAGCATCTCTGAAGCTCAGACTCATAATTGAAGTTCAGCCAGATGATTTGGCTGTAGATTGGTCATTGTTTTTAATTTGCTGTGGCCAACAATTTGTCTGTAGTTAGAAAAAAAAACTCTCTAGAATTTTCCATTTTCTCGTTCTACAGGCCCTTTCCAAGAGCCTGGCCTAAAGCCTGGTGAAAGCCACAGAAGTTTCCTGAGCAGAGGACAGATCACCCTGAGTTCAGGCAGGTTTCTGCCCAGGGCAGGGTGAATCTTAGCATCACTCTGCTCACCTCAGGTCTGTGCAGAGGGTTTGAGGATAAGATAAGCCTGAGGGGCAGTTCCTGACCAGCATCACACCATGGAATACACTGATCCAAGATCTGGGAAGAAGAAGTTCTGTGGGTGTGGCACTCACCCACACATCACACTCTGTCAGCCTGCTGAACTGGCCCCTCGTCCCTGCTCAGCTGTGTGTGTTGCAATTGTGTCTGTCATTTGGTCTTTCAGCTAATTAGCATTGGTTAACTCCAGGTCTAATGACCTTTCCCAAACTGTTGCAACCAGTAATGGAAAACTCATTAAACCCAGTTGTCATTTCTACCACACACAGATTTATGCACACACAGTGGTGTGCCTTCATGCAATAAAGCTTTCTGTTGCAGTTTGAGTTAATTAATCCTTTTGTTTTTCTTTTATTATCATGTAGATAGAAACTACCATGTTGTCTTCCCTCTGTTTTAATTCAGCACATGATTAAGACATGAAACTAGAGGCAGAATAATCCATTCTGGCAATAGAAAGCCATGTTTGGCTTCCTTTCCTCTTTTGAAAATGGAGCAATGATTTCAGGCAACTCTCAAAGGATGACATGGTTTGGAGGGAGGCATTTTTCCATCAAAATATTTCATTTTTGAAACCAAAATATATTAAGGAAAAAGACAGTAATTTCAATAAAACTTTCTGTAAATGTGTCTTTTATTAAGGTGCATGGAAACAGCTTTTCTTAGCAACACAATTTTTTCCCCATTGTTTTATGTTTAATTTTACAAGTGTATATTTATCTTGATCTTTACAGTGTAATGTTATGAACAGAGTTCAAAAATTAAACAAATTAATTCATAAATTCAAGCAAAATAAAGTTATCTGATAAGATTTCAGAAAAAATCAAAGCCTCAATCCAGATGCAGTTGCTCTGATTCTTCATTTGAAGAAATGTGCTGTGCTTTAAAAAAATATTACAGCTTCAGGGCCAGGTCCTGGAGAGCTTCCAGAGGTACTGGATGCTATTTTTAAATTTGTTTCTTCCTTCTGTACCTGAATGTTGTTTCACAGGACACTTACACATTGATCTGAGCCCTGTAAATATTTGACGAGAAATAACACAACTTTTAAGAAAACCACACCCTTAGATGAAAAGCTGTTTCCTGGATGTCCATTTATGCTTGTGTTCAAGTAGGACTTTGAACAGTTTTAAGATGCAGCACTTTATCTTCTTGGCCCTGCGAAACAGCAGAAGAATTTTTATAGTACGGGGTTGCAAAACAGATTTGGTTTGTTCCTACTTGAACTCTGAATAATTCTACAAATTGAGGGAGTCATAGTCTTCTGAATACTCTTGTATTGTGCTGAGGGATTATGGTAGAAATGTCCCAAAAGTTCAAACAAATACACATGTCAAGCCTCAGAGATCTAGGAAAATAGATTTTATTGTATATGCCACCAAATATTTAATCAGTAAGGCAACATAAACACATACCTTATTTTCTCAAATTTACACTGCAGCGTTGGCCTTCTCTTTGGAGAAGTGTAAACAGAAACCCTGTTTGCTACTGTACCTTATCACAGTATCATCATTCATGGGAGAAACCATTCTGGGCAGCTGCTAAAAATAAAAAGACATGAGGCATCCACCTACCTGCCACATGTTGTGGCCTGATTTTCTCCCTCCAGCACAAGAATTTACCTGCTGACCCCTGCTTTCACGAAAATCCAGTGTGTCTGACTCAGACCCCACACCAAAGAGATGTTCCGGGGGTTGAATCAGGGGAACCTGGCATAACTTCCTTTAGTCTCCTCTGCCCCTAAGCTGTAACCATCTCAGTGAAGGAAAAGCAATAATTTCCCAGGTTTCAAGACCGCAGGAACTCAAAGCTCCTGTACAGAGGCTGCAGTTTCATCAGGGACAGCAAAGCCTGCAAAGAAGTCCCAGTAGATCTTTCCAAGAAGGACAATTCGGAGGATGGAAGGGCTACTGAAAATGTCAATCCTGTCCCAGGCTTAGCCTCTGCCTCCACTGAGGACATTCTGTCCCTCCACAGCACCATCCCATGCACAGCTGTAGCCATCTCCTCACCAAAGTCATAACCAAAGCTGAAATGCTTTTAGGAAGCTCAAAGGATAAAGGAGAATAAACCCAGCATTTTTTGTCAAAGGGTTTAAGTGTTCAGATGGGATTTACCTTGTTACTTCTCTCCCAAGGCATGACACACATGAGAAAGTTAAGGAGGCAACATTCAGTGGGCTTTGCATATGACTTTTTTTTGTTTCATGTGAAAATCTGCTCCTGTTTCTGCATTCTGGGATTCCCTGGATGCACCAGACCACCTATCCTCTTCCATGATGAACTGAAAACAAATCTGTCAGCCAGGCAGCTGCTCCATAACACACAGGCTGTTTGTACCTGGTTACAGAGACATCAGCTTCAGGCTTGAACCCTATGATTTCTTTATCACTGCTGCTCAGACTCTTCATGTGGGTATTTTAGCATCATGTTAGAAAGCAGTGGCATTTATATTTTTGGACCATGTATTGGGTTTATGAATGGAAATAGGTTAATAAATTGAATTAGGTTTATTAACAAAGGAGCTGTGGTGCTTTTGCTTAAAAAATGTGTCAATCACCTGTTGTTTTGTTGGGGTTTTTTGTTTGTTTTTTTTTTTTTTAATACTGGTTTAAACATTAAGCTACTGTTATATCCTGGTAAGGAAAAAAAAACCAAGAAAGAATAAACATAGTGAAACTTTAAACTGCTCTTGGTTGTAAGCCAAAGAGAGCCCTGGTGAAATGGACTGGTCCATCTCTGCAGAGAAAAAGTTTAGAAGGTGGAAAACTGGAGCTGTTCATTGGGACCTGGTGTCTGCAGCAGGGTGATGCTCACCTGTGCTGGCTGTGAATCCCAGCAGGTGGATGCACACAGGCACAGCACCTTCCAGCAGGCAGCTGGCACCTCTGCTAAATGTTTTGTGGCAGTGCGTGAACGCAGAGATGACCACAAGAATGCTCTGCGTGTGCTGTGCTGAGATCTGATTTAACTCTCTGAGGCCAAGGGAAGCTCCACGGAGCCTGCTGAGGACAGGCACAGCATGAAACAGCTTTTGACTCCTCCATGACTCAGAGGAAAACCCAGGACACTCATTATGAACTATGGTAAGGTCACTTCTAGAAATGGACTTCCCCATTCCATCCCTCACTTTCCTTTGTTGGTCAGCTTGCTGCAAGCTCTTCCTCTAAGCTCAGTAAAGATTCTTCCTCCACGCCAGGCCCCACGTGATGCTGTCACCCTGGTGTGCCTCACCAGCCCCACTGGCAGGAGCACCCCTGACAGGCTGCACTCAGCAGACCAGGGCTCTGACAGGAAGGTGATGCACTGACAGCAGTTGTACAGTCTCCCAAAATGCCTGGGGCTCGTTAGCAGCCCAGCTGTGCTTTCCATGCTGAAGCCATCTCCATGACAGAGCCCCTCTGTAAATCTGAACAGCATCTGCGAGGAAAGATGTTAAATGTGTATAAATCAAAATCCAAAGCCATGCCTGGGCCTTTTCCAAATGCCCATTCTCTTATTCTACCCAGGATCTCTGAAAAACACACTAAGGTATGCCTTTTGGGATGGGGGTTCCTGCCCTGTGAATGTTTGGGTATAAATCTCATATAATTGAGAAGCTGGACATATTTTTGCCTAATCCTGCACTTACCTTCTTTAGTTTGTGCAGGTAAAAGGAAGAAGCAACCAGATCTGGATTAACCTTACCACTCTGCTCCTCCAGGTTTTTCTTTCCTCACTAAACATACAGCCTACCTAAACCTAAAGTGCACAGCTTTCAGGGCTGCTCTCTGGCACAGTCAAGCTTGAGGCATCCAGGGCAATTTGTCTTATGGGAATTATCTGCCAAGGAATTCCATCTGCGAGGAACTGAGGCAGGCAAGGGCCAAGAAGGTGTTCTGCAAGGGAGGGATTGCAACCAGGCCCAAAAATGTGCTTTTGACAAAGCCCTCTTCTCCGTAACAGGAGCTGTGGGTGTGCTCCAGCCACTTCCCCTGAGCACAATTCCCGTGCTCCCTTCTCACACAGGTTTTTGCTGCAGAGCTGCACAGGTCTCTTCATGGCAGGTGAATATGGGCTCCAGGCTCTCATGGATGAATACAGAGACACCAACACAGCATTAGGGCTGAAACCTGCACTCAAGTTTGAGTGCTGATGTCCTGTTCAACTCCTGGCTGACACACAGATGAAGTGGCTTCAGCTCTGTTCCTCTCTTGGATTTTTGAGCCTCTTTCATCATTATCTGAGCCGTTTTTGGCTCTGCTGTAGTTGAACTCTATGTTCAGACCTGAGCAGAAATAGAGGGTGAAGGACAAAACTGAGCTGACTCTTAATATCTAGATATGCTTGTGTTTTGTGATAAAAGAATCTGCAAGAATCATTGAATATAAGCCAGGGTAACTTTGTTCCCCTCACAAACACCTGGAATAAAACATTTCCAGACACATCTCATCGTCAAAGATGCCATCCCTGCAGAAACCAACTTACAAATTAAGGCTGAGGAGTAAAACACACCAACTGTGGGGAGCCTTGTAGTCCAAGGGACTGTGAATTTGTTCTTCTCAAGGAAGTAAACTTGAAAAAGCTGGTAACTTGACGAAAGGACTCCTCTTTCCTCTCTTTTCAGTAACATTAAAGCACACAGTAAAAACAATATTATCACAATACATAGGTTTTTTTACTATATCTCAGGCATCATTTGGGGTTTTTTTCCAAAAAAGATCATCAGATCACTGCAATGATATATTTAAGAAGTCTGTTTTGCCTAACACAGTATGCCTCCAAGTCCACTTTTAGTCAAAGAAAGGAAAGAGACTTCTATATGCCACTTGTAGGTAGACTGTGGGGTTCTTGTCAGGGCCACCAGAATAATTTTCAGACCACAACCACCAAGCCTAGTGCACCATTTTAGATAGACCCTCCAAAAACCACAAAAAAAATGGCAGAAGATCAGATTGCGAATTCCATGGAGTTTCACCAGCTGAAGATGTCATCCAAATTCTGCATATATTGCAGCCTGTTACTTGTCTAAGATAGTCTACAGCTTGACATAACTTTGCCAAGACTGTCAAGTGATGGAATCTAAACATTTTGACTGTGATGACTGGACTACTAACATATCCTCACTTTCTAATAGTTTCTTGAATTTCATTTTCTTAAATATATGCTTCAGGGAGTAATATTGTATTGCTAATGGAAGTGACATGAGGAAGTGTTTCTTTAGGATGCCCTCCATCTCATATTTTCAATACTTCAAATGGACATTGTTTTAATCTGTTGGAGACTCCATCCTGGGCTTTGTAATAGCAAACCTTGCGGTATTTTTGGTGGGGCCAAAAATTCAAACAAACAAAATTCTTCCCAAACTGATTTTATAACTTAGTCATAAATCTTTGGGGGGAAAAGAAGAATGAAAAGAGAAAGAAAAATGTTTATGAAGTAAACACTAAGAGGCTCCATATGGGAGCAATGATGCTGCAACAGGACATTGTTTTACTTAATCAGTCACTCTTGTTAAACACAACAGAAACATTGGCTGTGTGTAACTGAGGAGAACTAGCAGTTGCTTAGCTCATCACTGCATATTTTCCTAGTATCCAGTAAATACACTGGTTTACCCTTCCAAATGTCTAGATTTGTGGTAATGCATGCATCAGAACAAGAGAGGAGCCACGTATTCAGTGCCTGCTCTACCTGATCAGTGCAGGTTTGGAAATAGATCTGTTGGAAGGACAGTTTTTCAAACAGTCCTGAATGTTTATATCTTCTATATTTAAGTTTTAGAAGCAGGAGTTTTCAATTTCATGGCTTAATTCAATTTTTGTAAATCAGATAGACATTTTGGCCATTTTGACCAAAGGGACGTTCTAGCTACAGCCTCACTTGAGTCAGCTCAATATTTACCCTCAAATAAACATTTTTCACTGTCAATGAACGTTTCCTCATGGCTGACACCCACCTCAAGTTATGAATTTACTTCCCATAAGGAAAGAAGCAACCTTTTTCCAGTCAGAATTGTAAATACAGCTGCAGAATTCAAAGTTGTCCTCCATTTATCTTGTGTAGGCAAGTGGAGCGAGAACTTGGTTGAAGCTTGCAATTACTGGCTAATTATTATTTCTGTTGGGTTTGGTGGTTTGGGAGTTTTTTTGTTTTGATTTTGTTTTTGTTTGGGATTTTTTTGTTTTTGTTTTTTGGTGGTTTTTGGTTTTGTTTTGGTTTGGTTTTTTGGGGGGATATTTTTGTTTGGGTTGTTTTTTTGGGTGGGCAGTTTTGCTTTGTTTTGGGTTTTTTCCCTGATTGTTGGTCTTGGTTTTGTCCTTTTTTTCTTTTTTTAATTTAAACTTGTTGTTACATAGAATATCTTCCTGGCCTTCAGAGAAAATACTAACATGCAGCTTCTCAGCTTCAAGCTTCAAAAGGACGTGACCTGATTTCAAATGTGTGATGAGCAAATGGTTATCCCTGCCGACCCCCAGTCACCACCACTGATAACACTGTTGGGAAAATTGTCTGGTTATCTGGGTATTTTACTAAGGAGCAGGATGCAAAAATTTATGTCTGACTTAGCCGAAATTCTAAAAATCAATGAACTACAGCAATATTTCCTCTCATTCTCTTTTGGAGGCACAGATGGAAAAAATAAGCTGGTTTTGGAAAGCAGCTGCTTGGGGATTTTTGTGTGCACATATGTGTTTGTGAGTGTGTGTAGGGGTGAATGTGTGGTTTCTGCTTGTTTATTTCACTGATGGAGAAGCAAATAGGAATAATGCACCAGTGTCTGCTGGAGGAAAGCAGGGTCACTGCTGGTGGTGCACTGCCAAACCGTTCAGAGGTCTGCAGTGGGAGCACTTTGTGAAGCACATCACTGCTCCTTCAGAAGAGAACAAACATGAGCATCTTCCTGTGAGTCTTCTCTGCTGAAAGCAGAATCTCCAGAGCAAGGCCAGAGGCCACCATGCCATGCACAGGAGCTTCTTGGAGCCACATGTGGCAGCTGCACCTTCTTCCCTTGTGGCAGATGGACCTCTGGAGAGCTCCGTGTTGGAGACCAGCCCCAAAGGCACAGAAGAGTCCTCAGCATCTCCCTCAACAGAATTACAACCTGAGACTTCCTTCAAAGTCAATGCAAAGGTCATTTACCATCATACAGCAGAAAAAAAAAATTAATAATACCTAGTAATGACTACATGTGGAGTTGATACGAGGATGTGTCCCCCATTTTTTTACCTTTTTTTTTCTTTTCTACACTGATTTTCCTATTTGCGTTTTTCTCCTGAAAATTCATATATGAATGCATGCAGAAAGCCAAGACAAAGAAAATTTATGTCAGACAAAAGAAACAGGAAAATAATGCTTTCCTTTCTCTTGCCACATATCACATACCAAAAAGACAAAAAATGCCGTAAGAAGAAAATCACAAACAGTGGAATGCAGAGACTCATTTTCATGTTGGATTTTTTTGGAGGCTGCCTTGCAAAGACCAGGGCTCTGATTATTTTTGTTTATATTTGCCTTCTCCCCTGTAAACAGTCATTTTACTGCTGTTTGCAATGACAGATTGGATCAAATAATGAGTACCTAATAGCAGCTGGCTAGATTTACATAAAATGTCATATACATTCACAGAAAATGAGGCAGTTCACTGTGACACTCTATTAATAAACGTGTTTAAAAAAATAATTTCCATGAAAAATCGTTGCTTTTCAGCCTGACTATCCTTGTATAATTTTATAGTCTGTAAACATCTCGATTTTAAAGAACATACTATGTATCAAAAGTGTTTGTATCATAATTTCATGTGAAGTTTTAAAATAGTATAGAATTGTGTAAAAAGATTTTTAATTCTTTACCAAGGCCCTTCTTTTCTGAGGCAATAAATATCAATCCCAGTATTTTGTATTTTGGAAGAAGATAGCAACAAGCACATTAAAGTATACCTAAACTTTGCCTCAAATATTAAAAAACGAAAAGTGTTATTGTTTTGGAATTTACTCCACATATTTCCCCTTCAACTCTTTTATTATGCTTTTAGCAGGTGAACTTAACAATGAAAAAGAATGAGAAGATTTTTAAAGGTGAGGTCATACTGTATAACCTGAAATAGAAACACAATACCCGAACAATGTGATGTGTTCAGATAGAAAACCCCCTTTCCAAAATCTCTTGGCCATAAAACTCCTTAACAAATGTGCCCAAACACTTCAAAACTCCACACAGCACAGCAGCTTTTGCTCCCACTACAAAACTTGAATGCTTACAAAGGTTTTGTGTATCATATTCTACACCATTTTCAAGAGGTTGCAGTGATGAGCAGAATCCTTTCACTCCATAAGTGAACAGGTCACATCTTTGTGCTAGCCACTATCACTGGTTTGACAGGACATGAAAGAAGGAGCTTTATTAATAGAGTGAAATATAGGATGAGTCTTCTCGTCATTTACTTTAACCCCCTTTTGTTATTTAAAGCTGACTCTTTTGGTTATAGACTGCTATGAAAACAATTCTATGCTGAAAGTATTTAGATTTTAAGAAAAGAAAAAAATTAGGAAGAAAGGAACAAAGAAACAAACACAAGGGTTGGTTAAAAAGACATTCATTTTAAGTCTTAAAATATATGAAAAATTCACTAGAAGAGACATTACTTGCGCCACATCTTGTTACAAAGATAGCATTTCCATCAGACAACATTTTAGGCGGTGACTCAGAGCAGCTTAAATTTGAAGAAGCATTTAAAAATCTGAGTTGCATCTCTCTTCAGTTGCAAATTTCATACAAACTTGCTCTGTTTTGTTGGGTTTTTAATGAAACATGCGATCCGCAAATAGCCTCTCTCTCCCAAGAAAGACTTTGAAGAAAGTTCTGCTTGCACTTTCTTTCCCACCTGACCACCTTGCCCATTTGTAAAATGAGTTGTTTTTTGTGTTTCCACAAAGCTACAAACATGACCAAACTGCTCTGCAAAGACTTCACTTTTGAGGAATGCGAGAAGCAACAGAAGAAGAATTCCTGTTGGAGGGCACAGACACCAACTCATGTGCACATGGATCACCTGCTCTCTAACCAAAAGGGCAGTGGCCACCTGGGGACACCATGCACCCTAAGCTGCTTAGGCAACCCCCCCAAACTGCAGCAAAAAAATAGCTGCAGACAGCACGACTGCAGGTCTCACAGCCCAAAATCATTTGCATGCCTTTGAACAAGATGGAGCAGAAATAGAAGGAAAGTAGCACTCCCTGATAGAGACATGGTTTTTCTTTTTTTCATAATGAGCTAATGGATCAAGAATAATTAGAACAGATAAGTGGCTGAGCACTTTAACTGTCTCCCCAGCTGAATGCACTTGGTGTCTCCTTTAGGGTTCTAATGGCATCAGTTTTCAGTTAGTTGCAGAAAACTCATTTCCTTCCTTCCTTCCTTCCTTCCTTCCTTCCTTCCTTCCTTCCTTCCTTCCTTCCTTCCTTCCGAATTCCTTCCGAATTCCTTCCTTCCTTCTGAATTCCTTCCTTCCTTCCTTCCGAATTCCTTCCGAATTCCTTCCTTCCTTCTGCATTCCTTCCTTCCTTCCTTCCTTCCTTCCTTCCTTCCTTCCTTCCTTCCTTCCGAATTCCTTCCGAATTCCTTCCGAATTCCTTCCTTCCGAATTCCTTCCGAATTCCTTCCGAATTCCTTCCGAATTCCTTCCTTCCGAATTCCTTCCTTCCTCCTCCCTTCCTCCCTCCCTTCCTCCTTCCCTCCCTCCCTCCCTCCCTCCCTTCCCCATGTATTTCCTTCACACCTTCCTTCCATAACTAACTCTGTCCCGTATTTGCTGTATTACTCCTAACTTTTAGATAAATATTCACTTATACTTCCCACTCCAGTCAAGTCATCCTTTCTTTCCTCAACCCCCCCTGCATAGTTTACATGTTATTTGCGGCCCATAATCCTGTTTCCCTTTCTCTCCTGCCTCATGGGCGATGGGTTTTGAGCTAGTAAAGGACTCTAGAAAAGAGACCATTCAGGCCTCCCATTCAATACATGACTGGAACAGTAACATGATTGAAATGGTTATAAATCAGCACTTATAAGTCTCAACTTTCCACAGCTCAGTTCTCCATTGCAGGTTTCTAGCACGCCTTTGGATAATGCTCCTAGGAATAAGCACAGAAGATTTGCCAGCTCAGTTCCAGCACAGATAGGAGCCTGGTTTGGAACACACTACTCACTCTACCTGTTCCTGTGTTTTCCACATGCTGAACAACAGCTTCAACAACTCATTTCCTCAACACTGCTTGAAACCCTTTCAGCCTCCTTACTGGTGAACTGAACCAGGAAAATGAATGTGGAGTTGGAGAGTTGCATTTTGAAGCAGACAGCAGAAGTAACTGTCCCTGACCATGGCAGGGCGGGGGTTGTTCTTTAATGTCCCTTCAGCCCAAACCATTATGCAATTCTATGAAAGAGGGAATCAAACTGGTAAAAGACAAACAAGTCATAACCCTTTAAAACCCAAAAACTCAAACACCACACATTCACCTGTTTTAATAACTGAATGACATTGCTAGTAGGAATAAGTATATGTTAATGATTTTCATGCCTGGCTGGTAAAAAGATCAAGACATTTTTTTACCCCAATCAAATTTATTTACAGGTCATGAGCTCTAAAAATGTCCTCAGCAGGCACTACACACTGGGATTTCCTGAAGGAAGAAGGAATACACAGCATTTCCTCAGAGCCGCAATTTGTTTCACTTGGTACACAGCTAAACATTACTGGAAATGAGAGTCACCATCTATCCTTTAAAAGTCTCTTGTTTTTTAAAAGAGACATTATTTGATTTTGCATGTCTTTATCCATGAGGCAATTTTATTCACTGTCAGGAGAGTGGGAATAAATATTTCCCACAGGATTTGGAATACACCTGCAAGTGACCAAGTAATGGGGGATGATTCAAGGTTCTGAACTAACAGATGTAACAGTGGGGAAAAGAATGGATGTTGAGCACTGAACATGCCAGCTACAGACAGGAAGACTATATTGATTCATATTTTCCTGCAGGAAATCTCTGAAAGTTCTCCATCATGTAACTCCACACTCTTTTAATTACTTTTTTCCATACAATTTTCCCATAAAACTGTTAATAACAAGCACAGATGTGGAGCTTCCTGTACGACGACATTTGTAAACTAGAAATACTGACATTTTTGCATTTTAGCAGTGACAATAGGGGGAAAAAAGCTGAACCTGTACTTCCATATCTATCAACACATATGAAACATGCATTTAATACCATTTTATTATTTTTTAACTAGTTGTTTTACTAGCGGTTAAGCAGGTGTGGCCCAGAACAAAGTGAAACACAGAAAGCCGTTTGCCTCAGCAAGCAGTGATTTTGTGTTAACAATGATGAGATTAACAGCAAGAGAATCAGAGGTGGAGCTTTTTGAAACCTTGTCAGATTTTTGTTTCACACAAGCAAAACAATGTGTGGGTGGTAAAAAAAACCATCCCATGCTAGGGGCAAACTTGAGAAATTCACCTCTGGAGTTAGAGATCAGTTACTGGCACTTTTTCGTGTTGTATCTGTAGTATTGTGATTGGCTAAAGGAGAGCAAGAGGGAGATAATCTGTTTGTGGGTAAAGGATCCACTCTTGGCTTAAATCAACAAGGAAATCCCAGGATATTACAAGCTGTCTTACACTGGCTGTCTAAAAACTCACCAGCTCTTCCACAGCTCAACTCCCCGGGTTCTGTCATAACATTGGGAAGGTCATGACATCACTGGTGTATGTTAATTAAACAGAAGTAATCCTGCCCTTCGACTGTATTTTAATTAATTTTTGTAATTCACAAAGGGGGTGCTGGAAGTATTTGCTAATGCTGTGTTCCCTCAGCGGCAATACTGATGGTTTCCCAAACTGTTAACAGTGATTCATGGGATTGACACAGCTAATTATAAACTCAACCAGATCTCTCTAAAGCCAGTGGCTTAAAATCTGTTTGAAGCTGGAGGTAAGGGTCTGTGGTGATTTTTATTTCTTGTGAAACTAATGACCCTACTTTAATTCATTTTCTCAACAGCATTGCTAGAGGTTTGATATCTTTAGTTCAGTTATAAATGCTTCTGGTTCCTGGGGGCTCTTTCAAGTCCCTACACTTCAGTAATTCACTGGAACTCAACAGAAATGTTTCTGTGTCTTAACCTTGGCAAGATTTATTCCTGAGACACTTTAATAACAACCCAAATGGTTTTGTAAAGAGCCAGGAAACTGGTGGTTATGGTACACTTCAGTAAGACAGTGTTAAAAAGACAGACATTGTCCCAAACATCTCTTGAAAAAAGAAGGTGCCCCCCAAACCCCAAACTAACTGCAGAGTGGAAGCTGTTCCATGCAGAGTTGAAACTTAGGACTTCATCTCTAGTCTGTCACTACTCTCCACCCAATACTGAATAGTTAGTTAACTGGGGGTGCATCCACCAGTGCACCCACAGTAGCAGCTCAGTTTCTCTCTTTTAATCTTGTATCCCTTGTACCAGGAGAAAGCAAACTCATCCACGTCTGGTTTCTAGGTACCAGATCCAGCTTATTTAAATCAGAGCCTCCACAATGCCCATCAACAGCCCTGCACATAACAGACTTAAATTACCTTACACGTGGCACTTCTCTGTAGAATTTGCCCAGGCTGTTCCACGTTCAATACAGCAAAATGTTAATCAACACATTTAATTAATTAGCATCTATACATAGGGCCTGAAGTCTTAATTAACATTCCTCTCTGATTAAATTGTTACTGATGATTCCAAGTCTCAGGTGAAACTGAGTGTCAGAAGTTTTAGTGCTTGATCTTCCACCCCCCTGTCTCCCAGGACTTCAAAGTGAACACGAGGTCCCTTTCTCAAATCCAGTGGAGCTTTGCCATGCCCTTTTTCTTCCCTGGCCATGTCTCCTGCAGCAAAAAAAATCAAGCACTTAGAAGTTTTCCCTGTTTCCCAGACCGTTGATGTCAACAGACCACTGTGGTTTAGTTTTATAAAAGGCTTAAGATGATAGCCCATTACTTTTCAAAGCTAAATGTCACTGGATTTGTATTTGTTCTAACAAAAAAAGATAAGGAAAGAAAGCCTCTATACCAATTTGAGCAAACAACATTCATTGTAACTTTTTGCTATCCTGTCTGTAAAAGTAATTTTCCTTGTCTTAAAAATGCCATTACTGTGTCATTGCCAAAGTTTGTATCTCCTGTTGTATTTTTGTAACCTATCTCCAAAATGGTTCAACCTCTGAAAAGATAACTAGCTATGAATCCACCTATTTCTGTATTTCTAACAGGCTGCTTCCTCAAAATCAGCATGGTTTTACACAGCCAGAAATGAAAAAACCTGCTAAATTATGACATAAAGTCACATTGTATGCAATATACTGCATATTGCTGAAATCTGGACATTTCTTTTCAGAAAGGACGTTAGATTCAATCTTGCCCAGCCGCCTCATGTCATAAAAACTGTGTCCAAGCATTGGATGAGCTGGAAAATCACCAGGCTGAGATGATTTATAGTGAGGAAAGAGGTCTTCACTCCTAGGTTTTCAGACAAACTTTCTGTCTAAAAGAGCATGAAGGCTTGATAGTTCACCTCATGCTCTAAAGTTCAAGTGATTAATTAATTTTGTTGTGTAACATCCTCCTCCCAGGGGATCTTAGGGAGCTTAGGCTAAAACTCAGAATCATGGGTCCCTAACACCAAACTATCACAGATGCTGAAGTAGTAGAAACATCCAGATTTTCTCACTTTTATGAGGCCATATACCACACAAAAATCTAATTTCAGCTATGCAAGCTGAAAAGATTTCCAGTACTGAAGTTTTCTTTTCTCTAAAATAAAGACAATAGCATATCTTTATCACGTAGAGAAAATGCATGTTGAGAAATATGACTGGGTGCTCACAGAGAATTAGTCACAGATATGCAAAGATTTTTGTACAATAATATATGTTGACTTAGTAAATGATATATCGTATAAAGAAAACTAATTTGGTACAGATATTAACTTCTGCTGATTTGCAACTTGCAAATATAGAGATTCTGATTCTAGTCTTTGAAAGGGTAAAAAAAATAAATGTTTCAAGGTCTTGCAAATTTGCATAAGGTGCAGAGACAAATTTCCTTCTCAACTTCTTTGCTTATCTCTATCTCCAAGTGAATTGTCATTCACCTTTTAGTTCACCTGTGTTCTACATCTGTTTCTTTTTCATCTTTTTATAGGTCTTTACAGGTATCCAAGCTTAATAAATTTCATCACAGCTTGCTATGGCAGCTCTGTATCAAAAGGAAAACAAGTGTACAGGTTTAGTAATTAGTAGATTGCATCATGGAGAGGGAAAGTAGCAACTTATTGCAAAATCTGGCTGAAAAACAAGACCATACCTCCCAGTGGAAATGGTATCAGTGCAACCTAGAATTAGAAAATAACTTCATAAAAGGTTTATTTTCTCAGAAAGTGATTGTTTTGTTGTTGCTTTTTGTTTTTATTCTTTTGGAGGTTTGTTTGTTTGTTTGTTTGAGGGGTTTTGGGGTTTTTTTTGTTTGTTTGGTTGCTTTTGTTTGTTTTGTGTTTTTTGTGGGTTTTGTTTGTTTTTTTGTTTCTTTGTTTGGTTTTTTTGTTTCTTTGTTTGGTTTGGTTTTTTTGTTTGTTTGTTTTTTTAGTTGTTGGGTTTTTTTTTCCAGGAAGAAAAAGGATAAAAAACCCAAGAACTTCTAGGAAAGGCAGGAGAGTGAGTATGTTTGAAACTTCCTGAGGGATAACAATAGCTTTCAAGCAAGGACTCTTCTCCACCCTTGGGTAGACCTTGAGGAGAACTTTCCACTGCTCACCTCCTGATTAAGCTCTAGCACAAAAAATATTGTTTGGGAAGCAAATGTGGCAAAGGGGAGAGGATGATAAGTAGGTTCCCAAGGAAGGACAATATGTGAACAGATGGATGGTTCCTCATTACCACGAAATTCTGATGCTGTTTTGTGGTCTGAATTTGGCAAAGGATTGTGGTGAGAGGAGCAGATGGAGGCATCTTTTTCACGTATGGCCTGCCTCATAGCCAGGAGCTACTGCTGCCTGCACCACCTCAGCAAAGACAGGGCTGGATGCTCCTTAGGTCCTTAATGCAGACCTATCTGACATTTGATAAGCCAAAAATGCTGGGCTAAAGAGAGTCAAATGAGCTTCCCCCAGTTGGTTTGGGCTGGTTAACCTTTTGTTTACGAGGTCTCTGTCACTTTGCCTGCTCAGTTTGGATAATGCCTATGTATCAAGCATTTGTGACTGACTTTTTAGTGCAGGTAGAGCTATTTGCCACAACCACTCACCAATTTCTAGGGCAGAACGTAATGAATCACCTCTTACAGTAAATATTTCTTTAAGAGGCTTGGGGTGTAAAACGAGACCTGTTTGACATGTTCAGGTTAAGCCTCAGTGTTGGTAAGGTTGATAGATGAGTCCTCAAAGAAGGGCACAGATCCCTGCCCCTCCTTCAGGAGCACTGCCTACGTGATTGATAATTGAGTCAGTGTTATGATAAAGAGTCGCCTTAGCTACAGACCTCGGCTCAGAGAGCTCATCCATCACTGGCCAGGAGCATTTTGCTATCTCTCTATGGGTGTTTGAATGCAAAATACTCCTGCTTCGTTGCCCCACATGAGATCCCTAGTTAATTCTGACTGCAGCCAAGGGCAG
This sequence comes from Corvus cornix cornix, assembly GCF_000738735.6. Classification (NCBI taxonomy): domain Eukaryota; kingdom Metazoa; phylum Chordata; class Aves; order Passeriformes; family Corvidae; genus Corvus; species Corvus cornix. The sequence goes on from NC_046357.1 coordinate 72,008,027, forward strand.
GCAGCAATTCTTATCATCAGAAATTGGTTTATGCTTGCCTAACAGAGAGTCATGGCTGGGTTAGGGAAGTGCTGGAAAAGTTCCTGGTGAGAAAGCACCTAAAAAGCAGTGTCAAGAGGACACAAGGTAGGATCAGCAGCAAGTACTTTCATCAGGTGTCTGAAACCAACAGAAGAATTCTCCAGCCACTTGTGGCTGAGGACAAGCTTGAAAGAAAGTGAAATATGGTCAGGCTCCATCCGTGGCAGTGTTCAAGTCACAGCACACCATGATCTAGTGGGTGGCATCCCTGTCCATGGCATGGGGGTTGGAAGAGGATGATCTGTAGGGTTCCTTCCAACCCAAGGTGTTCTATGAGTCTGTGATAAGACCACACACTCTACATGCTCCTGTCTTGCTGTGAGGGGTGGCGCCTCAGTTCACAGCTGCCAAACTTCACGTCTTATGCTATGCCAAAGCCACCATGGGCAAGGTGGTCCCTCAAGTTTGCAAAAAAAGCAAACTCTGATCCTCTGTTCTGCACCTTCCCTGCTGAGATTGGTGGTCAAAGGCTACACATTTTCTATGGAATGAACACCAATGGGCAAAGGGCTATTTTTTAATGTAGGCAAACAACCTGTCTGAAGCATTTATTTGCCCTGTTGCTGCTCAATGGCAAGCGTTTTGGTTTGACAGGAGCAGGCCCTGATGAGATGCCAGAACACATCCATAAATGCCTTCTTTGCTGAGTAAATATTTCTTTTGGACACTGTGATGCAGCAATAGGATGGGTCCCATCTGTGATACGAGCCTTGCCTGTACATGGACAAGCATGAGTTTAATCCAAATAATCCAAGGCTTTGACAGGGACTCAGTCATTTCAAATTCACACAATGTGTGAAAACAAGGAAACCTACGTGCCAGACCAACCAATTCAGAGTTTTCTGGAAGTACCCAGGTTCCAGCCCTGAAAAGTTAATTTCCTTTTGCCCCTTAAGTCTCTCTTCCATGTTGCAACATGACCTGCATGCATATTCCCTCTGTTTTACCCTTTTATTTCTCTGTTCCTTTGCCACATATCTCAGATATTCCCCAGTTTATTACCAGGAAACCAACAGGTGTTTGACAGATGGCAATTTGCCTGGTATTAATTGCTGGGAAACTGCTCACTCAGAGATCTTATCCCTTCATATTCTACTCCTTATACTAATTGGCATTCTTGATAGGTGATAAGGGAAGAATAATAATTAGATATAGATGGAGCATGTTGACTGATGCAATCTACACAGCCAATACCTGAGCAGCAGCAATCACAACTGTTCAGGAGCTGGCAGGAAGCTTTGCAAAGAGGTTGGTGCATCACGTTCAGAGAGGTAGAGAGCTGGTGAATTACTGTGTCTCCCCAGCACTTGGATATCCATGAAAGGTATCACTTTAGAAGGTGTTAATTAGTCCATTCTCCAGTGCCTTTGGGACAGGGAAGCCTCCAAAGGTGTTGAAGCAAATTAGGCAGGCCATTTCTGGAGGCAGGTGACGAGCTTTTAGCAGCACGGGATCACAGCTCCCAGCACTTTCTCTGGAGAGGAGCAACCCCTGACATGCCCTAGGTGCTGTTTTGGCACTAGTTCTGCGTGGGCCCTGCAGATGCCAGCCCCTGGAACCCGCTCTGGGCTCTGCCTCTCAATCTCCAGTGGTGTTTCCACCCACAGTGACCAATCTGACAATCCGTGGTGCACATCTGCTCTGCTCACAAGAGCCACCACGGGAGAGCCCAGCCAGGCAGGGCAAGAGCTAATGAGCAGATGGGGCTGTTCAGGAAAAGGAATATTTCCCAACAACAGCCATCAGAAAAATTTATTTTATGAGTGAAGATTAAGATCTTTAATTTGTTATGGAAAGAAACGGAGAAATATTGTTGCGCTGGGTAACTGTTTCAGACTTGTCTGTTGTGATGAATGTGTGATGAATAACTGTCTGGAACAAGGCTGGCCTGACAAGTGAAGGTCCCTGAGTGCTGGCCATTGAGATTTTAATGAAAATGGAAGTAGCATGTATTTAAAGGTAACAACAACGTGAAAGTGAGATAGCCTCCAAGAGATCTGTGGCAAGGCTGCCTCAGGTTTGCTTCTTCACACTTTCAAACCAGCATCCTTTTTGTATATTCCCACCCCTTTTGTTTTGACTTTTTGTGACTCATTTACTGAGCAGAATTGCTGATGAGAACATCAACCCCAAAAAATCCCAAGCCAGTTGTGGGGGAATTTCAATAAAACACCAGTCCACATCCAGAAATAATCTCCTGAGAAGGCTGGGAGCACACCTCAGCTCATTATGAAATAGAAATATGTGGTGTTATACACACGTTCCCATCAAAAACGCCTGACGTGGTACAGGCTAGATATCAAATATCAGTATAGGTTTACAAACAAATTAAAAAGGAACCAAAAAAAAAGGAAGAAAAAAAGAAAGAAAAAGATGTCTGAATGAAATACCTGACCATTTGAAAACAAATGAAAGGACAAAGTTCTTCTAGCTATTACTCTCTAGAGAAATCTACACTTAAAGATGATAAGAACCCTTCACCTTCTTTCTTTAGCTGGATTTTTTTCCTTCCCCTCTTTACAGCCTTGAATCTGATGTGAGGAGCTGCTCTAAAGTCTGTAGTCATAGGCTCACTGCCAAAACAAGCAAGCAGTATGTTCACAAGATGTTATAATCAGCTGCAACAAGCAACCAATTTTTCTTGCAGCAATTGAACCTAACAGAGGGTGAGGATATGGCTTCCTTTGTTCCCCCTTGTTTGTTTTTATGGTTCCTTTTTCCCTCCTTTGTTTTTCTTCCACAAAAGTATATTCCATGCACTGCTAAAAACTGATTATTCCTTTATTTATTTGCAAAATTGATCTATATATACGGACAGTTTAGGATAAAATGCCTATACTTTTTGAGACCACATGCTGCAGAAATGTGCTTTGCTTTGTGGCCTGTGCAGAAGTCCTTATGAGATGAGGCCTTTTCTACTTGATAAATCCTAACTTTGGGTCATATTTCATGTAGTAGCCTCTGGAGGACTCATTCACTCTCAAAGGTGATGACAGAAGTCACGTGGCTGCTACTGAAAAACAAAACAAAATGAAAACAAAACGAAAGTTTGAAGAGAATTTAATAGCCCATCAGATAATGAAGTCCTACATCTGTGTGTGATCCTGTGCCATGGCAGAGCCGAAAGTCTGACCTGTGTTATCTTAAAGGATTTAGAATGAAAACAAACGGAAGAGAAATTCGCAGTGAAGCAGATAGATGTGGACATAAGCAGTTCCTTTCAGATATAAATAAATCCATTTGCTTAGCTTCCTGGAACATCTCCATTTGGTCTCAGAATTTTTTACCTTCTCCTAGCATACATCCAGAATTCAACCTCAGGTCTTCTGCAGAGGTACATCTTAAATGAAGAGGAATCAGTGCTAGGAATACTGAGAGATTCATCCCCCCAGTGGTATTGGGAGTGCTGCTGCCTTTGAAGCTTCTGATCTGAGCCCTCTTCCCCCTTTGCTCATGGTCCCCTTAGCCTCATCCTTCATAACAGGCTTCCTCTTGCGTGCACCACATGAACCTTCCAGACAAATGTTTGTGCTTGGCCTTTCTGAATTCCTTCTTTCCATGAAAAAGAAGGCCACAAGAAAAGAGAAAAGCTTTTAGGCTCTGTCCAGAAGGTTTCTGCCGCTCAGGACATGGCCCTGGGTGTGAATGGCATGGTTTGCTCTCCTGACAGCATCAATGGAGACTCAAGGAAAGTAATTTTTTTCCATTCCTGCTCATTCCTTATTGAATTCACTTGTTTGCTTGGACAAGAAAGATCCATCTATCTCTTCTGTGTGCAATACTACGAGGACTTGATTTTATTCCAGACCTTGAGCCGCAGAAAAATCTAAACATTAAGAGTGCCCAAGACCTTACAGAGTGAAGATTTATATATAACCCTATATTTACTATTTCAGACACACAGTTCTTCAGAGTTGGTTTCTTCTCCAGCTCAGTTCAGTCTTTAACTTAAACAGAGTTTTCAAAGAGCCTGGCTCCTGGCCTAATGCTAGTCCAGGGGAAATGAGATGATCACAGTGGTAATAATTTGTACTTTGGGCTTTAAGTCAGATGTGGTTGTTCTATTCTCAGTTTATCTGTCCATATGGACTTTCAAAGAGGAGAAAGAAGTGTCGTAAAAATTTGCTTGAAAAGATCCCTGATTTCTTAGTCAGAAGTTTTCAGGGGATTGTTTAACTTTCATTTAAATGTAAACAACAACAAAAAAAAAAGCCAACCAGTGTAGTATTAATCATCTCTGACTGGATGTTGTATTGCTGGTGTAGCTAGGCACATGCTTGAGTTGTTAGGCCCAGTTTTCTTTCTGTTCCCTTTTAATCACATAAGTCAGGACCAGTCCTCACTGTGGCTGTGCTGGCAGCAGCAGGCTTTTCAGGGAAATCCTCCTTTCTGTGTGACCTGAGGATTATGACACAGAAATACCTTTGCCAGATGAATATTCACACAACCTTCACCCATCCTGTGCCCAGTGCTGAGCCCAGCTCACAGTGCAGGTGCTGGGGAGGATGAGCCAGGATGTGGGATGGGGCTGGGGCAGTACAGTGAGCTGCAGATTTATTCCTCCTCCCTCACAAGTTCTTCAGGGGGGGAGTCCATCTGCCTTTAAAGGAGAAGAAGGGACTTGGTCCTGCGTGGTGGTGATTTGCCACACTCAATTCTTTGTAGTGATGATGTGGCTGAAGTGCAGTGTGGTGTACCTGTGCTGGCTTTTCTCAGTTGCTCCACTTGAGCCCCTGAATCACAGAATATTCTGAGCTGGAAGTTGAAAGAGGCCCAGAAGGGTCATCAAGTCCAATTCTTAAGTGAACGGCCCACACCATGCAGTGACCAGCTGAGGTAATCTGAAAGACCTTGAAAGAGAAACCAAGAGTAACCGATCAACCAAGGCGCAGAGATTCACTCCTTTACACCACCCTTTTGATTTTCAGCTGTAAAAATACATTAAACTGGCAGAATTTACCAGAATTCCTTTTAGTTTTCCTGATCAAGAAATTTAATAAAATGGTAATTCTGATTTTTTCCTCAAAAATTTACTTTGTTCCCATATCTTCTGGGGAAGATCAGCTTTACAGTCACAAGCAGGCATGGAAGTTTTTGCAAGGTCTAAGCCCACATGAAGGTTAGTAATATTTAAAAAAATATTTAAAAAAAAAGATCCTGATCACACTTCGGTTTTCACCTTTTTGTGGATAATCCTTGTTCCTAGAGGTATTTCACTCTCAGTCTTAGACACTTCCATATCATTCATTTTGTAATTATGTTTCCAGAGGAACTCTTGAGAATCCATTAAAATTCATAATGATCTTTTTTTACATTTGGATATTCCTAATAATAAAACTCAGGAAGCAACTTTTAGATGTATTCAGTATCCTACTATTTCTTTCTCATACAGATTTTCTATGGAACAGAAATTTCTGCTTCGCAAAGATCTCTGCTGACTACTGTGGTTATTTGCCGCAATATTGATGAGATAAAATTACAAGCACATTCAGGCAGCATGAAAATGGTACTGAAAAAGTTTAGTGATGATTTTGCCCTGTGTTGAGGTTTCACTGATCTCTGCACCAACTGCTGAACAGCTGCACTGGGCTCCTCTTAAATGAGAGGTTTTTCTCCCCACTTTAATGAAGCTGAAGGTACAAGCCCAAAGATCAGATTCCCTGTGAAGGAACACCTGAAATGTCTTTGGGAATCCCTCCCTTTAGCATCAGGAGCACAAATCTGACCTAACGAGTACCAGCAGTCAGAGAAGCTCATTAGGGCAGGCAATTAATGCAAAACATGTTTTTGCTTTCATGCATGAAATAAAATCACATCCATGGGTTCAGTACTTTAAAGTACTAAGAATAGTAGTGGCTTTATTTCTGCTTTTTGGTGGATAACATAATGTTCTGATTTAGTCAGGGAAGAACCTATATATTAAATGCAAATGCACAGAATATGAAGGAGAGTGGATCAAACCCACGCTGCTTTAAAGCTCATTTATGGATGCATAAAACCATATATGTTTCATGCATATACTTCATAAAAATGCCCTTCCTCCTCTCTTTGGCTTAGCTTTCCATACCTTTGTCTCCAAGTCTATGAAGTTTTGTCCAGATTAAAGCAAATGTGAGATTAAACAGACCTTATACTACAAGAACCTTGGGTGTTGGATTGTTTCATTAAAAAATATAACCATTAGGGTATTCAACCCTTGAACAAATCACTGATCTATTGCAAGACAAACTTGTTTTAGTTAATCTAGCTGTTCTCTGAACTTTGCTGTTTTTTCATCTCTTTCAGTGAAAAAAAAAATACAATTGGAGGAATATATTTTCTTCTACATATCAACTGAGAAAGATGATTGCACCTGTCTCTAAGCTTCATGGAAAGCCCCTTTTTGTGATCGAATCCTAAATTTTAAAGAAATTGACTACTAGTCCCTTCAATGGCCTGTCTTCCAAAACTTTACCTTCTCTTGTAGGAGTTACTAGACCTGACAGAACAATATAACACAGAAGAAGTGAGGTTGGTGATGATGATTTACAGGCAGTAAAGACACTGAACTAAAACCGGTAACAAAAAGATTTTTCCACCCCTATTCCCTGGCATTCTCTGAGAAAATCTTGTCAAGAAAGTGGCTGCCGATCTCTTTAACCCTGCCCCAGACCTAGTTCAGTATTTTGGCTGAATAATTTCAGCCTAGGACTAGGTTTTGCACCTTGCACCTAATTTATTTTATTTTTGTCACTGGTGACATGCGATCATGTGGGGATGGTTCAAATGGGTATTTCTTCAGTGGATCATATGACTACCTATTTTCATTCCATTTACAAAGTTCAGTGGAAGCTGTGAAAGGTATTAATTTTGGAGGAACCCTGGGAATTCTTTTAAGGTGCTGCAGAACAGCTGCACCGTTGCACTAGCAGCAGGAGATGGAGGGCAGGACAAGGCTTCACACGGCAGTGAACAAACTGCTGCCCCTTTTTTATGAAAGTGTGCAAGTGCTTCAAAGGGTTCTTTGTCATTTCATCATTAGTCAGTACTGCCTCCCTCATTAAAATATCAAGATTGCTTTAGAATTAAAGAGGAGCTCAAAAAATTTAGCAAATTGTTTTTGACTGTGAGCTAAACTCAGAACGCCTCCTTCAAATTGAGTACATCAGGAGTCTTCCACAGTCAGGAGACACCAATGACTCAGAATGTTGCTTTGATCCCAAAACACAGGAAGCAAATGTAGGAGGAAGTGTTTGGCTGTTGCTCTTCTTGTTTCCTAACCTGCCCAGGACTAGGAAGTACGGAAATAGGTGTAGTGACAACAGATGCTTTAACAACTCTGCAAAAGCTACTCCCTCCTTTCAGGAGTTTCCCCCTCCCTCCATCTCTTGACTCCTTATGTACCTGGCAAGCTATTCCATCTCTCTGCAGGCCCATTAGGCTTTGTAATACCTGAAATTCATCAAACTTGGCCAGCTCACGGAATTATCTGATGAAATAAATTCTACGTGCTGAAATGCTGGGAGAAGAGGCTTCCAGTTTGAGGCTTAGCAATATAAGATCATGAAGAAAGGAAAACACATTTATTGGCAAGGATCAAGTGGCTGTGACATAGGAAAGGAATGAAGCATTGTAGCTGTCCAGTTTTGTACTGTTTACCATAATGATAGTCTCTGGACAGACACTTAGCTTTATTGAAAGCTCTGGCACGATTTATCAAGTGACCACAATCTGAATAATGTCTTCTCTTATTGCTGCAATGACATTCAGAATTCACAGCTAATGCCTGTGATTTGTTATCATATGGGTGGATCTGGAAGTTTCTAAGGCTTCTCCGATCTACAATTAATTTTTCCCATTGCGGCAACCTCAATCCTCCCAAACACAAACAGTTTTGCACATAATTAATTTCAAGCCCTTGAGTTTACACGCATCTTGCTGTGCATGAAGTGAAGCACAAATGTAATTGCGGGGCTGGACCTGGGCCACTGATTCTTTGCCTAAAAAAATCTCTGACTCGCTGCAGAGGAGCCCAGAGTATGACCATTTTGGCCAAAGCACAAATATTTTGGCTGGGAATGTGGCTGTGATGTCCCCAGGCTCCACCAGCTCCCCTTTGCACTGCAGCCTGGATTGAGGACTTCCATGTAAGATCTGCTAGGAAAAGGTGAGGGGAGATTAATGCTGGTGGTTTCACCCCTGAATATTTGGAGAGCAAAGCTCAGCCCTCCTGGAAATTGGCACAACTGGGGAAAAGCAAGCAACCAGAAAATCATGGCAGCAGGACTAAAGGGCAAAAACCAGTTATTTTTTAATAACTTATTTTATTTACTTAATCAAACCCTCTATTTTGGCCAAAAATCTCCAAAACAAACACAACAACCCCAGAAAAACCCCACCTAGGAATGAAATTTCTTTGTCTGGGGGTATGACTGTGATGCTGTTTCTTAAAACAGGGGGGAAACAGAGATGAAACCCCCCATTTTGTTAAAACAGTGCACTCAGTCTGAAAACTAAAACAAAACCGTATCTCAGAACTCTGCTTAAGCACGATTTCTTTTCTAGGCCTGCTGGTTACTACTGTTTGCACTCCAGTTATTTACCTCGTGTCACTAACCAGATAATCACAATATTTCATAAGAACAAGAAAAGAGGTTTGGGCCCCACCTAATCCAGACAGGTGATGTCAGTGGATGTGGTAATCTCAGGCCATCACCCACCATCCATCTGGTTATTCAATTACCAAGCCTATTACTTTAGCTTATGCAACATATATAAAAACCTGCTTGGAAAACAGAATCTGTACGTGATCCAGGGCTGGAGTGTGGAACACTGGGGGTGTGGGGAGTGGGTGGGCAGTGCTGCAGGAGGAGGAAGGAGGTGGAGGATAAATGGGGGAGAGGGTGGGAGGGTGGTTGCGTTTGTGTTTGGGTTCCAGGAAAGGTTGAGAGGTTTCTCTCTATCAGGTACATCAGGCAGAGGTTTCTGCCAAGGGTGCCATGGCTCTGAAAGACAAGTTGTCACACTGTTGTCTCGTGTTCAACAATGACAACAATCTCATTAGAAGAAGTTCCAATTAACCCAGTCCTCCCCTTTTTTGTTATTTCTTAAAAGATAGGTGGTTTACACATCCAGGGAAGTCCACATTGCTTCCACGTAAATTTAGCTTATGACTCCTCCCCACCCTTTTTTTTAGCTAAGGACAGCAAGGATATTATTTTATGTGCTAACTTTTATAAGAAAGTCCTCATGCTAGAGCAAAAGGTTGAGGACAATCCTGAATCCTCCTTTTGTGCTGTTGGAGGACATAGGAGGTCCAGCCAAAGAAGTTGACTGCAAGTGAGAAAACAGTGTGAACTCTTCAGCTGGGATTTTTAAGTGAGGTAGAGAAAGTAGCAGGGGAAATTGCAGGAACCTGATTGATGATTATTTTTAAGTACCAAATTATTTGAAGAACAAGGAACAATAATAATAATAATAATAATAATAATGATTTGAATAAATAGAGTGATTTACATCACCATAGTACTGGGCAGAAGGAATAGTGCTAGTAATGTCATTGTGTGTCTTATGACCTGCTTTTCATTGCTGTAGAGGAGACTTGAAAATAGCCAACATGGACTCCTAAATATTTTCAGGTTTGGGGAAGTCCACCCAAAGTAAATAGAAACAGAAACTGTACATCAGTCAACACTACAGCTCACAGGGACCAAACTTCTGGTGTTCCTGCACTGCACAGCTCTGAGAAATTTGCAAAAAAGGCACTAAGGGACTTGCCAGAGAGCAGTGGTTTCCTGATGGGCTCAGCATTACAGCCTGGGAGTTGCATATCCCCGGTCCATTATCGAAGCTTTAGATCTGGGGTTTGCTTTGTGTGGAAATTCTCAGATGAAGAGAACCTGAACCACTACCCAGCAATAAATCAAGTTAGATTTATACAGAGGACTAAGAGCAAAAAACAAAAAATTCAGTCCAGCCAAAACTGTAATGATTTCTGGTTTACACTTGCTGATAAACCTGACTTGAATCTTCTAGCAAAGGAATAATTCTTAGCACTGTCATAAACACTTCTCTACAGGAAATACAATAAAACCCCCAAACGTTCGTCTTAATTTCCAGCTAACACCTAAAAAGGCTAAGTTTTTTTGAATGCTGGAATGATCAGCTGTAAAGAAATCATTGGTCCCACTGAAGGCTGCCAGTGCCAGTGCACAGATGGGATCAGTCTTCTCCCCTTCCCTCTTTTTGCTCTTTGTGCAGGGAATCTGTCCCTCCTCTCCCTCTGTTGGATGAGGGGTGGTTCCAGATCGCTCACAGATCCAAGACTGCCTTGACACCAGCATGTCTGTGAGTGGATCAGCTCATCCTGAAAACATTTTTAAACTTGGTAAGATGCTGTTCACACTGGAAATCTTGGGTATTTATCAAACACCTTGTTAGAGCAGGTGGATTGAAAACGTTTGAGGCCGGTTTGAGAAATCCACCAGCAAGGTATCCTGATAAGAAGATCTGCTTCCCTGATGCAGGGGGACATTCTTAACACGTGAAATCTAGCAGATACTGGTTTATGTTGAAATTATTTCATTGTCTTGAAACTGGCTTTAGTGCCTTACAAAACACTTACAGCAGATAGGTCTTCTCTCAGCCACAAAAATGTCTGTAGGCTCAGCTGTGATAATAACAGGACTTTTCAGATGCTTATTCATGTTTCAAACAGTTCAAACCTGGGCTTACTGTCAGTCAGTACCTCTGCAGCTGTACCTTTCAAAATAGTAAATCTTGGTAGACACAAAAAGGGGGAAAAAAGGGAGAAATATGGCAACAACATCTGGATTTTATTTGCTCAGACTGGTGTTATTTCTTCACCTTTGGTCAGCATTTTACTCTTCTAAGCAGGTGAAATTCACAGAAGAAACTAGATCCCTGTCCAGATTATTAAAACACATTGTAAACTGTAATTTCCTGCTTTTAAAATAATAAATAGTTACATGAAAATGGAATATTGTCAAAAACTTGCAATGATATGTTGATGTTTGATTTTTTTCTCCCTAACCTAACAAAATTATTTTGCATTTTTGTGGCATTTCTATTCAACCTGCCTTTAGGGAAAAAAAAAAAAGGAGGGGGGGAAGAAAACTTCTGCTAAACAAGTTGCTACTAAAATAGTAATAATAATAATAACAACAATAATAGTAATGCATTCCACAGTTATGATTGCTGTGCCTGCATTGTTAAGTCCTGACATTTCCAGAAAGGAGGAGGAATGCAAACAAAATATCTGGTGGGGCAGAGCGTGATTCAGGCACTGAAAGCATCTGGACTAACCTGAAATCTGAAGACAAGTTGTTTAAAAACAGAAAAGGAACTGAAGGTTACAGCTCAGTTCCAGAGCTGTTGACTTTGCATGAAGAGCCCTCAGAAAGAGACTCAAAAATGAGTTGCAAACAGCACAATTTCTGCTGTTTTCAGGGAGGCATAGAGCACTCAGAACGTGCTCCTGGGATCCTGTAAATTTCAGAGATGCAGAGTGCGGCTGAGGCTGGAAGAGACCTCTGGATGTGGCAATCTCAGGCCATCGTCCACAACCCCATAGTCCCACCAGAGCCATGTTCAGGTGGGCTTTGAATGGGAATCCCCACGGATGGAGGCTCCGCAGCCTCTCTGGGGAAGCTCTTCCTGTGCCTAGCTGGGTGGTCAGGTGTTTTTACAGTTTCAGTTTGTGTCCACTGCCTGTTGTCCTCTCCAGGACACCACTGAGAAGGATCTGTCTCTGCCTCCTTTGCACACTCCCAGCACCTACTTTCACTCATGATTACGCATGTAAGTTTACATTTTACCTCCTACCAAGACACAAAATCCCTCATTGCTGCTCCTTCAACAAACCCCCATCACAGGAGCAATATCCAAAGCTTTGCTAAGTCCACTCAGTGAAGGAGTGACACTTTACCGTGCCTTAAATCAAGTCTCTCCTGATGGGAGAGAATTTGCTGAAAGTCCTTGCAAGGGGTTTGAGAGATAAACTGAGATGTCTCCTTGAGTTTCAATGCTTCCAGATAGTTGTTTATTAAGTCTTATCAGAGGAACTGAGCCACTAGCGTGACCCAGGTACAGCATAGAAGAAGGAAAAGTAGGAGTGAGTCCAATTATCAAGATTTACACAGCCTTTTAAAGATATTTTAACCAATAGTTACTAAAAACGTACATTATTTTCACTTTCCTGCCAATTATTCAGTAACACGACTAGGAACTGCGGAATTTTCTATCCAGTCATTCCAAACTACTTTTACTGCAGAATATGGAGTAGTAGAAGAAGGAGAAGAAGGTTTAGAGAACAACAACAATCCTCCATTTTGATATTTTTTACTCTTATCTATGTACTACAAAGAGAAGCCCAAAACCTCTAAACTTTTCACCCTGTGACAATCTAACATAGTAGTCTATCACCTAATTCACACCACTGTATTTTCTAGTTCTTGTCTGACTGTTGGTAATTTTTTCCAAGGTTTGAAGCTAAAACAGTGTTGTTCAGGGGGGTAAGAACCCTTAAAAACAGGCAGAGAAATATTTTTGGCACTCTGGGTTCCTACAAAGGAGCACTTGCAGGAACAGATTATTTTTATCATCCTGTTTCTGGCAGGCTTTCACTGTGGGGGTTTTATCTCCTGCGCCACGGATGGTGTCATGCACACGCTGGAATACCCCTGTGGATTGGTTTGTGTGGGCACAGCCAGCTGCCAATTCAAACCGTGTATGACAGAAATGCAGAGGTCTTTTCCTAGGAATTATGAGGAATGTCCTGTGGCAGTCCTGACTTCATTCAGTCTGACTTCATTCCACCAAGATGTTTCCACTCACAGAGTTAACTGGAAATTAAAAAGTCGTGTAATTGTATTGTGAGAACAAAGATGAACCAGGTGCTTTAAAGTGCAGTTCTGGCAGAGGATATGTTTCTAATAAAGAGACTAGGTTTTGTCCAACCATCTTTATTTTTCCTTTTTCTTTTTCTATCTTCTTTTTTTTTTTTTTAATTCACCTCTTTGTTTTTCTTCCCCACCAAAAAAACCCCAACAAACCAGTAGAGTTAAGGAAATGTTTCCCCTTCCTTTCTCTGTCTCGCTAAATTTTTTTTTGTTGGTTTGTTGGGGTTTTTTTCTTTTGTTTGTTCAGTTTGGTTTTTCTTAGGAGGTCTTTCACAAAGAAAGACTGATTCAGATCTAACAAAAACTGAGTCTATAGAGCACAACAGTGAACAGCTCAGCTCTAACAGGTAAGCCCTTTATTTTTCCTTCTCAGAGGATCAGCTATAGCTAAGAACATGTTAATTCCCTAGACTGATCTTCAGGGTCTACACCACCAGAGAAATTATACATTATTCTTTTATTTGGTACAAAGGTTTTTGGTAGCAGCAAAGCTGATGCCTGGCTCTGTGCACACAGTCACCCTGGATATCTTTGGAAGAGGTCCTGCCTGGGTCCCACAGCTCTTCTCTGATCCTTCTTTGGTCTGCATGAGTAGATCATGCATGCTGCCCCAAAAAACCTTGAAGCTCCTATTATTTTTACATTTTTAGTCCTGCAGCGCAAGTTTGTAAAATTACAGTTGGAAAAATTCCAGCCCAAGGCCGTGGTTAATGGTTTGCATGAAAGACTGAATGCAGTGTCAAAGGAGAAGGTACTGCATGAACATTCTCACACCATTCCAGGGGTCACAGCTTCCTCCTTCTACAGTCTCAAATCCAGGTTTTCCATAGGAGTCTCAGGCATCAGATTTATCCAAATAAATGATTTCATAGAGTGGCACAGCAGCAAGTCACCAACTAATCTGTGCTGAACAGCTAATATCTCTCCAAAACTGAACACCTCCCAACTCTGAATTTCTCCTTTCCTTTAATTTGTTGTGAATTGTATTTGCCTGTGTCATCTTCACATCTTTATATTCCTTTTGCCTGTTGGAAGCCAGACACAGCAACACTAAGAGCTGTTTTTCTCTTCAGCTTGGATGCCCAAACTGTGCTTAACTTCTTGGGCAGTGCAAAGATGCTTTGACTCTCTTATGAAGTAAACAGTCGAAAGATCTGGATTTAAACCATCAGTACCCAAAATTTCAGCACCACACTCTTGCCCAGAAGGAGGCTTACTGAATAACCCTCACACTTCCAATCAAATATCAATTAAAAGCATTAAGTTCATGGGTACCAATGGCCAATCTACAGATCACAACTATATAAATTAAAAATTGGAAGTACCTCAAGCTTTAACTGCCATTTCTGTTTTCATATCCACATTATGCAAAACACATGCAACATCCAACACTGGTGTTTGCACCTCCCAGCCAAGTTGGGCTCAGCTTAAAACAAGCACATATTTGCTCAGAACTGACCTGCTTTTAACACAATTGTGAAAGAGGTTGGGGTTTTTTTTCACTTTTTTTAGTTAATGGGTTTATTGAAAACATATTCCCATAGCTTAAAAAAAAAAAGCAACAAAGCAAATCCAAGAGATCATTTTCTTATCTGAGCTTTTGCAGAAGATATTATGATGAAAATCATATCTTTCACAAACAGATTTGAAATAAAAGAAACACTCATGGGATTTTTAATCTCTTCAGTGAGGCATTTGTAATTATACAGAACAAAAAGCCATATATTAGAGATCTTTTTGTAAAATCAAGTGTCCCAATATGCTCATTTTATGCTGATACGCTTATTATTAAAAAAAATAGTCATTATTACACTGTAGATAGTGGTGCACATGGTTCCTGGTTCAGGCTTGAGAACATATGTCTTCCAAGAAAATTTAACAAATCTATTGGCTTAACATGTCCTTTTTCTTTCCTTTTTCACCAGTGATGAAAAATTTGCATCTTATTTTAAAAAAAAAAGCAACAACAACTGAGATTTTTCAGAAGCATTTATTTCTGACTTTGCCCAATTCTCGGAGCAGGTAATACATCCCAGAGGAGGATCAATTAGAGCAGAAATAAATGATTTCTGATTGCTTACCTTGTCCTGGGTGTGATTTTCAGGTGCAAGGATTTGCACCAAAGCACTCAGTGAAGGGGAAAAGCCCTATTTTGGTGCATTAATTTAGACAGGGCAAAGGGGCATGAGGTTACTGCTTCTGCACATGCAAGCAAGAACTTCAGGGAGAACACTTCAGAATGATCTGAAGCACTGACAGAAATGCAGGACAATTTGTGAAGGGCTTCAGAGATCAAAACGTTCTAGCAGAGATTAGGACATTCTAGCAAACACTCAAAGTTGAGCAGGACTTTAGTTTTCAAGCAAAAGCTTTTATTGCCGAAATAGCAGAATGACTGACATCAAAATAGTTGACGATATCTGGACATGGTGTCTAAAATAGCATTAGAAATCATCTAAAATTGGGCATTTGGCTTATTTATATTTTTAAACTTGACTTTTTTCCTCTGTAGGTGACACTCACATATAGAATTAATAGTAGAAAAAAATGAAAAAATGCTTGTATTTTACATAAAAGCTAGGCAAGAGTCAAAGGTCTTTTTTTTATTAAATAAAGGTCAATCAATGCATTTTCGAATGAGACAGAATAAATTTAAGCAGCAGTAATCCAGTCACCTGAGAAATTCAAAGTTCTTAATGAAATAGAAAAAAAATAAGTGTATTCCTTTGCTTTCAGAATAAGAAATATTTTTCTTAGGTGTAGTTATCCTTGTCATTTTTGGTACAGCAAGGTTTCCCTTTCTCAGTGCCTCTGCAAAGACTGTCGTTGGTCCACAGATATTATCCAGTCCTGCAACCATGGCCATCAGTGCAAGAGCTTAAACTGGCACTGGAATGGGAGCAGCCAGAAGTTGAAGTGATTTTTTGACTTTGTGTCTTTCCTTCCTGTCTACCACCATGTAGTGTTCCCCCCTCACAAATGTATCTCTCCTTCACCTTGGCTAGGAAAAGCATTTTTTTTGGACCTGAGAAATGAAATTATTTTGTGCCTCTAACCTGGAAAGGACCCAACCACCACCAGCCTCTGAAGTCCCCACAGCACTGTTGACTCCAATGGATTAGGTGACATTAATATTAACAATCTTACACAGAAGAGCAAATGCCAGGTGGGTTTTATTTTTTCCACAGCAAGGTGGTTAATATATACATTAAAGGAACTTTCTGGGGTTTTTATGCTTTAAAAAATAAAGAGAGTTTTGACCAATGTCTCTCTGTGTCTCTGCAGAGGGCAGAGAATGTGGTTGTATGACTTAGTAGAACACTCACTCTGCTTCCACCCTTCTAAATCAAGTCCTTCCAAGCTTTCTTATTATGTTTTTCTTATTAGTTTTATTGTTTTAATAGAGAAATTGAGGGGGTAATAAAAGTAACTTCTCTGTGATGCTTCATATTTGTTACACTACTTTAAAATTCAGTTGATGAGCGCTATTGAAACTTGCCCAGTCACTTGGCTTGGACCTCAGATGCATAAAATTTAATTTTATGTTTTGTGTCTAACACTGAGGGTTTTTTTTTCACAGCCAGGCACACTTTGGGTTTAGTATCTTAATAAACAAGACGCATTTCAAATTAGTCTCATCATTTTATTACAGTGCGGGAGAAACGGAGTGGGGAGGACCCATTTCAGTTTGATGTAATGTTTTGAGTCAACACAAAACATTTTTTGTTGTTTCGCCAAAAAAAAAATCATATTCAGCTGTGAGTCAAGGCAAGCCAGAACCTCCCAACTATTTTATTCTGGTTGTTACATGGAAAAAAAATCATTAATCACTCAGAGGTATGCTGCTATACCACAGGATGAGTGGCCATTTGTTTTTATGCTTTTCTGGGTGCAGTGGGAGAATGCATTGCTCCTCCATGTAATTTTCTCTCTTTTTTGTTTGTTTGTCTGTGTTCATATGAGCACACTGTTATTGATACCTGCCCAAACCAGAGCCATCAGTATCACAGGACACTGTCAAAAGAGTTTTTGTACATCCTGCCCTTCACTCCCTGTTCGACCTAAAGTAGCAAAGGAAATCTTGTTCAAGGTACTTGCAGTTGTACTTCAGGGCTGCTGCTTCTCTGTGCCTGACGTCCAAATGTTAAGCCCCAATTCTCAACCACTTCTGAGAATTTCTGAAGCTTTACGGTGTTGCAGAAAACACACTTTAAAAACCGAAAATTTTTTTCCAAAATTAGTTTTCTGGCCTCAGAGCAACACCAGTAATTTCAACTGTTGTGAAGTGACTTTAACTCCACAGTTCTAGGATTTTATGCCTGTTTTTCACAGGTGCAACTGGTGGTACTGAATGTGCAGTAGTGGAAAATCACATCTGATGAATTCTGCATTGTTTCCACAAAAGCTAAAGGGCAGAAAAGTAAGTACTGAACCCTACTTTGTGGGTTAGCAAACCCTGAAAAGACCTGAGTCACATTCTGGTTTCTGGAATGACATTGTGAAGTAAAGGAGATCACACAGCCTTAAAAACACTACCATGGCATATGTAGCAGATCAAATTCACAATTCTTTGTGATGAAGTTAGCATCCAGGTGAAAATTCAGACTTGATTTACCATCTCCCCACAGCTTCAAATATTATTGGAATCAAACTGAACATCCTACCTCAATTAGAAATGGAAAACAATGTTTTTAATGAATAACCATGCAATTTGTCAAGCTACTGTGATGTTGTTAACCTTTACATTCATTTAGACTGCACTAATTTTCTTGAAAATTTTTCCTTGCCTTTTCTGACCTCATTTCATGTTCTGGAATCTGAAGCAAGAATAAGACATCCCAAAACCCAGTAACCAAACAAAACCTGAAGAAGAAGTAACCTTTTTTCACTTGTTAGTCACAACTAAGAACCGCTATGATGTTATCTCCCCAGTGAGGACAGCCTGGTGTGGTCACCTGAGAGACAAGTTCTAAAGACTTTACAATTGTCATAGCTTGCTTTCTTTTTTGACTAATATAGAGGCTGAACATTGTAGATTATTAGAGAGTGAAATGCAAAAGATTAAGAGCTTGATGGCTGCAATATTCTCTGCAATTATTGAGTGGGAAAAAAAAATAAAACTTTTAAAAAGCCAAAAATTTAGATTAGGTAAAAACATCTAAGGCAGCACACATTCACCATTCCATTGGATGATCATACAATCAGCTTGCTGTGGATTTTGTGGTGGGCTTGTTTCTTGTTTGTTTGTTTTTGTTTTGTTTTCTTTTGGTTTTTGTTTGTTTGGGGTTTTTATTACTAGTTTGGGGTTTTTGGTTGGTTGGTTGGTTGGTTCATTGGGTTGGGTTTTTTTCCTTATCAACTTTCTCCTTTCCAGAAAACAACTCCACAAGCATGTTTGGTTTCCACTCCACTCAGTGATTTTTCTGGACAACTATTTCCTCGTACTTGCCCTGATTCCTACGCTTGCATTTATCATTCCCTCCTATTTCCCAGGCTTTAGTTTTCTGCAGGATGATTGGTTTTTTGTCTAATGAAACACTTCTGGAGCCTGTCGGTGCCTCTGTCATACAAGAGAAAACTCTGTGGGCTACTTGGGATACAGGGACACTTTTCAGTGGGATGTATCTGTAGTGACTCTCACTTTAGGGGCCTGCAGAAACACCAGTTGCTTTCCCTGAAGAGTGGACAGAAAGCCCAAGAGACAGAGTTTAAGCCTTTTAGATGTCAAGCATTGTTCCCTGTTCCTTTTTAGCTTTTCACATTCTTGTTTCCCAGCACCACTTCCCTCCAGCCTCTGCATGCATTGCAGTGAAATTTCAAACACTGGCTTTGACACACAGACAAAACTTGACCTCTTGCTGCTTTCAAATGTTACCCATGACTTTTTCCTTTTTGGGAAAATTCAATTAATTACCACATCTTACATGATCCTATCACTTGTTAGCTGGTGCTCACCTTCCCAGTCTCGTGTGTCCATCTCCTCATAGTTGTGAGTATATAATGTCCCCTGTCCCCATTCCTGGTTGCAGTTTGGTTTTCCGCCACTCAAACCATCAGGATCTCTGCCCCCTTTGCTCTTTTGGCTAAAGCTGGTAAGTGAGAGGACACATCTGTGACTGCGATCCTTTCAGGACAACCACTGCAGCAAGGAAAAAAGCTGTTTTGTACTGGTTCCCTCATCTCTTCCTTCATGTGCCATTAGGTTAATGGTGAGAAGGGTGGAGGGACATGAAAGCTTCCAGCTCCATCTCCAGCATCAGGATATGAAAAAAGTCTTGGCAGCTCATTGCAATGCATTTTTTCCCAGGTGAGGCTGAAATCCTTGAGACTTCAGCTTTACAAGTTACCACCATATGGTATCCAGTTCCAGAAAAAAATCTTCCTGTGGAGTTCCTGAGAGGTGGCTTCTGCTGTTCCTCCATACTTTGCCCAGGGGAAGGAAACTGATACTCACCAGCTTGCTTCAGCTGTTGCAAGGAAGACAAGATCAATCACACTGATATGTATTTTGACATTTTGTAGCTCCCACTAAATTCTTCAAATGTAGTTTTCGCAACTAAAGATATGCCATGGTGTCCACACATCAGAGAGACACAGAGATATAAGCTTCTCCCATCATCACTAGTCTCTAGATCCCAGGAGGGGCCCAGGAAGAAAAGAGTTTATCATCATACCCTACCAATTCCATAGAGTATGCTTCATTCGATGCTGTTTTAAACCTGTCTCTTTTCCAGAGCAATCATTTTTGAGCAAAATAAAACCAAACCCAAAAGAGAGCCCAGAAAAAAAGAAAAAAAGAAAAAAAGAAGAAGACGACGAAGAAACATTATCTCACTTGGTTTTGAGTCAGCCTCTCCAGATTCCTCAGGGAGCAGAAGAGCAAACAAGACTATGTTCAGAATGTTCCCGTTCATGAGCTGAGCTCAAACAAATGCACCAGAGCAAATAAAAACACACTCAAAACAAATCCAAAAGCAAACCTATTCGCTGAAAGCCAGGACACTGACTGGGGCTACAGGGGAGCCAGAAAAATACATGGGAAGGTATTGTTTTAAACCTACAGGCTGCACCTCTCAGCACAATTAGAAATGGATGTCTACAAGTTGTCTCTGCTTTTTGACAGGCACTGTGCTATTAAAAGCCACTACTCAGCTCCAGACAGAAGCTCCCTGCACGAATTTGGGTGGAGCAGCTGCCTTTAGACATCCAATTGACTCAGCAAAGAAAGACCACACGACCCAAAGAGCTCCATCCCACATGGAGTCCTCCCAGAGCTGCCCCCTCAGACTGGGGTCGCCCAAGCAAAGAGCGGGCTGGCAGTGTGCTGAGTGGGTTCCAGTGGGTGTTGTATTTGGGTTTCAGATGTCCAGCTGAGGGTAAAGGGAGCATGTGGACCTGTGACAGCTACAGACCTGTCACAGCCCCTCGCAGTGGGGGACTGGGATGGAGGACACACATGCCATGATGTGGAGACCAGGAGAAGAAGAACTGTGGCCCTCATCACTGAATTAATGTGGAAAATTGTAAGTAAACAAACCAGCTTTCTCCCTTGCAAATTCTGGGGCTGTCTCAAAAATAGTTTTCTTTGTGCAGGGAAAGCTAACCAGGTATGTTTGCTGCCTGGGTATTTCAGTATTTCACATAGTGGACTTGCACTTGGCTCGTTCAGCTCTCACCCATTTCTGGAAAGGTCATGTTGGAAGTCTTGAAATGGCAGTGGAAGTTTCAGACAGGCTGAAAGAGCTGTTTTTGACTTGCACTAGCTAAGGGTATTTCATGGCTCAACAGGAAGGGAGAAGATGTGGGATATGATGCTCACAGTTCAGTCTCCACAGTCATAGCAGTCGCAGCAAATCTTTAAGTAGCTTCCCTTCCACCACTTAATCCGCTTTCATTTAATTTTATGAAATATCAGTAAACGATGATTAATTTTAAGAGGTGTTTTGCTTTCCTCAGGATCATGGCATGCATGCAAATGCAGAAAATGGACTGCAACAGCCCTTCTGAATACGACATTGTTTGTTGTGGAAAAACAATTAACAAGAAGCAATGAGATCTTTCTTTAATCTGCGCTGTGATGAAAGCTCCCCTGATGTGTACTTGTCTTTCTGGAAGCACTCAGTGCTGCCACTAATCCTTTGCATTCTTCAGAGAATGCTCATTGGTGTAACTACCATCAAATGTAATGATGGTGTCTGCAGGTATGTTTGTCACTCACTTACGCTGACATACCTTTGAGGCCATTGAGTAATTTCTCCC
This sequence comes from Corvus cornix cornix, assembly GCF_000738735.6. Classification (NCBI taxonomy): domain Eukaryota; kingdom Metazoa; phylum Chordata; class Aves; order Passeriformes; family Corvidae; genus Corvus; species Corvus cornix. The sequence continues at coordinate 72,029,266 of NC_046357.1, forward strand.
GAACACAGAAGGATAAGAAGAGATCATTTAAAGCTGTGTTTCTGCAGCCTCCTAGATGCCTTTGGCCTCACTTTCTGCTGCACAGGTTTTGTACTCACATGGAGGCAGGTGAAAACAAACCACTCTTCAGACACCTTGTAGGCCCCACATCTAAATTTAAAAATAAACATTGCATTTAAAAGTAAAAATTTCACTAAAGGGCTGAGGGTTTGAAATTTTAATCTTAATTCTGCTTAATTAGACCAAAACCAGACGTTGGTAATGTGTATCTGCCATCTACTTTGCTCATGGGTGTTAGAGTGAAATGAATTACACTATCATAGGATGGTTTGGGTTGGAAGCAATCCTAAAGATCATCTTTTGCCATGGGCAGGGACACCTTCCACTACACCAGGTTGCTCAGAGCCCCATCCAAACTCACATGGAACACTTCCAGGGATGGGGCATCCCCAGCTTCTCTGGGCAATCTTCCAGTGCTTCACCACCCTCACGGTAAAAAAACTCTTCCTTAACATCTAATCTAAACTTCTTTTGATTTAAAATCATTTTACCTTGTCCTGACATTATCTACCTGGTGAAACGTCCTTCTCCCTCCTCTTTATAAGCCCCCTTCAGGTACTGGAAGGCCGCAATGAGGTCTCCCCAAAGCCTTCTCTTCTCCCAACAGTCTCAGCCTGTTTTCATGACAGAGGGGCTGCAGCTCTTTGGCCCATGTCCACCTTTATATCCACCAGAAGAACCCCTAAGTCCTTCTCCGCAGGGCTGCTCTCAATGATTTCTTCTCACACTCTCATGTCTGGGATTTCCCTCATCCAGGTGCGGCATTTTGCGCTTGGACTTGAACTTCCTGAGGTTCTCCTTCACAGCTTCTCTCTCACAACCAAATAAGGAATAGATCGTGAGAGCCACCTTAAAGCAAGAGTGAGAAAAATAAGTCTTTCTTCTTTCTAAATGAAGTGGAAAAGATGCCTAGGGTTTCAAAGTGGCTGGGGCACAGCTGCAATCCTAACACTCTTTGAAAAGAAGGCTAAGAAAGGTCCACACCTGCTGGAAAACCCTTCTTCAGCAGCTGGCCTGCTAGCCTTGCTGGCAACCCCATAACAACCTTCCCACAGGTGGTGGTGCAACTACCTCACCATCAGCAACCCAAAAAGAGATGGAACAACTGAATTCCAGCCTCTTCATAAGAGGGGGGTCCGGTCTCACTGTCACCATGGTTTCTCCTGGTGGAAGGAAATCAGAAACTGTTGCTGCTGTTGTTTACCTGACCACCCAAATGGTATTACTAGACTTCCTCGGGGCTGTTTTGCACCTGCAAAGGACAGATCTGCCCATCTGAGCACTGCAGACAAATAATCTCTCCACTCAGGCATTAGGCACAGCGGATAATTGCAGTGTTGGACCCAAGGCCAGAGATTCAGGATGCCCTGCAGCGAACATCCAAGGAGGAGCTGGGTGTCCTTTCTCTTTCACCCTGCTGGCTGTAAAGTATTTTTTCTGTGCTTGTTGGGATGAATCAACTATCGTGTTCAACCATCCAGCAGGGAAATCCTACTGCACTTGTAGTCATGTGAAGACACCTCTTCAGGTCTCCTACCCAATGCCTAAGGGTGGCTGGGGCAAAATATCTTTAGAAATCCAACCACACATTTTTACGTGTCACAATAGGCTCCACATGAATGTTGCAGCTCTGGAACCTGTTTTTGTATTCTTTTCTAAAAAACAGAGCGGGTGCTGCCCGTAAGATGAGGGTTTGAAACTGAAATCCATTTAAATCTGAGTCTTTATGACCCTTCCAAGAGCTCCTTGGGAGGTCAGGACGGTATTTTCAAGGCAACTGAAACACGTTTACTAGTTAATGGCACGATGTACCTGTTCTGCAGGTAAATAAATTATTTTAATTACTGGCCCAGCTACTTCCCTGTACATTAAAGGAAAGAGAAAACTTATTTCTGTAATGAAGTCCATCGTCACGTAAAGACAGCTATGACCCTATTTACATGTGGACATAACAGTCTGCTTTTAAGAATACAGTCATCCTATGGTGCTTGTTTTGCTATAAATGTGTCCTTCCCACACTGAAATGTAATTTCAGCCTCACAGTAGGGTCAAAAGAAAGCAAAAGACCTGTTATACCCAGAAATGCTGAATTGTCATTGTGTACTAACCCATCTTCTTTATCAGCATAGTAGAAACTAACGAAAAAATGGCAAAAATTATTCTGATATTTCACTCCTTCCAACAGCAGCTTTTTGCTTTACCATTATTGACCTGCCCAGCTGTTTCACTGACACAAATTACTTAAGTTTTTCAAAATGCCATTTGGATTTCGCATCCATCCCTCCCCCATCTAGCATTTTCAGAATGCTTTTAAGTAGAGCAATATTTTGCCAAAATCGGAACCATATGATTTTCTCTCTGCAGCCAGCAAAAATTGCAGGGATGGTGTATGTGGTCAGTGAAAGAGAAAACAAGAAGGAGGAATGTGTGCACAGGAAAACAAAGGAATTGCAGAAAAGAGAAGTGATAAGGACTGTGCTGGTGTACTTGTTTGCCCTTTGCCAAGCATAACCAGGAGGATGCAAGCACAATTAAGCCTGGGAAGGCCCTCTGACATTCCTGGCCATGCAGTTTTCTGGTGCCTTCATAATTATGCTGTGGAACAGAGACTACTGGGACATCACAACAAGTCACAACATATTTAAGCAACCCATAATTTGCAACATTATAATAGAAATGCATGAAAAAATACAATGAAAAAGCCTTGTGGACCCACTGGTAAGTACTGATTCATTGCTGAAGTCAGACATTCTCATTAAAGTTTAGATCAGAAAAACAACATGTGGGTAACTGCTCCACTCGAGAGGAGTAAGAGGTGAAACTATTGCTGCAGAGAAATTTGATTGCTAAGTTACTGCCCAAAGCCTTTCATTCAGCAAATAAACAACCAAATTATTTGCTCCTTGCTGTTAGGCTCAGGTTCCTGTTAGAAGAAATTAACTGTCCTCACAGAACTGGAAAAGAGTAGGGAGCAAGTTGTCAGATGGGCCTAAAGCTGGAAACTGACCTAACTTCACTGATCTCACGAGGAAGGTGCCTGTTTGCACCTAAGATTTACACAGAAGGAAAGAAAGCTAAAGCAAAGAGTGTCTGTTTTCAGAGATGCAGTTTAACTGCTTACTCTGGCCCTACTGCAGTTCCTGCGAGGCACCCCACTAATATCTCCAACTCTGAAGACTTCAGCCAAAATTTTACAGCATTGGGATTTTCACAAAAGTGCACACAAAAATTAAATTAAATTCATCCAGGGGGAAAAAAAAAAAAAAAAAGGTATAACACCACATGATGTTTAAAATTGTTCAGGGGCCCACAGCATGCAAAAAGAAACACATCTGTAAGATCTGATCTGCACCTTGCTCAGCTTCCATATTGCCTGAGGAATTATGAACCTTGGTGTTTCATTAAAAGATTAGCAGCAGCAGAAGCAGCAGCAACTCGCTGCAATGGAGAGCAAAATGGAAACTGAGGCTCCGCGATGCTGAGATAAGAGCACAATTCTCCTGCGTGCCACGAGCAGTTGCGCTCCCTGGCCTCTGCCTCCAGGAGAGAGGGAATTTTTGCAGTGCACACCATGGGAAACCCAGTGCCTGATCAATACCTGGCACCAACATCCCTCTGAAGCACACTGGAGGTGACACCTGGGTTCACAGCTGCCTGAATTGTCACTTTCTGCCATGCTGGTGAGCACGGGGAGGAGAAGAGGAGCTGCCCCGGGAGAAGAGGAGACCCTGAAGGAAGCGGAGCTGTGGCTGGATGAGCTGCATGTTGAGAAGCCAGTGCTGTCCTGCAGGAGTCCTTCCAGCTGGCACCAGATAAAGCAGCCCTGTTGCTATTCTGGTTTGCACTGGGGAATGGCTCTGAGCCAGGTGCTGGGTCTGAAGAGGCCTGAACCCAACAAGCTGAGTGTCGAGCCCGTAATGCTAAAGAGGAAAGCAAAGAAAAGGTGCTTATCCAAGTTTAACTCAGAATATTAGGCCATAAAATGAGCTCTGCATAGCACTTAGTTAAAACAGAATACCTGAGGGATTATAAATCTTTTCCCTTGAATTGCAGTATGTTGGCATGGACAGCAAATGCTGTTGTGGAAGAGTTATTTCATTGCATGACAATTGAAATGAATGTTGTGGAAGCATTTACACATGTTTCTTTGGATGTTACCATTCCCTTTGCTTTGATAAGATGCAGGCAAAATAGCTTTCATAACTTTAAAAATCCCTTTTCACTCATATTTTACATAAGCCCTGTAAAATTGAAAGTACAATGTGTTTCCTTGCTGCAATCAATCTCTCTTATACATGGTTATGGATAGAAATATACAGAAACACCTGGCTTGCTATTCCAAAAATCTCACATTTAGGCTGATATCTTGCCACCATTTTCTACTAGATTAATATTTTTAAAAAAAAAACCACACACATGTACATATATGTTTATATAAATATACTTAAATATATAAAATTGCCTGAAATTCCAATATCAACTTGGAATAAAACTAAAATACATAAGATAGTTGTTTTTTTGTTTGTTTGTTTGCCTATATGAGGGTTTGCTACAAGAAACAATAAGCATCATAAAATACTTTTAGGTGTAAACCATTTCCAGAATTAATACATGCATTTATTTCAGGCTTTTAGGAACTGCTTCATTTAGTACCTTATTTACTAATGAAACTATGAATTTTATAAATGTTATCAATGAACAGCAAAATGTGGCTCAGGAATGAGCTGAGAGCCTCTCTCCTTCTGACTAGGTCAGTTTGAAATTTATCTCAAAGAATTTAACCACGCTATAAATAGAACTAGTCAAACTTCTTCTGAATAGTTTCCCTGATGGGAGACAGCTTTTTTTTTTTTTTTTTTTTTTAAACAGAAGATATTTTCATAAATATATTTACATTTTTTAAAATGAAGATAGGGAGTGATTTGGTTAGCAAAAAATATGTTGCAAGGAAAAAATGAAAACATACTTGCTTTCATCTCCATTCTTCATGCTGAAGAGATGATCCTCTCCCACCTAATTCTAATCACAGTGTGAAGCACAGTTAGAGCCTCCAGGCTTCAGTTCATTCCCAAATCCCATGAAAACCCTGCAAAAATTAAATACACAAAGAGGACTCTCTTCTACCTCCTCCCCCTCTTTTTTCAGGCCACATGATTAGGAAGAAAAAATATCATTTTTCCTGTTTCTACCTAAAAGTTAACTGGTGTTTTGAACACAGAAGATTATTCTGTGGGGAAAATTTTCTTCTGAGGGAAAAGAAATCTTTACGGGGTACGGCCTAATCCAGTTCTTCAGCATTGCTGGGGTATGACTTCCCATGGAGCTGGTAGTAAACCCCTTCTCTGCTTCTCTGATATACAGTATGCATTTTTCAGTGACCCATTTTACAGCTTTTGGACTCCCAGGAAGACACAAAAAATATCAGTCAGTGTTACAGAACTGATTTTTCTTTTCCATTTTCCTCATAAGAAAAGGTGACATGATCAGTATTCTTCATTAATGTGTAATTTCACAATGTTTAGAAATTTGTCTTCCCTCTAACACTGAGTTCAAGACAACAAATTCATAGAGGCACCAGGATTCTGAATCATCCAGAAAATTAGAGTAAAATGAAAAAAAACCATCCAAACCAAACCAAAAGAAAACAAAAACCAGCTTCAGAGCTAATCTGAACATAAAAAGCCATCTGTAAATTTAAAGATGAAAGACTCTGACTTGTGGCTAACTGAGCTTTAAAAGCCAGACTTTTCAGGTAAAAAAAAAAAATAATAACCTTATTATAAAATTCTTCTGCAATTAGGCATAAATAAGTAAATAAAGGATAATTTTGAGACTGACAAAACTCCAGAATACTCAGCAGGTCATGGACCATAATTTTTCTCTTGTTGCCATCAACATTCTGCTGTAAAAACAGATGTTAAAGTCATCATAACACGTCAAGTACTGCTTGTTTGAGAGAAGCAAAATGTCCTCACCTACGTTCGACTTTTATTTGGAGGCACAAGTCTTCCCTGAGAACTGGCAAACTGAATGTCCTAAAATCATGCCTGCAAAACCTATATATGTCAGACCTCAAGCAAAACACAGTGAGGCTTGGTAGCACTTGGAAGTGAAATACCAAACTCAGCTTCTGAACTAACCTCGTATCTTGTCCGAGCACAGTGTGGAAGGTAAATACCTTGAGCATAATTCACATGTTAATTTAGCCTTTTGTTTCCTTTTATGAGAAGGACACTCAAGTCAGCCTCCATTTTAATAAATATATTGATGATTTTGAATTGTTTCAAGGATGGGATGCATTTGGTGCCCGATCATTCCAGCAGGTTTCCATCCTTTTCCAGTCCTTCCTGAGGTCAGCTGGCCACGTGGTCATTTCTGCTTCTGCACCCAACAAAGAGAGCCAGAATTTCACAGAAATGAGGCCAAAAACATTCCTAGAGGAAGAGATGCCTGTATAAAAAAGTGAAAAGGTGGCCTGAAAGTGATGGGGTCTGTGGAGCACAATGGGATGCGCAGCTCAGTCAAGAAGAGAAAAATGGAAGGATGGAGCAACCCAGGCACAAATCCCATGAGGCACTCTCATATAAAACTTCCAAGAACCAATTTGGTTGTCTGTCAAAGTAATTCATCCCTAGACTGAAGTATTTAAAAAATTATGTTTTATTTTTAAAAATTAGATTGAGGACCAAGCTATTTTTTAAAAGTTTTTTTCCCCCCAAAATTCATTTTCCTCTGCTCAAAGAGCATTAAAAAATTGTGTTCCATTAAGAGTTTCCTTTCTAGTTCAGTGTCCAAAGTAAAAAAGAGCAGAAAACCAAAGATCAGCTTGATCCAAATTAAAAAAAACAAATTAAAAAAAAAAAATCTTTCCTTGAAATGAATTCTTGCCAAAAAACATTCTTTACCTAATAAACATTTTGTTAAATTCCAGGAAATAAAAAATTACATTTGGCAAATCTAGCCTCACTTTCTTAGAAGTTAAAAACCCCACTTTATTTCCTGTAACAAAATCTTCCTGTAAACCTGAAGAGTTTTATCATGGAATTATCAAAGGAAACATTTTATCTTCCTGATGAAACTTCATCCACTCACAAATCCTTCCCTCAGCTTCATCCAATATCATGAATGTTATTACTGGGAAACTACAGTTTTGGACAACAAGAAAGAAGGTGTGGGAAGGAAAGAGAGAAAACACAATTAATAACAGAAATATTTACATAGTTCTACAGTATCTTTTGAACCCACCCAGTGATATTTTGCATTGCCCACGAATGCTACTTAAGAGAAAATGAACATTAAGACGATTCTCCAACGTCTCTTGAAGTCAACCTAAAGACTCCAAATGACTTCACTAAGCACTGGATCAGGCTCTCTGGCATCTGGAGTTGGAAAGATTCATTGTTCTTTTTGCCAGTTCTGTCAAAAGTTATTTGCATCAAATGTTGTACATCCAAGTGGACAGCAAATAACTGATCAGAAAAAAAAAAAAAAAGAAAAAGAAGGAAAGGGTAGGTTTTCATTTAAATTGTATTGCTTAGGTCATCTCTACAGATTTATATCATTCTTCATTTTGCCAAGTTGGCATTTATATTAGTTCAAATAGTGAGTGCATCCAGCTGAGAGTTCTGAAAGAATTAGAAACAGATTGGGGTTTTTTTTAAATATTTAGAGATTTACAAATCCAAAGACGTCACCAGCTACCCCATCTCTCTGTAGTTTTTCTCTCTTTATTTCCTGTAACACTGTCAGGATGACAAACTTGAGTCTGCCACAACCTCTGCTAAAGCTCAGAGAAAGATCACGGGACTGAACCACAGCAGAAAAAACAGCTCAAAGTTACCCGATCCCCAGTGCATCATTAGCAGTTCTGCCACTGTCTGAAGAATGAACATGACTACTTTTGTTTATATTAAACACACTGAGCCCTGTGAGAAACAGGTAGCAGGCATCCACTTTCATTTCGAGGACAGCAAACAGTTTTTGCAGTGAAAAAAAATCTCAGTGACCCTGGGGGTGAACAGGAAGCCACAATTTGCACTTCACCCACACCCACAGACACGTGAAACTGCTCCACTTGTGATCACACCAGGGGTGCACATGCTGCCCGTCAAAGCCAGAAACACTCTGAGAAGTGTCACTGTGCCATTTCAACACTTCGGGGCTTTTTTTCCCCATCATCTCACAGGGCTGCTCTGAACATCCAAGTGGGAGACATGGAAGTTTTAAGCAAAGATTCAGAAATCAAAGAAGAAACCAAACAAGCCACCAAAGCAAGCACCAGTTTGCACTGGCTGGGACTGACTGGGACACCAGTACAGCTTTGATCAGGGGTGTTGGAAGGTTTCGTGTTTGACAAGAGTTTGGCCTTGACAGGACTCAAACCCTGCATGACCACAGACCTTGAATTTTAGCATTAGTCATGAAACAGAGTAGTGTCCTGTAAAGCATTAGCAAGTTGATTTGGTTTGGGGTTTTTTGGAGGGGGAGGAGGGTCTTGATCTTTCTGAAAATTGGTGATAAATTTATCCTGTTTTTTTCACCTTAAACCTTCTCACCTTCAGTCCTCCTGATTCAGTAGCTGTCTTTGAAAACAGTTGAAGACCCAGACTACATCCACAAGCACATGATGGTGAAGGGCATCAGACAGCACGGGGACATCCTTCTGCTGCTGCACGCACCTCAGATAAAAAGAGAAAGTTTTCAAAACATTTAGTAGTAGCAGCCTCATTTCCTTCACTGCATTCATTTTGAAAGTGATTTAAACAGCACTAAAAGCTATCCAGTGCTTTGGGAATGTCTGGGTGCTGCCCTGAGGCAGAGGGAGAAGGATCACATCTGGAAGGCTGCAGAGCTGTTTCCTTGCTGTCCTGAGCCCTCTGCTCATGGCTTTGCTGATTCTCAGCAGCGAGCCCCCAGCTGTACCAAGTGCTCTTCTTGCACACGAGCAGTTGGGGTGGCAAACCCACTGAAAGTTGCTCCCGATGGTTGGGTGAGCATTGCTTCAAGTTCACTGAGCTACCCTGTTGTGAAGGGAAATCTCCGAAGATGGACAACAAGGGTAGAGCTGCCAGCTGACCCACAGCACAAACACAGGGTGAGTTCCTCCCACGGCAGAAGGCTGCTGCACAGCTTTGTGCACTTTGTGTGATCCCAAAACACAACCCCTCAGGGCTGCAGATGCTCCTTCCCTCTCCCAAGGGAATTCAATGGGATGTTTGGTTATCCTTCACGCCTTGAAGCATTAAATGCGCTCCAAGGCACTTGAGCCCCTACCTGCCTTCTGCAGAGCACCCTCAGCAGGGCTTTCCATGGAGCCAGTGTAACTCAGCTTCCTCACCATCATCTTCCTCCCACCTCCTGGTGGGCTGGTGAAACGCCCAAGCAGCAGCACCTGAGCTGAGAATAGGAGCTGGGAGAGAAGGGATGGCTTCAGCGAGCAGCGTACGCTTGGATTCCTACCAGGAGGAGGAGCAGTGCCAGCACCCAAAAGCAGCAATCGCAGCCAAGTTAGGTGTGTGCGCAGCCAGAGGGAAAGTGGGGAAGCAGTTGCCTCCCCGGCTCCTAGTTTTCCCTGGCTGCATCAGGAGAAGGGCTGAGACCCACAGTTTGAGCTGAGTGGAGCTGTAGCCCTCTCCTGTTGCACAGTAAGAGCTGGCTTTGCGTCTTCGGTGGAAAAGTGCTTTTCCCTCACCGCTGCGTGCTGCCCTGAAGCTTCCCAGGAGGCAACCCCTGCAACCGTGTCAGCACCTGCTGGGAGAGGAAAATGCTCTTAATCACAGGCTCTAGGGGCTGACACTAAGTCACCCAAAGAAACAGAAGGAGGGAAGCATGTCAGAAACCCAGCGTGCACTGGGAAAAAGACAGACATGGACAGGCTTAGGGGCAGGTTTAGCAGCGGGGTTGGTGAATCACTGTATGCTTCCCATGCCAGAGCATGTTTAAACATTAGATAAATTTTGCCTGTAGTGCACATGCCAGTTGCTGTTTGGTGCAGTGAACTGGGAAAGTGGCACCTTCACAGCACCAATGAAAACACAGCCAACCAGGGAACTGATTCTGTCTCCCTTTCTCATGCAGAACCCTGTCATGCAAGAAGCCTCTGTGCTGGCACAAAGGCTGCCCTGAATGGGCACCTGGAGAAGCACCATGGTGCTGAGTTAGTGCAAAACGGCAGAGCAAGCTCTGCTGGTTATTGTGTCCTGCTGTCGTGGCACAGGGAAATGGTTTCCCACTCAGGGATTTTAAAGCTGCAGAGCTGTGGCAGGGGAAGTTCACTCAGAACTGGATGCTCAGATTGGATTAATATACCACTTGCTGGCTCCTTTTCTTTTTCTTTTTTTTTTCCCCATCTCTGTAGGCTGTGAGGGAGGGAAGGCAGAGTAGAGGGGAGGAGAGGTCAGAGAAGATCCCAGCAACTGGTGAGTCACCAGGGCCTGATACTTATTTAGCAAAGAGCATGAATGTAATTACTGCAGAGGCAAAAGCTGCTGTGAAACAGCGTGAGACAGCACACTTTTCATCAGGCTCAGCAGGGTGAGCAGTAAAAGCTCAGCTGGGGAATGTGGTTATACACTGACCTGCTCTCATCCTGTTGCTTCATGCTGCAGAGGAGAAGAAGCACAGCCTGGCACCCATAAGGATAGTTGGATGTGTGCATGTGTTTCTGCTCATCTGCCTCCCAAAATCCTGACAGGCTGTCATGGAAAGCCTAAAAAAAAAAAAAAAAAAAAAAAAAAAAAAAGACTGCTCGTAATCCAGTCAAATTTAATAACCAAGAATTAAGCTACTTCTCTTTTCCTTTCACCTGACTTGCTCAGATTCCAGTTGTTCTTGTCCTGAAAGCAGATGGCATCAGTCAGTGCCAGCACTGTTTCCTGATGAATCTGCTGCTCTTTCTCCCAGGGCTGACACTGTTGGGAGCCACATGGTAACATGACCACCACTGAAACACCTTTTAGGGCCCACAGGTGTACAAACCCCACACATATGCAAATCCACAAGAAATAGAAACACCATGTCCTGTCAGCACTGGTTAACACCGTTGCCTAGAGCCTGGTTTTCAAATAAACAGAACATTTTTTTTTGTAGCTGGAAGTGTAAAGTGAGCCACAAAAAGATCAGGCATAAGCCTCCCTTTCTTGCTGGGTCACAAAAAATCTGTGCTCTTTGTGATTTTGGCAGCAGATGCTGATGTGGTGACTATCAAATACAGAGATCAAAGAAGATGACACAAGCACATGACATCCTCAAGAGAAAACAGGAGAAAACCCTCCTACCTCCCTTCTGCTTCACTCACATCTGTCTGCAGGACCAAGTAGGCTTCCAGCCCCTGAGAATGCCTGTGTCAGCATCCTTCTTTAGATTATGAGCACCACCACCTCTTCAGTCAATGCCAAGACCTGTCAGCTTTAGAAATAAAACTGCTCTGTGAAAGAACTTGCTGTTTTATTACTTCTTCGCCTGGTGTGACAAAATTTCCCTTCCCATTTACACAGTGTGTCACAAGCAGGTAGTCAAGGTGAGGTACTGCCCAGCAGTAGTTCCTCTGGTCTCTGCACTTTTCACATTCTGGACCTCAAGACATGTCTCAAATATTAATCAGTAAGAGCATCACTCTCTGAAAAGTTATTCAGTAAGGAAGATGATGCTTGAGAGGGAACGCTTGGACACAGACAAAACAGATATTGCACAAGTGGACTGAGCCAGTTCTCCTCAATTCTGTCGCATATCCACAGCAATAGGAACCAGGAGTTGGTCCACTTGGTCCTTTTGATCCTTGTGTGTCGTTCACAGATAACTCAGAGAAGTGCCTCCTGAGGCTCCTCCTAGGTCAAATTAGCCTAGCTTAACTACATTAACTTGCCTTTAGCAATTCTTTTCAAGATGAGGTAACTCCAAATGTTCAAACTAAGCACTGCATTTATTTAGAGTGTGATCCAAGGGCTGATGCTTTCAAAATGCTCTTAGGTTTGTATTAGTACCCTATAAAGAGAAAAAGCCAATCATCAGCTTCTTAGAAACCTGTACTATAGAGTAGGTGATATATGCTGACTGCATGCAGACATTAAAATTTTTAGCAAGCTCCAAACAGATCTCCAGGATCCTCTTGCCTTGCCAAGAGCCTCACCCAGCCATTTCTGCATGAGGTATATAACTTCTATGTCAGCTATACTGTATCTTATTTTAAAAGATACTGATCTTGATTTAAAGACTGGAGAATTCCCCATGCCTCTAAGGTAAGTTATTCTAATAGTTAATTATGCTCTCCAAAAAGGAAAAAAAAAACCAAAGAAAAAAAAAATCCAATGATAAATCACATACCAAACCAAACCAAACCAAACAACAACAACAAAAAGAAATCCCTTTATTACTTGTCTAAATCTGGGAAGCTTCAGCTTTCAAGTGTTGCCTTGCATTCTCCCATTTACTGGCTTAAGACCACTTTGTATCAGAAATCTCTTCCCCATGTAGGTACTTGCATGTTATAATTACGTCAGCTCTTAATGTTTCTGGATGAAGTAAGTAGATTTAGCTCCTTAAAGTTTCTCACTGTAATTCATATTTTTCCCAGCCTCAAGCAGTTCCTGAAACTCTTTCCTGCACCCACTCAGATCTTCCAAAATCCACTGGGCTATAGGATTAGGAACAGTGCTCTGGTGTTACTCTTGTTTTACAGTCCTAATCCCACCTCCCCGTGCCTATTGGATGCAAAGACCATATTTGCTGTCTTGATTACAGCATCACTCTGGGAACATTTTTTCACATGAGTTACCCGCCATACCTCAGCTGTCTGTCAGGAGTCAGTCAGTTCCAGGTTCCAGCAGTCCCTGTTAAAATTCCACATATCACTTTCCCATTTAATTTTTTGTCTGTGTTGGATTTGGCTGTGTGGAAAGATTCTCTGATTGTGAGAGCGTGTCAACCCAAAGCAGTCACGTGGATCTTCACAGTTTAAATCTCTCACCAGAAGTTCTTGTCACCTGAAGGTTACTGAAGGAGTTATTTTGCTTTTTATTTTGTTGTTGTTGTTGTTTTTATCTAACTTTAATCAGCAACATCTGCTTTCTGTTAAATATGCATTTCTTTGCCATACTTATTATTAGCACTTGTAAACAAGGAAGAGAGCAGGCAGCAAATTTAAGGAAAAATGATATATTTAATACAAAGCTTCTATCCATTTTTCCTTTTTTGTTTGTTTGTTTCCCTCCATAAATTATTTGGTGGTTGTTGTTTAAAAATAGAACAATATTTTACCAAATATTGTCACATTCTTTGTCTCTGAGTTCAAAATTTTTGCCATTCTAGTAACAAATAACCTGATTTGGATAAGATATAAGAAAGAAGGATTGATCTTCCTTCTTTATTTTCTTACCACAAGAGGACTGAGTATCAAATGGAGTATGTTTGTGAATATGAGAAAGTATGGTTGAAAAACAGTTATAATCCTACTTACCAGTTTTAATGCTCATGTTTGAAACCTCTAAACCTCTTTTTAGCCTATCTCTGAGCTTTATATCTATATTTAATGACAGTAACAATGAGAGTTCTAGCATGAGCTATCACTACTTTTCCTCATATTGCTGATTTCAGAGGTAAGACTGAACTCAACCCTAATAGAGCTTCATCAAGACGCTGTAACCCCTCTGCCACCTGGAATTATCCTCCATGAAAAGCAACAGGAGAACATTTTAATTTACAAAACTCAGCACTGTTTGTCACCCAATGCCACTGGCCTTAACAGGGACACCAGCTCCAACGGTTTCAGAACTTTTATCCTGAAGAGCTCCCCTGACTTCAAGACTTTAGTTCTTTCTCTCCCAGATGGCAACAGCAGAAGAGGTTTGAAGCCCCAGATTTAGGGCATCTGAGGATGTGGATACTCAATATTCTTCAGGTGAAAACAAAGCAAAATGGGGTCATTTTGTTCATTGCAGTCAGCTCCTGGTTTTAATGCCTCAATTTCCACAGTTGTTTCATTGAAAATTACTTCTGCAACATTACGCTGCAAGAGCTGGTGAAGACAGCTGGCACGTGCCAACTCATGAACAACTTTCCTCCGTTGTAGTGCCCAAAACTCCTGTGCAATAGGTCTCTCAAGGAAGAGAGAGAAACACCTGTTGCAAAGATCTGAAACAGCAGCATTTGCTCTCACCAGGCTCCCAAAATAATTTTCTCCTGGCTGAGGTCCTAGGAGACTGGACAGACAACATTACAGGAATCTGGAGAAACAGTGCTAAGTGACTTGCAAAGATCAGTGTGGCAAGAAGAGCAGTTCACAGCAAAGCAGTCCTTCCCCTTAGCCAAAATATGCTGGGTGCTAAGTCTCACTGACATTTCTGCCCATTTTCATTATTGGAACAGTTCTTCTGGGGCTAAGACAGTCTTGTTGGGTTGCTGGCTTGAAACCAGAGCATCTAATGAACCCTGTGTAAATTTATCTGCAAGTTGACCCTGTATGGAAAATGACCAAATGATGACCAACGCTGACCTTTCTTCATGCAGCTGCTTTTCAGAGTGGTCAAGCATATCAAAACAGGAGGAAACTTTTGTACCTTCTGCACAAAACCCTAAGAAATAAATTGCATGGCATCCTTGGAAACATGCATCTCGATGCAATTTGGCAGGAAACTAGGGGGATGACCTTCTTCTATCTATACATGAAGAAACACCTATTCTGCAAATATATTTCATAAAATCAAATCATGCTTTAACAATTTCTTTTTGTGTTGATTAGAGAAGAAATTTTCTTTTCAGGCATGTGGAATTTTGGAGCATTCCAGACCATCAAGACTGTATCTTCAGTCTCAGTAAATACATGTCTCTGGCACCACTTGCAATATATGAGATAAAGCAGGTATTTTAAAATAGTCATCTTGAAGTGAAAATTAAAAGTAGGATATAAAATGTGATACTCTACTGAGGAAGGAGCTGGAAACCAAGCTTATCTCTGTTCAAGTATTTATGAAATTGGAAGCCATAAATTCTATCTTCCCTTTCCTTCTAATAATATGATTAAAGCAAGAAAATATATCCATGAAATAAGAACTTCAAGGTTGTTTTTCAAGGTTCAGTCGACCTTTCAGAAGTGAAAAGCTTTGCAATACACAAAGAATTTTTTTTTTGGGCCATCTCTGAAACACCAGACAACGAGAACAGTTCACCCATCCAAAATTTCTGTAAGGTACAAAGCAAAATGAGTAGGCCTGACAGAGATACTACAATCATTACACGTTTTGTAATGTTATGTGTTCTTTTTCTTTCACATTCTGAGTGAAAAAGGAATAGTATACTAAGGCTGAGCACATGTTCACAGTTATCCAACATTCTTAATGGATGCAGTTGAATTGTGTTTAATTCCGTTAAGAATGTACTCACTGTTCACACATCCATCTTGTTTCAGCAATTTCTCTTTATGACTCTTCTTTGTCATAAAATCTGAGGCCCCACGACCTAATTTGTTTCTTGGGACAGCAGATGGCCACCCCATCCTGATAATTCAAAACATCATGCTGTAAAAATACCTCTCCTTTTCTTCAGAACTCTTGAGAGCTTCATTAGTGGCTTTCAAGGCAGAAAACAAACGAGTTAAGGCCAGAGTGTGTGTGGACATCTCTGCATGGAAGTTACCTGTGCATGATGCTAATAAACACAGGGAATGTTGAAAGATTATTGGCCACCTCCCGGGCTGATGGAACAAAAGCCTGGCACCACCCAATTCATCTAGAAATACCCTGGTTTCCTGCTATCATTTCTTATCAAAGAATGTTTGCCTTTAACTTAGGTGGGTGTGAAGGCAGCCCTTTGATTTGCTCCTATAAAGTAACCCTAGTCCCAGTGCACCTTTTCAGTGAAACAAGAACGAGACAAAGCCTTGAATAAAAACATTGGCCACTGAGCTCGATCTAATTTTATTTAAAGATGCAGATTCAGCATGTGGGTGGAAGGAGCGATCTGACTAAAAGCAAGAGGATGGGTCTTGTATGAAGACTGGGCACACCATGGTTACCTGAAGGAAGATGGAATCACTGTGTTTGAGCACGTGATGCTTGAGATAAAATGGTTTCAAACATCATCTACTCCCTCTGTCAGAGAATTTGACAACTGGGTTGTGGCCTCTGCCAAACCACAGAAGCCAACAGAGTCCAAAGATGAATGCAACCCAGTGTTTCCCAAGGAACAAATATCAACAGGATTTCATTCTAAGGTGAACTGATGTTGCAGATAACGAGTGTGGCTGACTTGCAAAGTACAAAGGAAGGAAACCAGCATAGTTTCTTGCAGCTGTCCATCCAAACAGCTTGCAAAACCATGATTCGAATCCAACATTCATCCATAACTTTACAGTCCCATAAATGAGTCACCAAGGCTCATTAAGAGCAGTGAGAATGTGCTAGGTATTTATGCAAGCTGCACTAAAAATTAGCATTTTCCCAATGCTGCATTTGAAGACATAGACACAGCTACATAAACTTTTCACGGAGAAAAACTTTTGCCTTAGAAATATTTTGAAGATGTGAACAGTCTTTCTAAATTTTAGAGATTCCAAATGCAATATGACCATGCAAATACGATAAAACTAAAAGTATTTGGGGAAAAAAAAAAAAGAGATGGTATCAGAATTTTGGTATATATCTTTTCCAATTTAAATTGTATTTGTATTGTGGTTGTTACTTGTTTGCACACACACATAATGTTTGCACACATAAATAAACACTTAAGCATAAATTAATATTTAAATATGTATGTGTTTGTGTGCTTATATATACCTACATGTGTACATATACACATTATACATGCACCTCCATTAAATCGTAACATGAACTATCTTATGGGTAAAATCTTTTAATTGTTTTATCCTGACTTAAAAATCATTGAAAGTGTTCCCATTCAATTAATATATTATGCTTATTCCTTTATCTGTTGCACTTTTTAAGGTATGCACTAGTACTTTTTTTCTCCTTTATGAGACTTATCTTCCTCAGGTTTAAGTGCCTTTAATTCCTGTAAGTTTTCATCGTCAGCTTTCAAGTGCCCCTTAGCCCAGGGGCAGCTCAAAGTCATCAATTTGTTTTCTTATTCTAAGCATCCCACAGAAGAATATTCCCATTCCATTTTTATTTTTCTGCCTCTGCTTTCATTGCATCTCTCATGACAGAGACAGGATTAAGCAGTTATCATTTATATACATCATTCACAGCCAATAAACGTTAGGAATATTTATTATTTCACATAGCTACAACTCTGTGTTGTCTCACAGCCAGCAAGTCACCATCCTGCTTTTACTAGAGGTTTTCGTCAAAGTCTACCAACAGCTGAAGTCCTTTAGCCCTCAAACACACAGAGAGTGTTTAGTTTCAGCTGAAGGAAACGCCAAGGAAGGAAGTCATAGAGCTCAGCTGGTAATATTTCCCTGATCCACCCAACTACCCAGCCAGCCACACATTAAGCCAGAAATGGGAATACCTCCCTAATTATTAGGAGACTTTAGCTTCAAGGACTTCCCTTCAGCTGAGGCACCAGTGGGAACAACTTCAATGTGTTTTAAAAAGGACTGAACGGGAGAAAAAGAAGCATACACAAGAAAAAGTTTATAAAAATAGACCTCATTCCATCCAAGTGCTGAAACCACTGCTTAATTCTAAATGTGAAAATCATTACATTGCATAAAAATGGGATCTCTTTGAGCATGAATTTAAACATAGGCAGAACTGCCAGGTGGGCTTAGGATCATAAACCTCAAACACTGAATTTCAAAACTATTTTTTCCTCTGGATTAGAATAAGGGAATGCATACTTGTTTCATATAATCTTTTGTTTGGTCTCAGATGATTGCCAATTACCCACACAGATATCAAACCTGGGCTAGCACAGTTAATTTCAGGAATTTCCCAGGGATTTGAAAACCAAATCTGTGTTACATGTGTGAGGGATCCTCACTAGGGCATGCATGGAAATTTGCTTTTAAGCTGCCATATTTCACTCAAACTGAGAAAGGCAGTTGTCTTTTCTTTGGCATAATGGAATTATTTGGTGAGTTTCAGAAATATAATTTCTCAAAAGCAGAAACAAACTTCTAATAGCAGAAAGATCTGGCTGGTCCAATGGCATTTACTGTGCCCTTTACCTAAAGAAGTCTCTATTTGTTATATCAGTGCCTGTAGTAAAGTGGGTGAACTTTATCTTCCTGTGCTTGGCCATTGAGCCAAGCTCATCTTTTCATTTTTTTTCAGGTGGCGTAGAAAAGTCTACTGCCACATCTCAAGCCAGATTAAAATGATTGGTGCAGTAATGCTTTCATTTTATTTTTTTCAGTTTGGGACAAAAATAATTAAATGCAATCCCCCAAAATAAACATTTATCCATGAATTTTTTAATGCATGATACTAACCATTTCTATTCAATTTCAATAACATTTATTTACTAGAAATAATTGAATATCCAATTTAAAAGAACAAAAATAATTAAGGTTGGTCATCTTGATTTTACAACAAAGATGGTGAGACACAAAAGTAGACATTATCTAAAATCTTTATTGTCTGTATTTTTTACTTTTCATAATTTTGTTTGGATGGGTATTTATGTTCTTGATGTTTTGCATTTAGTGTTTTGGTTTTATTGAACATTCAGTTCTACTTTCTAAAAGACCACCCGGTTTACCTGCTTCCTTACCTTAGCACATGTGCACATTTGCCAGTAAAAATATCTTCTTGTGACAAGGTAATTGCTTGAATTTTTTGTATTCAAAAATTGTACATGGTTTTATTTGTGTTTTAATGCAGAGAAAGCGCTGAGAGAGGATCTCTTCTAGTTTTTTTTCTGCCCAATGAAAAGGAATGAGTGGAAACTTTTACAGATTAGGGAGAGGCAGAAGTCATTAATTAATATCTTTATTGCATCATGTCTCATGATAAATTGGATCTCAACAGCTGCCTAACACCATATTAGCACCAAGAGTTAAAATCTTTGGTATGGAAAGGCCTCAGACATACTGGGCTAATAAATTTCTTTCCAAGACAGAAATGTTACTTTTGCACAAGAAAACCAGAATGGGGAAGATCTTATTTTCTGGATTATCTCATGTCATTTAACAACAAGTCTTATATTAAACTCTCATATCTTCCAAAATAGGGCAGACCCCTGGAAACTGTTGACTGTCTTCAGATTACTCTACAAGCATATCTGCAAATGTTTGGGAAGCTGGTCCAGGTTAAAAATATGGAGAGGGCTGTTCACACATTTAAACTACACAGATAACTTTCTTCCACCACCTGGTGCTGCTTGGCCTTTGGTTGGAGCCATCTCAGACTCTTAAACTTTATATTTTTGAAGTGCTTGGCCCATGCTGCCTTTTGACTACCTCACTCGGGGTGCAAGAGCATCCAGCTCATCATTCCTTACATTTTTTTCTCCATCAAATCAAGAGCGAAAGGACTGGAAGCAGAACATACAATCTTATCTCAAAATACTCAGGAGGGGAATGAGAATTTACTTAGATGAAAGGCCCACAAGATTAAATTTCAAGCTCAAAAAAACCCAAAAAAAGCTTTGACAAATAATGGAGTAACGTACACAAGTGCTTGGAAGAAACCAAGGAAATGAGTAAATAGCAAACATGGATTTGTCAAGCAGATGTCAGCGTAGCTAATCAAATTTCTTTTGATGATTAAATAATGGCATTGGTTCATTGAGGAGAAATAATAGCTTGAAGTGTCTTGTACCCAAAGAATGCTATTGACATAGTTTCAGGCGATTATTTTTGACATTCTCCAGGACTGGAACATGAATGGTGAAATGGGGTAAAACAGCTTGAAAAAAACACTCAGGCGTCCATTAGGCACAGTTCATTGTCAGAATGATTGGAAGCATGAGAACACATTCTTCAGGCGGCCACCTCACCCTTGATCCTGTCCAGTGTCTTCAGAAACAATGAGTGGAAGAGTATGAAGTTTATAAAACCTGAAGGTGACAAAACAGGAAGGAAATGAAACAACCTTGAAAAACAGCATGGACAGTGTTCTGAAAATGGTCCAGTGAGTGCAAGTGTGATGCTCTCTCCTCAGACAGGGACAATCAGCAGTGCAAAATGGGAAGCAAACTGGCATGGCAGCAGCTCTTCAGCTACGCACCTAGGCTGGGTGATTTGAAAAGCTGGGCACAGACCAGAATTTTCACAGCTTTGGGTAAAAAAAGGCACTGAGAGATTTGAGTACGACTTGATTCCACAAGATGTTGAAGGTAACATGCCCTCTACTTTACCCATCACATACCTAACCAGTATGTGCTTCAAAAAATATATGCTAAGTGTTAAAAATGCAGAAGAGGGCAATGGAATGAAAAAAAAAAACAAAACAAAAACCATAAAGGGACAGATTCAAAAGCTGGCATGGTTTAGCCTGAAAAAAGGAGTGAAAAGAGGGAGTTATGAGAAAGCATACATGAGGATCCTCTTTCAGGAAACAAGGAGAATGCATCTCATAGGTAATGTATGCAATCTCCATCCCCTGAGGTCTTAAAAACCAGATAAAACAAATAACTTTCTGAAATGACACAGTTATGGACGATTTGACTTTGACGTAGGGTTGGACTACTTTACATCTAAAATTGCTTTCCAGACCTATTTTTCAATGGCTATATGAAGTATTTGAGCACTGTCCAAGAGAAATAGTGGATTGTTTACAAAGTCATCCTTATTCTGTAAAAGCCGGGGAAACTCTATAGCTGGAAAAATTAATGTACTCATAATGATTTTTGTGTGTGAAATCAGTGAGGGGAAAGTATGCACTTTGAATCAGAGCTGTGTGTGCCTTGTTGTGCTTCAGCATTGAGCCTTTCACTAAATAGTTTTCTAGAGGGATACAAGTTGTCCTGGAAAAAAAATTATGTAGAATTTACTGACACTAAATCTAATCCAAGTTTGTCTTCATTGCCTGCACTAATCCACGTGTTTTTACTCCATCCCTCTAATGTAATTTCAGTCTCAAGGTTGTACCAATCCCCTAAAGCTATTAATCAGTTCCCAACTGCACTTAATCCATGCCAAACAAAAACACAGCTATGTACCTAGCCTACCCCCTCCCTTTTATTCAAAAGATTTTAACAAAGAAATCAATGGAGACTTCTAACTCAAATGTCTTCTCAAACATGAAAAAGCTACAGGGAAGTCTGTGCAAAACCATTCCAAACATAGAGAAATAGTTCTTTCCATACTATTAAAAAAATCAAACAATTTTCCAGATGTAATGTAGCTAACATTTTTAGATGAAAATGAAAATTTAAGGACAGAATCTACTAACAAATTTATAACAAGGAAGTCAAAGTAATATCGAAAAACAGAAAGACCCAGCCAGATATCAAAATGTCCTCAGGAATTTCTTTAGAAACCAGTTTTTACTTTATGAGTACAAAACTTTAGGTCCCTTTTAATGGGTTCAGGTGTCATTTTGAGTTTTGCAAGATGTTAGTGAATAATTTTTTTATGCAGATCTGAGCAAACAGAAGAAAATATTGAAAGCTCTGCATGTCAAAAAAGCATGACCTGCGCTGAAGTTCTGGAAAAAATAATGAAGTCCAGTGCAAAGGCTCATCCCATATGCTTTGTATGGCTGGATGTACTTTACTTCAGTAGAAAAATGAAAAGCAGCCGGGAAAACTGCCAAAATAAGAGTCTGTGTGACAAATGAATGTAATCTTGCAATATCAGAGATAAGGAAAGTTGCAAAAGAATACTCCTCCTGATCTCTTTAGAAGGAGAATTCTCTACGTGTGCATAACACAGAGCAAAGGTTTTATTTTCTATATCTTTGCCATCTCTAGAATTGAAACCTGTAATAAGGCAACTTGTTAAGCACCAGAGTACAAACTGTGAAATTAATAAATGATAGCTTACAATAAATGTTAACAAAAACAAATAACATTCGAAACACTGATTTTCCTCCAAAAGGCCAGATTCTGTCTCAGCTGAAGCCCACACACAATTCCTACTTTCTTACACAATTTCTTGAAAAAGATCCACAAAATGAAGCATAATATCTCACCAAATTACTTTTGCCACTCACATCTGTGGCTAAGTTCAAACTGTTCTTAATCCTTCATGGTATATTTACAGAGGGAAACAAAGGAGTGCCTCCTTTGGACAGATCTACCAGGAGAATGACATAAAAAGTATCATCTGAATGACCCTGAGTAGTTTTACAGGAAAATAATTTTCAAGTTACAAGGTTGTAAGAGGGCATGAAAATGTGTAAACCCTCTGCCATACTACTCACATTGGCAGTTATTTTATTTCGCACGTGGCAGCTTGATTAAATCTGAGTGGTGTTCACTGACTTTAACCAAAATCCCATTTGGTTGTTTAAATACATTTTTTGGAACACCATAGTCTGATGCATTTTCAGAGCATTCAAAGCAGCAGAGGTTTTGTTAGCAGAAGTTCCTTGTTTTGCACTCAGACTTTGAAATTAGCTGAAGGATTCACAGGAGTGGAGCTGGACATCTGCTCTCTGTCAGTCACACATCCGAGAGAGGGAACAAGTATAAATTAATCTATCCAGAATTGTCCGTAATTTATGATTCCTCAATTCTCCAACCATTTCAAAAGGCAACATGTGACTAAGTTATGAGTCCTTTCATTTTCTTTGTCCATTTCCCTAACAATATCCATTCTTCTTCCAACTTCCAAACCAAAATCTGGCTTGTGGGAGACCTGCCCTTGCTAGCTAGGGGCAGGCTGATATGGTGAGGTTCCTGGTGGGCTGATGGTACATGCAGAAATGTAATCTAGTGAGATCTTAAATGTCACTTCATCTGAAGACTTATTTTTCTCATTTGCAAAGCATTCCTCCAAAGCATTTAACATCTTTTCAGATGCCTCCTCTCCACTGTCACCAGAAGGTAAGATTGGTGCATGCATAAACACGCTTGAGGGAAGTTTTTACCAGAACGGCTTAGATAGGTGAAAGCAGAATACCCCAAAGGCACAGATTTGAGAACTTGGGTTTTATAGCATCTGCTTCAAATTTTGCTGCTAATTTATCTGAAATAATTTCACATCTTGGCCTTAGGCCTGTCTTCTTGAAGCTGCAGCGTGCTATCTCATTTATTCCACAGAAAGCACTTGCGACTAGAGAACTTTTCAGTGCTTTCAGATCCCATTCCCAAATGTGATCCAAATTCCCTATAACCTGATCAAAGTGATGCCCAGCTAAGTGATTCTTAAAGTTTTGTCTACAAACATTTCTCTAAAAATGCATACATGACTTCTACCACCATCAGAAATTCCTAAAGGGTACCAAAATAATATCCAGCTACCTCAGAGCTATGGAGTTTGCTGCCAAAGTGTTCAGAATTTTGTATCAGCACACAAATGTACATGCAGAAATAAAGATATTTATGCATGAATGTATACAGGATTAACTAACTGGGAACGTGGAGTGTGTGACACTCCACGCTAGTGTTGTAAATCAGACCACAGGGGTGGATTTATTCCCTGACTCTGAGCAGGAGGGTTTAGTAGACAGTGTGAAAGTTGACTTTATACTCACACAGCACCTTTTACTCTAAAGCAGGTTCCTTAATCTCGATTAAGCCTCCCCACCCACGGCAGGACAAATAACACAGGAGTTGTCCCTTTCAAGGTTTCTGCTGATAGCTGGGGTGGCTCACGTCCCAAAGTGGAGGAGGTTAATGCTTTATTCCGGGATAAAAGCTCAGTAAAGGGACAAGTGGCTCAAGTGGTTGCTTTAAACACGAACAAGAGCCTGCTCTCTGGTCTCCTCAATCTTCCCACAGGTTGGGCCAAACCATCCATCTTTCTTTATTCAATGACTTAATTCCCAAGGTGAAATTTCCAGCCCCTCAACTCCATCAATACCTTGGACTCACACTAGTGCAAGGAGGAGCAGCATATGCATCTCTCCTGCCTCTCTCCACCCAGATCCACCCTCCAACTGCAGTGGAAAAATGGACTTCCATTCAAATCTTCCTCCACTTGTTGACACTGACTAAGGAGAAGGGAGTGAACTGTCTCCTCTTCCAAGCAGCTGTAAGCCTTAATTGGGGTCAGCAAGCAATAATTCACATAGTTTGCCTGTTTAAATTGCAAAAAGAATTCAGTCACTCCATCCAATAGCAAGGAGGGCAAGGGAGAGGGAATGTCTATTAAACAAATCACAGTGTAGTGCAAGAAGGATTTTTCTGAGACCTGTTTGGAAAGAGTGCTAATAACCACACATCCAAAAATGTGTTGACATCACTCACAGCAATGGGCAGTGGCCCAAGGATTACCCCAGGGACAGCAGCTTGTTCCAATCAAGAGCAGAACAGCAGTGCAGAAAACAATGAAAAACATTCCCTCCTGTGGGATACAGATCCAAGCTGGCTTGTGAGCCATAACCACTGTGCAGGAATATTCGCTGTGAGAGGAACTGTCGTGCAGTGACCTGCAGGGAAGGTGTTTTGTGCAGAGGACAAAGCAGAACAAAATGCTGAGGAGAATAGGTCCAAAAGGGTTTATCTCTTGCTTTCAGCTGCTTCACAAGCGGGCTGGCTCCAGGCCTGCTGCACATGCTTTATAACTAGCCTGCAGAACACTTTTTTTCAGGGCGATGATCTTTTATTTCCCCTGTATTTTTACAACAGGTGCCATGATGGAGATATTTGATGTGCAGACATTGCTGTGCAAAATGCATCCTGCAGTGTAAGCTCTCACTTAAGTCCTGATGGCTTGGAAAGACACTTGTGGGTGCACCTCAATTTCACCTGCTGGGTGAACTTTGTCTGTGTATCACATTTTAGTGTATCATATAAAACAATAATCTATTTTTACCTGGGAAATGAATTGTATTTATAATCTCAGACATTAAAAATCAGTGTAAATAGCAAAGAGCCTTTAAAGTTCATCAGGAGGTATAAGAGAACAAAGGGTTTAAAACACCCATAGTTGGAGAATATTGTGTAAAACTCGAAACAAAAATGACATTTTGAGTTGCAATGAGGGGTGGGGAGAGAAAGATGTACTTCCATCAGTCTGTTTTCCTGTTCTAAACATCTTGCTGAAGAAAATTTCCTTTCCACTTTTATTTTTCTGCCTCTTCAACACAGTGGGTTGTAGAAAGAAATAGAGAGAATACAGATTCTAATTTTTTTTGCAAAAAAAGGGAAGGGGAAGGGGAAGGGGAAGGGGAAGGGGAAGGGGAAGGGGAAGGGGAAGAGAAAGGGAAAGGGGAAGGGAAGGGGAAAGGGAAAGGGAAAGCGAAAGGGAAAGGGAAAGGGAAGGGGAAAGGGGAAAGGGTGACAGCATTGCAACAGAAGAAGAAATTTCATCTGGGTACCCTGTTCTTCTTCCCTTGCTTCTATGTGTTCTTCATGGCCTTTTTGGTCTACTGAAGACGGTGGACAAGCACAGACTGGTTATTGATATTTACCAATATCTATGTTGTTGTCTTTGGCAGTTAAAAATGACATTACTTTGAACAATGTGCTCCTCCATGCCACAAAATAAATCCTTACTGTGAGACTTGTCCTTACCCCTTGGCTACTTAGGGACATAATCTTGTCGTTATCAAAGATTTTCTATGGAAACAGTTAAGGTGGGACCCCAAAGTCACTGGGATGAGCAGTTGCAGAGGGAGGTGAATTAAGTTGCCAATTCCCCGCCAGCAGCTTGGCGAGGGAGTACTCCCCTTGGAGAGCAACCAGTCCAGGGCTCATAACACACAGGAATGGTCTCTGAGTTGGAAAATCCTGAGGCACAAATGTTTGAGGGCTGACAGGTGACTAGGCAGAGGTGTAATTATTAATTTCCCTGCTTTTCTGCCATCTCCCTAGCAGATAGCACCTTCTGTTGGCACAAAAACCAGTGTGTTTTCCTGCTTTTTGATTAAACCAAGGAGGCAGACTACTGTGCGTGAGAGAAAAAAAAAGCCAACCCACACAAAACAATCAACCAAACAAAAAATCAAAAACATTCCTCACTTCATCAGGGAGAAGCAAACACATCCCTGACTGCGTGCCAGGAGCTGAGTGTGACAGCACAGCCGTGTCCTCCAGCATCAGGAAAGCCGCCAGTGTCCTGGACAGGGATTTTCCACAGGGAATAGAAACACCCAGCTAAGGGGTCCAGGTCAGGGCTGCACAAAGGAAGAAGACAAGTCAGAGGGGAGGAACTTGGTCTGGTTTCTCAAGCTGTATAGTACAAGCCACAGGATTGTGGTCCAATTGGTAAATGTGCGAGTGATACTGGGTGTGGACCAACACCAATGTTTTACTTAGCTTGAGAGGGATTTCCCTGACTTCTAGAAATAGCCATGGCCCTTTATTGCAAAACAATAAAACACTGCTCAGCATGTGCTGAGACCACAGGTTGAGTCAGTCAGATGCCAGTGAGGAAACTCACCCTGAAATGAAATGCAGCCATCCATGCTTCTCTCAGCAGCATCACTGAGGGGCTAAACTGCTCTCAGACCAGACCAAAAGCCTTGAGAGGAATCTCAAACAAAAAAAAAAAAAAAAAAAAAAAGAACAAGTAAAGACACCTGAAGTCTCCCAAAGGAAGTACTGAAATTCAGCTGTGTCCAAAACAAGGCAAGCATTTTTAATTGAAAGGAAAAAAAAAGAATAGACACAATAAAATACTTTTGACATTTAGAAACATTGATTTGGAACAGAACATCTTGCTTTCCATTATTGAGTCAAAACATTTAGTTTCTCAGATCAAGATGCCAGAGAAGGAAAAAGCTCTACAAATCCTTAAATTAGCATTTCTGCCACAAGTAAAAGTGATCTTTGTCTTTCGGCATGATTTTGCCAAAAATTCAAATTGGATCATCAGTGGGTCTTCTGTAAGGGGTTCTGTGCAGGTTTGGAAAGGTCTGAAGCCAACTTACAGTGCTCTACCTTACCTAGGTTGCAATTATTATTCACAAAAAAATGTTCCTAGAATATCCATTTTCTTCAAGTCCTGTTGTTTCCACCTCATTTTTTAAATTAAAGGTTTTGCTGTGCTGGGCTTCTCAAAGTGATAATTTGAATGTGTTAGTAGGCAAACCAGCATCCCATTTCATTAATGAAAGTTAGGGCAAATACAGCTAATTTGGAGGTATCAGGGTGAAATATTCCATATTTATCCATCTAACCTACAAAATGAAAACTCCTGGCTGTCGTTCTGAAAACCACTGGTCTCCTCCCTCTTTCAAAGCTGTGAGGTAAAGAAGGCAAGAGATTGTTCACCTTCACTTTATGCTGAAAAAGTGTTTGAACCAGGTTTATTTGCTAAAATAAATGTAAAAAAGACTCCCTTCATCAGCAGAGTATTATGGAAGTCCCAGGCATTGTAGCTACAACTTCGTACCTAAATCACTTTGATTTGACAGATATTTGTTGCTTGTACATATTTCTTATGCAGCCTTATAGGAAGCAATGAGTGTTTTATTTAGAGCAGTTCCTGACCTGGACCTGCCTAGCATCCTAATAAACTTGAACTGTATTTTACTTGCCCATTATATTAGGAATTTAGCACAAGTTTTATTCTTCCAGAGCATATATCCATTTCTTCTAATTTTTACATGTCGTATACGCAACAAAATATGAATCCAAACAGAAAGGACAAATGAGCTGAACTAGGTTTAATCAAAATTAGGTGATTGTGAAATTAAACTAGGGCCTACTAAATTAACTAAAACTATTCTGTCTTTGTTTTCCATAACATTGCTTTGCAGGATGAATAATTGCCGGTGTGCACAACCACCGTCCTTCAGGGCTGATCATATGAAGATCGTTATTCGAATTAGCTGAATTTTGGATGTGTAGGAGAGATATGGGGGGTTGTTTGTGTTTTTTTTCTGTACAAGTTGATGTGTAATTTTCTGCGAATATTGGAAGGCTGATGATCAATATTAATGGCTAAAAAGATGGCATAGTGTTGCACTTTGCTAATTTAGCTTAACATTCCTTTTCACTGAGAATGGCGTGGTTTAATAATTGGCTTTCACACAGATTTTGCTCAGCCACAACGTGAAGAGCAAAATAAAAAGTGAAAAGAAACAATTATAATTAGGTCAGAGCATCAGGAAAGGACAAGAGACAGGAGAGACTGAGAAACTTTGGAAAGTGTTAATCAATTTCCTTTCATGCAGACCTTCACCTGAACTGTTCCTTCTTGAGGATTGAGTCTGCTGGAAGTAATAAGCACTGGATGTGGAGTTTGCATTTAATCTCCACTCATCAGAATGTCGAGTTAACTGCAATAAGCGCAGGGCACCCGATTGAGGAGAGTGTTGCCAGATGTCCACTCAGGTTATCTAATTGTCCCTGGCTTAGGGTTCTGCAGACTGGATTTGGGGGAGCCTGTCTTCTTGCTGTGACAAACTGCACCCTCATCCTGCATAAGCTGTGTCATGCCTGACATGGCAGAGAGGAGCTCAGAGCAACTGCTGCCCTTGGAACAGGGGCAGCTCTAGCAGGGGATTGCTAGAAATTAACATTGCTCTGCAACCAGAGGAGCCAAATCAGCTCCAGATCAGGGCACATACTGCAAAAGCATTTGCATGACTTGTGCTGATTAAATCTGACAAGCCTATCTGCGTTACTGTGGTTTAATCTGTGATAGTGTTTGCCTTTCAAAGGAAAAGATGGGCTGGAAGAAGAAGGAAGGAACTGATTCAGCACAACATTCAAGCAGCTGCAATTACACTGATCACAAACGTTGGGTTAAGCTTGTACCAAGTATTTTGCTGATGGGAGTAGAAGACTCATAAACAACCTTTTATTGTAGAGAAGAGGTTTCCACTTGCATCTCCTGGACCAGATGAGTAAGGAAAATTCTGTACTGATGTGGTCCCATGTACTGCAGCACAGACCTTCAGCTGGCAACCATTGCCATATGGCAATTGTACCAACAAACTGAATAAAGAGCAGTTTGTAACCGCTGAAAACCTACCCAGAACTTCAACAAAGTATTTTGCTGTCAAAATTTCTACTGTGAGAAACACACAAAAGCATAAAGGTGAAAGGTGGCGGACAGAGAAAGATCCAAGCAGGTGATAACCACGTGGCAAGATGCCAAAACCCACCATTCCATCTGCATCTGAGCAATGTGTGGAAAGATTCCTGTACTAAAACCACTTTGCAGGCATTGCAGTGAAAAGTGAGACACAAAAGCCATGATTTTGGTAGACAGTAAAGCACTAAATTTGGGAACTGCCTCTAAAAGACAGAGCTTAGAAGGACACCTGGCTCTTTGGAGTTCTGTGAGCTTGGCTTCCATCTTTTATTTCTCCACTTATGGTGGGAAGCACCTTCTTTCCTTTCTTCACATTGAATTTTTGACATCAAGTATTCTCCTGCACATGACACTTGGTGTCTTGACTGGTGCAGATAAATAAAACTTCAGCTTATGATCACTAAAATCCTTGGAGTCATTTTCTGGTCACTAATATTTTGATGGTTCCTTTGAGCTTGTAAATGCCTTTCTTAGACAAACCAGCACAACAGCTTAACAGCTGGGGGAACTCTTCTTAAATCCCACTTCACCAATTAACAGTCATTGTAATTGCCACTAAAATCATGAACACGGGACTACCTGTGAATAAAGGCCACAAAACAGCATGCCTGCCAGCTTCCCTGCAGCCTGCAGGGCTAAGAAAACAGAGAAGGCAGAGGCAAAACCACAAAGGAGTTACATAACAACTTCCATTATTGAATTTTAATTATATTACTGAGATTTATAGCTGATCCTGGCATCAGTGGGAGATATCTGTAGTGACTTCCATCTTTTCAAGACAAAACAAAATACAAGTGTATTTTGTATGTATGTGTATGTGAAAGTGTATAGCCACTTTCATTTCAGTGAGGTAAAGCAAAACTGGGGTTGGGACCACTATTAAACAAATTTACTAAATAAACACTATGAAATGTAAACAGGTGTATAAACTAAGTAATCATGTTTTCCTTTGTTAATACGTAATTGAAGATTAAAATATGTCATTGAATTTAAACATTTGAAAAAAAATAGATAAACCAGACCCCAAAACTTTTTTTTTTAAAACAAATAAAAAATAAACTCAAGACTTTGAATAGCAGAATCAGCATCAGCAGCACGATGATGAATTGAAGAATTGGTCCATCATCTGTGGGAATGCACAAATTAGGGTTCCCGTCTTTACAATCATTAACATAAATTATCTACCAAGAGAGATCTCACAATCAGGTTGAGACTCTGGCTTCAGTTATATTGACTCACCAGGCACCAAGTGCCTGGTGGTGCTTGCTGAAGTAAATGGCTTTCCACAAATTTATGTGATGAAAGAATAACATATTTGTGGCCGAAATCCATGTAGTCCATTAAGGGCCTGAGTCATAATTAGTTCAAAAAAACAAGAAAGCCTCAGAGCGCCTGGGCCATTTTATCATCTTCAGGTCTGCAATTCCTTCACTACCTTTAACAGTACTGAAAATACACTGCTGACCTCCTTATCCCGGTTTTATAAAAGCTGGATCATGAACACAGACATGGGAATATTATGAGAGTTTCAGTGTTTTTCATAATAAATGGAGCCTGTCTAGATAGGTACAGGAAAAATTAGTACCTGAGCTCATTGCAGAGTTCATCATTTCATATTTAGTACATCTGACCCCAGAAGTCTCATCTCCATTAAAAATAAAAACCTGCCAGACTTTGGTATGTTAACAAGACATATCCCATGCACACGTTTACCCACACCCACATGTGTGTGTCTGACCAAGGATTGCAGCCGGGTTGATCTTATTGATACAGATTGAGTATTAGGGACCAAAAAACTGGCTGTCTTAATTTGCAGGGAATCAGAACTTGTCCAGTCTTCTGGCAAGCTGGCAAATGCTGACATGCTAGAGTGAGAACTGGAATTTCATCCCTACAGCCAGGCACCACCAAACCTTTCCTTATGCCATGGCACATTTCACAGCCATTTGAGAGCAGTGGTCCCCTACCTCCATGACATTTTCATCACCTCAGTTTCAAAGCAGAAGCAAAGCCAGGGAAGACACTTATCCATTTCAGTGCTGATTTCTCTCTGTGCAGCACCTGTCACCCCACTGCACCATAACTTGCCTTCAGCTGGCATTGCAGAGCAGCAACAGGAACACACACGTGCATCAGTTCTTTGTTGAACAGGGCTTGAGCCAGGAGAAAACTCTCATAAATGGGAATTTTTCTATCCAGCTCCTCGTGCCAGCACCAAGACAGCCCTGCTTCAATTTGTAACAATGTATTTGGCTGCTTTCATTCCCCTGATGCCTCCAGTAGAGACAGAAATAGGAAATAACTGATTAGAAAGCACCATGGAGAAGAGCCCTTCTTTATGCTGCGATACAATAATCTACAGGATCATTGCTTCTGTTGGAGAGGTTCTGAGACTTTTATTTGGCCCACACACCTCCAGTAGCTGATAATTCCCTTTACAGAAACTACTGGCATGAAACAAAGTGTGGCACTGACCTCAGTGCTGTAACATTACTTAAGTGGAAAGACAAAGTCAAAGCTACGGGGAGAAAGATAAAAGAAAGCAACAAGGGATGAAACAACAAGGGATAACAGGTTAGTGAAGGTGTTGTCCTATAAATGCTAAAGACCCCTAGCACTGTGACCCACCACAGGTCGGCTGCAGACCTTGCCTTGGTGTCCTGAGCAGTGTTTCTTGCCTTGACATAAAGTTTGACATCTGTGGGCTGAGCTGAAAAAGCAAGCCGTGTCTTTCATGGTGCATGGCCCTTCGTCAGTAAAAAAAAAAAAGCCACAGAATTGTTGTGCTGGGGTGGCTGGTCCCACAGATTCCAGCATGCTGAGGTCACCTGTTGGTGCTCCAGTAGGAGGGTGTCACCTGCACCAAGGTGATCCAGTCCCACAAAGGTCCCACCACCTGGTCCTGGTACCCTCACACCAGCTGATTCACTGAACG
This sequence comes from Corvus cornix cornix, assembly GCF_000738735.6. Classification (NCBI taxonomy): domain Eukaryota; kingdom Metazoa; phylum Chordata; class Aves; order Passeriformes; family Corvidae; genus Corvus; species Corvus cornix. Next base: position 72,061,257 of record NC_046357.1, read on the forward strand.
AAAGTGTCTCTAAGGGCAAGGACCAAAGTAAAGAGAGTTCAAAGCAGCCAAATACTGGGAAAGAAAAAATAGAAAAATAAAACTATTGCAAGGCAAGAGAGGTGAGAGACAAGAGGAAATAAAGTAGTCCCCACATTTCTGTTTCACACTTTTCTGTGTTTACAGTGATGTCATATAGAAACAGAAGGAAAACAGAAAGTTTTGCACCTTTTTAAAAACTAGTGGTCACAAGGAGGAGTTTGCCCCAGTAAGACAGTCTGAGGTATTCACCCAATGTGTACAGTAAATTTCAGAGAACACTAGACATGAAGTTTAGAGTAAAATTTGTGTATCAGGGACTCGTATTCCCTGTTGTGTACAGAGAGGTTCTTCAGCACTGTCTGAGTCCCTGACATCTGTCTGAGAGAACGTTGAAGCTGTTTTGGAGGAGATTCTCCATCAAAATAGCATTTCCAGGTGTGTGGAAATCAGGAGAGGGTCTGTTACCTTGCCTGACATTGTTATGCAATTAACTGCATTAAATCATCACGTTTTGTAAGGCCTGCTTTTATAAACAAACTCTGTTTCCCTCACGAGTACATAAATCTCCCTTTATTTATTTATTTGTCCCAGATGTTTGTTTTGTGAGGCTTCCCTGCCGTTATATTTCATTATTCTCCAGGAAAACCTGAATGTGAGAGCCCCTACCTACCAAGGGGGCCAAGCAGATGAAGGTCATGCAGTCACACCCAGGCACAGCAGAAAGAACTGGTTTTTGATGCAGCGGAGCTCTCCTGGCTCCTTCCCCATCCTTGCAGATCTGGGGCCACGGAATAATCACCCCTCATCCATCCCTGCTTCCCTTCTTCTGCCTCTCCTCCTCCAACCCCTGCACCCCTGGTTCGGGCAGGCAGCACCCAGTGCCTGAATTTCAGTTCTGTTTCCCCAGTTCTTTGTTAACCTCTGTGTTTCCCTTGGAGGGAAAAAAAATAAATTCCTTTGTGAAACCTCTAAGGAAATGCTTGGCACTCACTGAGTCCCTTGCACTCACTGGTTTTTTTTGTTCCTGAAGAGACTTGTGACACTGCTATGACTTTTTTGCAAGCTGGAAGGAAACTCTTATCACTATTCCCCGAAGTAAAAAAAAAAAATTCTTTAGCAGCTTTGGGAGGTTTTAAGAAATCAGTTTCCAGAAACAACAACTGATTAAGAGTGATGCAAAGCTGGAAACAACAGCCCAAGCTGTCCCTGGGCCCACTTCAGGCCTGTGAAGTGCTCTGGAGTACCCTCTGTGCAGCAGGCAGCTCCCTGCAGTGATTACTTGTTTATTTATGTATTTTTTAGAAGTACTTGTATATACAACCTCCTCAGACCCTATCCTGAGATGGGAAGGGATTAGTCTTGTTCTCCTTTGCCACCTCACAGGGCTCAATCTTGTGCATCCTGTCACCGCCTTCTTTCCCACAGGTGGTGTCCACCAGGCCATGTCTTCCCTGCCCTACCTTCCACCCCTTAAAAGGAAATAAACATGTACAAGCCTCTTGTTTTTGCGTTTCTGCAGTAAAATGGCTCTGCAAGCACCTGAAAGCCCCTCTGCCCTAGTGTGAAAGAGCTCTCGGGGAAATGCAGAAAGCTGCTGGATGAAGCCATTACCTGAGGAACACAGTGAGCAGGAATCAATAGGTCCATGCTTCAATTGTGATGAGCACAGTTTGCCTTAAAGGAAGCATAGAAGTTTCTTCCCATTGTCACTGTTCGTTGGCTGGGTTTTGGTTCTTGGGGTTGTTTTTTGGATTTTTTTTTTTTGTGTGTGTGTAGTTTATGGGGGTTTTTTTGTTGGGTTTGTTTGTTTGTTTTCTTGTTTGTTTGCTTTGTTGTTGCTGTTGGGGAGTTTTTAAAATTTTTTTTGGGTGGTGTTTCGTTGGCTGGCTGGTTGTTTTTTTGGTTAGTTTTTTGGTTTGCTTTTTAAAATATTTTTGAGGGGTTTTGGTTTGTTTTTCTTGGGTTTTTTGTTTTTTTTTAAATAATTTTTGTGGGGTTTTTTTATTTTTTGCTTTCTTTAGTTTTGTTTGTATTTTTTTTAGGGGGGTTGTTTGTTTGCTTGTTTGGAATTTTTGAGGTTTTTTGGGATTTTTTTTGGTGATTTTGTTTTGGTTTATTTTGGGTTTTTTTCTTTGTGTTTTTATCTTTTTCTTTTTTTTTTTTTTTGAACTCCAGGACTAACTCTCCATTCCTCTGTGATTTGCTGACAGCACAGTGGTGCCCTACATCACTGCACCTGCCCACTGCTGTGAAACCCAGACTGTGCAAGCATGGTGTGATGCCAGTAACTGGAGCAACACTGGCCCTGGGGGAAGTTTCAAAGCAGAAACTTGTTGCAGCAAATGTAGGGACATGACCAAACTACTGCCTGTTTTTATTCTCTTGTTTGTTGCTCTCTGGAAATTCGTTCTCTGGGGACAAAGCTGACATGTTGAACACGGGCTACCAAGAGTGTGGGAGGGTGTGGGGAGTAGAATGCAAGTGAGAATTCAAAGTCTGGTGCAAAACTGGCTGAAGACTCCCTGTGACACAGGGAAATGTAATTTATGCATTTATTTCTGAAGTTAACAGAAACCCTTTATGCATTTATTTCTGAAGTTAACAGAAACCCTTTGCCGGAGGCTGAAAATTCACATCTCCTGAACATTTGGGGAAGGATTTGCAGAGCTAAAGCTTGACTCAAGTGCACATAAAACTTGGTAACGTGCTGTTTATTACTTCTGGTCAGCATTCAAAGAGACAATAACAAATAGTTTTCAGAACAAAACAATGAATGCTTGTAAAAAATATAATATTATAAACACAGTAAATAAATATTTAGAATACTGCAAGCAATTCCAGGACATAAAGAAGTAGTAAAACACTGGGTCTGCTGAAGTCCCTCATCAGTCGGCTCTGATCAGTTGCTCTGAACTCCAAATAAGCCTGAAAATAATCATCTTCATGTTCTGCCAGATGCAAATAAACTGTCCTCTGATTTCTGGTCAGCACCCAGAGCACTAAGTCTCAGATTCTTTTCTTTCTCCACCCTTTTTTTGTTTTTTTTTAAGGGGAATGATGGAAGGAAGGAGAGTCATTGGTGAGAGCAGCTTGACACTCTGCTGTAATTCACTCATTTATCACTTTGCCCTCCACCCCAGCTCTGAAGGGTGAGACTTGGCAGGTTAACACCCTTTAATAATATCACTACCACCTCCCACCTGCCAGGAACCACTTCCCCTTTCTACCAGAGGATGCCCACAGCCATTTGGACAAGTTTCTGGAGGAAGAAGAAACACATGGGGAGCCAAAGTGGGTCATGAAGCTCCTGAGCTGCAAACAGGCAGTGGGTGGGAGGGATTCAGGGTATTACCAAGTATATTGTCCCCTCTGCATCCATCAGTGGCTGTTGTGGGATGCAGAATACCAGGTGGAAGGGTCTTTTTTCCATTCCCAGTACAACCACCCTATCCAACACTGCTCAGCCTTCAGCCTTGCAGCCTGTCTGTGCCTCCCCCCAGCTGGTTCTTCTGCTGGCTCAGCTGTCTGGAAGAAATGAGGAAAACAGTTTTTTGGTAACTGGGTTCATATTGCATCCCTTTCACATCGCTGGGTCTCATTGCTGGATGCTTCCTGTTACTTTCTAGTGATGTTGCTCCATTCTTTCCACAAAAATCAATGTGAATTCCCCAAGGTACTGGTCTTTCTTTGATCGTCTAGAGGCTGTAGATGACAGCTGCTGGCCAAGGAGTGTGGGTGAAACCTGGTAAAATGTTAAATTAATGTCAATACTTGGTGCTGCAAGAAAAGCTAGCATGAGTCTCAACCCCAACCTGCAAGACAGCCACGATCTGCTTAAGATTTTAGGGATGTTCTAACAACTGACCACAGAGGATTTGTGTCTGAGCAAATGGAGTGTCTCCTGTCACTTCAGACAGCCCTGCCATTACCCCCAGAGAGTTCAGCCCAGGCTGTGAGTTTGCCCATGTTGGCCCAAAGATTTTCAGGAAGACAGCTGCTTTGCTAAATTTAGGGAGGGAATGAGAAAGGGCAAAGAGAGAGAAAGAATATCAAAAAAGTGTAGTTTACTTGATATCTCTGATGGTGATCATCAGAATATCTTATTTTGGTGCTGTGGTCTCTTTTCATGAGTTCACTTGAAAAATAGCTATTGCAGGAGCTAAATGAAATTCCCTCTGATTAGTCCCATGAAGAGCAGGAGGTAGAAACCAGAAGGGCAGAGCACCTTCAGGAGTGATCTCCTCTCCTCTGATTTTTGATGTGTTTCACACTCCATCTGAAAGATAGCTGTATCTCTGTGGAGCATAAAGGAACACGGAACTGAAATGACAGTGCCCTGGAGGAAAGGATATTGCAGCAACTTGATTTCAACTGGCCTGTCAGTGACCTCAGCTTTGGTTTGAAACAGAAATCTTTAGTGGTTTTAGGACCAAAATCTGGTCTACAATGACCTTGGACAGTTTGCTGATTCCCCTCCCAATCTTTTCCATGCAGAGAATGGTCCCATTGTGACAGCTGTTTATCACACACACACTGGTTATCCAACTAAATCAATTTATGATGAAGGAGACATTCAGTGGATAAGTGGAAGGGGTAGGATTTCCCTGGGAGAAGAAATGGCTTTTTTCCTTCACAGGTTCTTCACAGAGTGGTTTTAATGAGCACCAGTAACAGCCCAATAAATAAGAAACTGTTACCTATAGATGAGACTCAGGTTCATATTTTATTTTCTACACACCTTTAGCTGTGGCTGCGCCTCTCAAGGCATATGTATGGAACAGAAACCCTTTATAAACTCCTGGATAGGAAAAGAACATGATCCAACCATCCTGCTCGCATCTGAAAGCTCAGACATCCTGAGGAGTATGGGGTGAAACCTTTCCTCTGGCTTATGGCCACCAGGGTTGCTGATCACTGTGGCTAAAGGCAGAGAGTGCAGAGGCAAAAGAGCTGTGGGCTCTCTGTCTACCACAGGCTCTCATTCTGCACCTGAAAATATAAATTAGGAACCTTCCTCTTCCTCTATTTCTACATTTGTCCCTGAAGTTCAGCAACACCAGAGTCATTACCACTAAACCTTTGAGATCCCCAGATAAAAGCTTCCATCAAAGAGCACAATTATGTTATTAAACAGTAACTGCACTGTTTAAATTATTATTAATAATAATAATATTTATCTCTTGCAAAAGAGGTTTACTTTAGAGCAGCATTTTTGATCTGCTAGATGCAGTTACTAGACAAGATCCTACATGCCCTCCTTCCCCCAAACTGGCCTTTCTCCTGCAATGATGCAATCCAATTTCAGGAATAATTTCCCTTAAGGGGAGGATGGAGCAGAGGGAGTCAAACCACTACATGGAGTAAGAACAGAATTAGCCTTAGAAATCCTGTTGATTTCTAAGAACAGGACCACAGTGTCTCATGTTTGCTTGTCATCAACCCATCTGGACACAAGCTGAGACCTTCAGCCCAGAGGTCAGGAAAACTCAGTGCTAAACATATATGATGCAAACATGGAAGTAGCCACAGGGTCAGATTGCCCTCATATATTGTCACCTTATTTCTTTGCTGAAACAGCCTACCATAGTTCCCTTAGTTTTCCACTGCTCATCAGTTCAAAGGTTCTTGCTTTCTCTACTCCCAGCCCCAGCCTGTCCTTGCTGTGCTGCAGGCCTGAGCTGTAACTTCTGTTTGGGGCAGCATGCAGAAGAAGCAGACTCACAGTCCTGCAGATGAGCACTGTTGGGCACCAGTCCCATCCTGGAACCGGTTTGGAATAATGAAACCCAAGCAGAACAGGTTTAATGATGACTGCAGCACTTTCCTACACAGAAAATCTTGTTCAGATTAACAGGGATAAGGAATGTGCTAATCACTGTTTATTTATGAGGGCTTCACAGTCCACCATGCTCACACCAATGGCCCTGGCAAAGGTTTGTGTCATGACCCCAGAGGCCCTGAGGTCTTTTATTCTTTAGTTATTTGCAATAACTGGGTTTACTGTCTGCTCTTTTTCTCTTGACTCAGGGACTGCTTGGCTGGTCTTGTGCCTTGCACAAAAAGAGGTGGAACACAGAGGTCTACCTTCAGGAGACTGAGTCATCAGGACCCTGCTCATCAATATGAGGGTGGCACATCCGTAAGTGAGTGGTGATAAGAATATCTAAAGCAGTTGTGTAAAAATCTCTGGTCTGTACTGTATCTGTATGGACTGAGTCAGTCAGTGGGTCACCTCAAGGGCATCTGTCTAGAACAAGAAATGCCACATGTGGTGTCCCTGAGGTCACAGATCACGTCTTTGGCCTCAGAGAAGGCAACTACTTGTGAGTCACAGAATCATAAAAATAGTTAATGTTCCAAAAGTCCTCTAAGATCATTGAGTCCAGCCATTAACCCAACACTGCCATGCTCATTGTTAAACCATGTCCCCCAGGTGCCATGTCCACATATTCTTTGAATGTTTCCAGGGATGGTGACTCAACCACTTCCCGGGCAGCCTGTCGTAAGGTCTGACCACCCTTTCAATAAAGCCATTTTCTCTAATATTTGATCTAAATCTCCCCTGGTGCAACTTGAGGCTGTTTCCTCTCATCCTGTCACTTGTTACCTCAAAGAGACCAACCGCCCCCCAGCTGCCCCCTCCTGTCAGGGAGTTGTGCAGAGCCACAAGGTCCCCCCTGAGCCTCCTTTGCTCCAGGCTGAGCCCTTTCTCAGCTGCTCCAGACCCTTCCCCAGCTCAGGTGACAAATCTAATCCTGGTGAGTGCTTCTGCTATGACAAATGGGTATGTCCCAATTTAACATGTTCACCCCATGTTCGAACAGGGAGCAAAGGCGGGAAATCATTTGCCAGTAGTGTCACAGACTGGAGAAAACTGTGACTGCAAGGGTAGAATTCAGAGAGGTGAAGATCAGGATGTGAAACGTGACGTTTGGTTGCACTGAGGTACTCTGCCTTCCAGCTGTGTTGCACTCCCAACCACAGCACGAGAGGGAAGAAAATACAAATGGGGTCATTGTTCTATTCTCTCTCTGATAGATAAGTCAGAGGTGAAGTGAGCTGTATTTTTTTAAGAGACTGAGTAACCCAAAAACCATGTCAGAATTGCAGTCTGCAGTATGTTATGCCAGGACACGTTTACCTATGAAACTTAATCAGTTACAAGACCAAAAGCCATCTTTCATGTGCAAAGATATGTTGTATGCAGAAAAGCCAGAATGGAGTCTGGGACACTTAAAAACCAGCATGGTGTCATCTCTGCTTTATTAAGAAAAGAAAGGGAAGAAAAAAAAAAAGAAAGAACATTTTTCTTGCTTTGTGTCCCTAATTTGAAAGCAGAGAGGTGGATAAACATCACAGCTGATAAAATCTCAAAGAGAAAAACCTTGGCAAAAAGATGCCAAACCATAGATGATTTTGTGATTTCATTACTATTGGGTTCTTTTCCCTTCCCCCAGAGGCAGAGCAGTCACAACGATATATTTTTACTCTCTGAGATAAATGTCCACATTTTAATATTAGATACAGGCAGATCCTAAACCTTGCTGTTGCAGTTCTTGCACAGTAACTCTACACAGCTACGTGCTCCCTGGAAAAACAGGGCTGCCTTACTCTGGGAGCAGCAATCAGGAGCTTGTGCCAAGGAGATGGGAGTTGGCATTTCTTAGAGAGTTCTACAACACACTTGAGGAAAGGATGTCTATCCTAGAAATGAACTTCATTTACACTGGCTCAAGAGAAAGGCACCGCCAGGAAGATGCACGCATGTCAGTTTTTCCGCCTAAAAATTCCTGTTGCAGATTGAACATAAAACAAGAATAAAATGCATGTACAAGTAATACAATACACAAGAGAAGAGAAAAATGCAGCAGTTACAGCAATCAGAACAAAACACCAGGCTGTGGTTCACTGAGGATGGAGCCAGCATTGTTCCTGTGAGTAGCAGGCCCTCCTTGTACCCTCACCCTCTTGCTCCCACCCCAGGTTGCCCCACGCTGGCCACGAGCCAAGCCAGCAAAAAACAATGACACAAAAGTTTTGTTTTCAGAAGAAACAACTCCGTGTTTTGGCTGGCCATGTAAGCACAAAAACAGCTGGAATGGCGTCCCTTGGCAGCGGTGCCAATTTAAACTGTGCTCAGAATTGCACAGGCTCCCAGAGAGGAGCTCTGGGAAGGATTAGCAGAAACTCAGCAGTGCCTTATGTTATGAGGGGGCTGATCTGGTCACTGGTGTCCAGGCTGCCAAAGCAGATGCTGTTTCCATGCTGAGGGAAGGAATCCCTGTAGGTTTACACACGTACAGTTTCCATCATGCACCTCTAGCACGGAAATGGGGATGACCTTCCTGACACTCCTGTGGAGGTACGAGCATGTTTTCCCATCACTCTCCACATTCAGTGGGGAAAGACATCAGATTATCAGATGAGCTAATGGACAGTGAGTCAGGGAGCAGGGCACAGAGTTCCTTCAAGCACACCACACTGAGTGTTTGCTCAGGGGGTCTGGAGCACACCAGATATGTGCTACCACATCTTTTGTTCATTTAACTCCTCTAGCTCTTGTTTCAGAAACTGCTTTGAAACCTTCAGACCAAGCTGTACCCCACATCAGGACACACCAAACATGATTCCCTCTGCAGGTTTAACACTCACAGGCCCTAATCCTGTACCAAGGTTGAGACCCAGCAGGGTAGGAACTGCCCCTCCCTTTCCTGGGCATCATCCTGAATTGGTGAGGTCAGTCCAACTTCTCCCCATGCAGGAGTCAGAATGCAATTATCCATCCCACATGATGGACCCTGCCAACACTCAGCTCGTCAGAGTCCAGCTCATCTCAGTCCCGGAGGTGCTGAATGCCATTCTGGGTGGAAGTGGGACAGGAAATCTGAAATCATATCTCACTCATCCATTTGGGAGTTGGGATATTTGGGAAACTAAGCACTGCTTTGCTTTCATCCCCCCAGAACTTCATGTCTGGCCACGTGTATATGCTAATGTGTTGCACAGTCAGATTGATGTTGTACCCTTTGCCACACTGAGGGACCCCTCCCTGGTCTCCCACAAAGCAGTGAGGAAGCTGAAAACAATGGATGAAGGAATGAAAGCAGTGTCCTTGGATGGTTAAACCAAGGCAACATTTCTCATCTATCCTACCTTAGTAATGTGAATCCATTGTAATCAATGGTAGCTTACTATTATCATTTAATGTCTGCAGAGTAAGGTTTGTTCTGTGGCACTGGTTTTGGTTGTTCTCCTAGGCATTCTTCCAAAGATTTTTGCCCAACAACTAAAAGAACAGGGAAATAGGACAAATTTTCACGGGAGTTCTGTGCCCAGTTTTCTTTGTTTTCTTTCAAAAACATTTATAATCCCTCTTGCTTTTCCTCTTCTTATCTCTCCTCTAGACTTTTACTAGCAAGTCTATATGGAATTATTCTCAGTGGGACTGGTTTTCATGGAAAAAAACAATGGAAATTGGTATACATCCATTAATAGTAAAACTGAGAGGATTTCCTGCAGCACAATACCACTGAAGTCTTTGTGACTTTTTTCATTTCTGGTATTTAAATTCTGCTCTAAGAGAATGCCTGAAGCTCTGTCACAGAAGTAGGCAGAGCAAACTGAGAGAGAAAGGGTTAAAAAAACCTCAGAAAAAAAATTATTGTTGAGATGTAGCTGCTTCTTTGTAATAATGATGCTCATGATTTTAGATGCCGAAGTTTTTAATGGATTTTTTCTTTCTGATTTACAACTGGTGGGAAACTGGTGCTCAAAATGAATAAAGGGAGAGCAGGAAGTGGTGGATTTGTAACAGTGGAGATACAAGGTTCCCTAACAAAGACAGCTGATGGCAGCTTTATTTACACTGTTGTCACCACACTTCTCAGTTTCCACCTGAAGGTCTTCAGACTCTGGTAGAGATTTTTGGAGTTGAGTGTTGAGTGTCAATGAGAAAACAGTGCTGAAAGTCTTGCCAAAGTCGAGAAAGACAACAATCACTGCTCTCCCCTCTTCCATCAAGCCAGCCATCTCATCCTACAAGACAATCCTCAGGCATCGTTTCCCATTGGTAAATCCATAGATGGATGGTGACTGCACCAACTTTTTCTCCTTAATGAGTTTGGGACAATCTTCCAAGGTTGTTGCCTGACCAGCTTGCATTTCCCCAGATCCAAACAAAAGGTACATTTTCTTTCTTCCAGTCTCCACGAACCTAGCCCAGTTTACAAGACCTTTTGAAGACAACTGCGAGTGATCTCACATTCACATCGGCCAGCTCCCTCAGCACCCCTGGGTGTGCCCCTCCAGGATATGAGATTCATGTGCTGGGATATCACAGTATACATATTAGGTTCAGATTTTAGTACTTTTTTTTTCTGATACATGTAATTTTTAAGCTAGACTGTGTTTGCAGAAGGTGCTGTAATACTCGACTAAGTGAAAACAGAACTGCTTTAATGGCGCTGACCTTTCAATATACTGAGTCACCATGACTCTTGTGTCAGCCTCAGATATATCCTTTCCAAGTAACTTCCTTGGAACGATGGTGTCAGATGAGGAAAGAGAAATGGGCCAAAAGCTATTGGAAAAATTCTTGCTATTGTGTAAACAGAGGTGTTTGGATAAATGAGGTGTGTGGGTACCAAAGGAGAAAAAGAAAGAAAGAAAAAAGGAGCCCTGCAGGGGCCTACAGGGAAACTGTGATTTTCTAATTCTTCCCTGGCATTTTCTTTTCATAATTACTCTCCCTGATAACAGAGTCCCATAGGTTTTGATGGATCTGCTGCTATCACATTCAGCTCTGAGACTTCCAGGGGGTCCCAGGGAGGCAGGGGCTGGGATATCAAAGGAACCAATAGCCACACGTTCCAGCTGGGCTGCTGCCAGGATTTCAAAATCAAGCTGAGCAGCACAAAGAATAATTCTTAAAAATGGGGAAATGTGGGTGCCTCTTTTGGGGGCTTTAAGAAGAGCTGAGCTCTTTTGACACAAATCCAGTATGCAATTACAAAGCACCTCACGTAATCAGCTGTCTGCTTAACCCCTTTAGATTCCTCAGAAGAGAAAATGTTTTAAGTGATGCCCTTCAATTTGCAGTCATTGACTTTGTACATTTCTGGGGAGGAGCACAAGGTTTTTTTTCTTGCTATGGCAAAGAGTTAGATAAAGTTTCAGGTGACTACTAATAGATTTCACAAGTTTGTGGTTACCAGCTTTTACCAGGTCTGCCCTAGGTCATCCTGCATTAAAAGCATCCCTAACTAGCTGCACTTTGGGTGTTTCAAATTGACCTGGTCCCAGTAGGTCAAAGCACATATGTCCAAATGCTGCTGTGACTATGATTTTCCTAAGCTAGCTACAGTTTATGGGTATTAAACATTTATCAGGACATGGTTATAACTAAAATAGCCCAGCACTAGAAGGAAGTTGGAAACAAAGATCCACCCAGCTGGGAGCAGTCTGATTGCTTCCTAAAATAAAGACCAAAGCAAGAATAAGAGAATTTCCTCAGTTTTTCTCAGACAGAAGATTTCCAAATCACTATTCCAGCACTCACTGGGTCAGTAACAGTGCATATACAGTTGTAACAGCAGTTTCTCAGGATCCCTGCTAATAAAAAAGATTATTTTATCAGGCCTATTCTGAATTTTCCGAGTTTGTTAAGCCCTCAGACATCCTACAGAGGAAAAATTAATGCAATTTTTATTTTGTGAAAGTGGAAACTTATTCAAAGTCCTAACCCAGAGGATAGTTAAGAGCCTGAAATACATGAAGAGTCTAAGTAGAGCAAGACAGCTTGAAAAAGGATAAATATAGGGGAGAAGTGATAGACACCTATAAAATAATGAATGATGCAAAGAAGCTGAGAGGGTAGGGATTTCATCTGTAACACAGTGGAGGAGCCATGGGACACACAGTGATTTCAGGAAGCCCACAAACTGTATAAAGCAGCAATTTTAAAATAACAACTGAAACAGAAAAAGAAGTGTGCTTTCATCTATCTCCTGTAAGGCAGGAAATGTGGAATTCATCGCCACACAGCGCAGAGGAGACTGAAAGGATAAAAGGCTTCCAAAAGGATTTTTACAAGTGCATAGATGTTAGTACCAGAGTTGGTCTGGAGATTTCTAGATCTGTTAAGCGTCCAGACCTGGAAGATTACTGGGATGCAACAGGGAATGGACCACGTAATGTGTTCACAAAAAAAGATTAAGTGTTGTAAGAGACAGACCTTCTGTCTGATCCAGCCAAGCAAGCCTGGGAAAGGGAGCAGGCACCAAAGAGTAATAAGCATAGGCAGCAGAAAGTTTCTCTTCTATAATTCATATTTCCTTGCCATGTCAGTCCTCAGGCCTAGAGGTGTAACAATTCCATCAGAACCACCACTACCAGTGTGGCAAGCTGCTCTCCTTCTGTGTTTGCATCCACATTGTGCCAAGCTGAAAAGGTCTGTCCTGGGTCATGGAGCAGGGGAAATGTGGCCCTGTGTGATTTATTGTTTCCTCTGAGGTCTGACACAGCCATCAGCCTGCACACAAAAATTACTGGTGCGGAGAGAAAAACCCCGATGTCTTCCTGGCAGGTTCAAATGTCGGCATTGCTCTCAGGGGGCTGATCCAGAACTCAGTAAAGTCAACAGCAAAAAACTCATTCGCTTTCAAGGGGGCTTGTGATGAGTTTGTGTTAGACAGGAGATCCCAGAAGACGTGTCCCACAGACAGACGGACAGGGGGGCACAGGATGATTAGTAAGAGCGTTTCAGTTTCCCCGTTAAGCAATGGCTTAATAAAAGCAGTTTTCACAAATATTTCACAATAACCAGAGGATGTTACACTGGTGGTTACACATTCAAAACAGCTCCGCAGACATCGGCAGATTAAACTATTTGGCCGAGTGAATGGAGCTACAAACCAAAACAAACAGACCCTGGCTTCAAGCAGCAGCAACAATCTTGCCATTAATTCTTGCGTTTTTGTAATAAAATAACACCAGGCAACCCCAGGAAATCCATGTGAAGGCACCTGCCTGCTTCATCAGCAAATATCCTTCCAGACTGATTGCAGGGCAGGGCTTTCCCTGTGGGACTGTGCAGAGTCAGTGTGGATAACCCAGTGGCCTCCTGCTTGTGTCCATTAGTTGGGGTCAAGGTATGGGATGAATCAGGGTTATTGTCCCTCATCTGGGCCCATAGATTTCAAGCATGAAGAGATATTTGGAGCACTTCTTGCTTTTCAGAGGCAGCAGGTGGAGGCGCCTGTGTCAGAAGCAGGGATGCTTGAGACATGTACCAGCTGAGGGGACAGACACTGGCAGAAGCATTACATGCCAAGACAGCAGCAAACCTGCACAAGAACTAATCCTCACTGCTGGTCCTCACTTGCTGGCTTTAGACCTCTTTAGCACCACAAAATGGTCAGAGAAAATTTGGGAGTGGGGGCTGTAGCCCCTTCCTTCTTAGATGTCACATTTGGAGGTGTCGAGACCTCAAGCAGCCACTCAGCTGTTCACTCTCAAAAACACCAACATGAAATAAATTTCATCTCTCCCAGACAAATGATGTTTGGTGTTTCTGTGTTTGGTCGGGGGATTTTGTTTTGTTTTGTCTGGTTTTTTTCTAAAGACCAGGAGTCACAAAATTCTCCAGTAAATCTCCTGTCTGGGAAGCAAGAGGATTTGTTATCAGAGCTTCTTTTTCTTTTTTTAATTTTTTTAAATTTCTGGTTTCCCCTCCTCTTTTACTTTATTTTTACGAGGTATTCATGCTTATTTCTATGCCCTGGGGGGAAATTCAAGCCATTTAGCTGTTTAAGATAGCCACAGTCAAACTGAACAGTGCTGCATCTGTGATGGGGGAAAGAGGCATCTATTTACAGTGCTGGGGTTGTAAATTTGGAAATATGCTTTTTATTTTTATTTTTAACCTGGAATGGAGCTATGTATGGCTGCAGACATTTCTCCATTTAGACTGCGGGTCTTTCCAATAATTATGGCCCAAACCCAAGTCCTACTGACGTCAATGGGATTCTGTCCACTGATTTCAAGAGGGGCTAGACCAGGCCTAGCCTTGAAGAACACAGCCAAGGTAAGAGAAATCCTTCTGCTTTCCCACCCAAGGAAAAACACTCTGAACTTACAGGATCTTAAGAAACACTCTGAACTATTCCTTCTCCTCCTACCTGATGTTTTGGCATAATTTTGGCATACCTATCTACTCCCCTCTGAATTCTCTCACCACTCCCATGAATGCACCTCACCTCTAACACCTCCCAGTCCTCAAAGCCTGTTTGTAAAACCCTTGGTTGCAAAACCCCTGGAGCTGTGTTAAAATTGGGCAGGATGCTGTCTGCCCTTCTGTGGCACCCACGCCTCTGCTGCCTTGTCTTTCCTTTCCAGCTTTTTACTCTCAAAATTTCTGAGTCCAAGCTAAAAAAAAAAATAAAAGCATTAAAGGGACTTACTGCTTACCATCTCATTTTCTAGTTTTTATATTTTTCATAAGTGTTTTCTATGCTCACAAGAGATAAAACTTGCAGGCAACTGGTGCCTATGCTCTTTCCTTTGTTGACATCAGGTGAGTTTTTAGCAGGGAGCAAGAATCTGAAGTAGGGCAAGGCAAGGGAGGCAGGGTAATAGAAGTCATTCACCTCCCTCTCACCAGCTAACAGCCCAGCCCAATTAGCCCTGAGACACAGCACTAATTACCCTGGGAGAGGTGCCACACCAGCCTGTATCACTGTGTGCTGCTCTGTGAGCAAACATCTCCCTGAGACCTCTAACACGGAGATCTCTTGCCAGGAGAGGCAAGCCTTGGCCCTGGAGGCAAAAGGGTTAATAGGGAGGCTGATCTGCAGGCCTGACAGCTCAGTAGAGCTGAGGATTGGGGATGTGAAGGAAAAGTAGAAGGGGTGAGGGAGAGGAGGAAGGCTGGAAGACATGAGGGTGTTGCGAGCAATCTTGGTTTTTGCAGGAGCTCTGTCTCCTGCCCTCACACCCTCCAAATTCTGTCTTTTCCCGTTGCCACCATCATTCCAGTGTCCCATTGCCACCTCCCAGATCCCTGCTGGGGCATGAGGCGAGAAAATTCCTTCTGTGTAGGAACCCAGGGTGCCGAGAATATTTCTCTGCCTGTTTTTAAGGGTTCTTACCCCCCTGAAAAACGCTGTTTTAGCTTCAAACCTTGGAAAAAATTACCAACAGTCAGACAAAAACTAGAAAATACAGTGGTGTGAATTAGGTGATAGACTACTATGTAAGATTGTCACAGGGTGAAAAATTTAGAGGTTTTAGGCTTCTCTTTGTAGTAAAAGATAAGAGTAAAAAATATCAAAATGGAGGATTGTTGTTGTTCTCTAGACCTTCTTCTCCTTCTCTTACCACTCCATATTCTGCAGTAAAAGTAGTTTGGATTGATTGGATAGAAAATTCCGCAGTTCCTAGTCGTGTTACTGAATAATTGGTAAGAAAGTGAAAATAATGTACTTTTTTAGTAACTATTGGTTAAAATATCTTGTGTAAATCTTGATAATTGGACTCACACCTGCTTTTCCTCCTTCTCTGCTGTACCTGGGTCATGCTAGTGGCTCTGTTCCTCTGATAAGACTTAATAAACAACTATCTGGAAGCATTGAAACTAAAGGAACTATCTCTCAAACCCCTTGCAAGGACTTTCAGCAAATTTTCTCCCATCAGGAGAGACTTGATTTAAGGCATGGTAAAGTGTCACTTCTGGAAAGACTAATCTGAAGACCTTGCAGAGCTATGAGGGGCCATCAAGGTTTTCCAGCTGTCTGCTGCCTCCACGCTCCAAACACCACTTTCCAGACACAGCAATTTAATCTCCTGACACAATCAAAGCATGCACACTGGTCAGCCTAGCCAAAGCCAGATAGAGGCACATCCTGTTGTCCTGAGGACTCTGAAGATCTGCTGATCTTCAAACTTGCTGAGAAGAGGACCTCTGTAAAGAAAAGCCATATCCAGAACATGACACAGTGGGATTCCAGATTGTTCTTTCAAAGTTCTTTATAGCATTGATGTAAGCCTGGGAAATCTGCAGTCCATGATAAGCCCGTGCCAGCCTTTTCACATTTGAAAGGCTTAGAAGTAGAACCATCTGCTGATCATGAGACAGGCAGTGGTCAAGAGATCTGTATCATTCCACCAAAAATTTAACAAAAGATAATCCAAAAATGAGAAAAATTGCATTATTCTAAGCTTGTTTTTTCTTTCTCCTTTTTCTGCGTGAGAAAGTCATCATCTCCTGAGAGAAAAACACAACAATCTGAAAGCAAGAAGAGAAAATAATTACCTTTTACCGTTTATTGGACTCATTGACTCTTTTGGCACTGAAGAGCACTGAAGAGCAACTTCAGAAGTTCAGCTGCATAGGCAGTGAAATGTAGGATAGGTGAAGTTCTCTAAGAGGTTGTGGGGGTTTGAGGTCAAGAAAACCAAGGTGAAGCTGGAACTGAACCTGGAAAGGGGGAAAGAATAACAGGACATTCTACAGGTTGGTCAACTGCAATAAAAAGGTCACAGAAGGTGTTTGCTCCATGACAAACAACACTGGCAAACTGGTGACAGGGGATGGGGAGAAGGCTGAGGCATCCAACAGCTTTTTTGCCTCAGTCTCCAATGGCAGCCTCTCCTCCCACCCTCCCAAGGGGATGGAGAGCAGGGTGGGCACTGGGGGAAAGGAAAGATCCTGTTCAGGGCCAGCTGAGGAACCTGGACGGGCACAGGTCTGGGGGACCCGCAGGGATGCACCCCAGAGTCCTGAGGGAATTGGCTGGGGGAGTTGCCAAGCCACTCTCTGTGACACTGGAAAAGTGCTGGCAGTCAGTGAGATCCCAGGTGAGTGAAAAAAGGGGAATATTGCCCCTACCTTCAAAACACATGGAAAGGAAGACCCTGGGAACACCCACCTGTCAGCCTCCCCTCTGTGCCTGGGGAGCTCGTGGGACAGACCCTCTGGAAGCTCTGCTGAGGCTCACAGAGCACAGGGACGTGGCTGGGGACGGCCAGCACAGCATCACCAGGGACAAGTCCTGCCTGACCAACCCAGTGGCCTTCTCTGATGGGGTGACCACACCAGTGGACAAGGGAAGGACTATGGGCATCACTTACCTGGGCTTCTGCAAAGCCTTTGACAGAACAACCTTCTGTCTGAACTGGGGAGAGATGGATTTGAGGGATGGACTGTTGGAAGTGTTCCAGGCCAGGCTGGATGGGGCTTGGAGCAACCAGAGATAGGGGAAGGTGTCCCTGCTCAGGAGGTGGAAATGGATGAAATTTCGGGTCCCTTCCAAGCCAAGCCATTCTGTGATTCTATGCTAAGTTTTCTTCTGCAGGGTCCTCAGCTCAAGTACCATTTCTGTGGGGAAGTAGACATGTGCCCAAGGGCCTGTTTGGACAAACACAAAGGTTGAGTTTGTGTAGTTACATTTTCTGGCTGAAGGATATTTCTGGTGGAAAAGTCCTTACCTTGAACATATTTAGTGTTACAAGAACTATGCAGTTTATGTCAGTGCCCAGAGACCCTAAATGAATCCAAAGCTCTCTGACCCTGTACTAAAACATAAAGAAAGAAAACACTTTTTTTTTTCTCTAAAAATCTTCTTCTGTAAGTGAATAACATCAGAAGCAGGAGAAGCAGGAAGATATGCAGTGGCTTGTACAGTGGTGTGATGAGAAAGAAAAATCTTTTTAGGTGCAGACTGATAGTGTTTTCATGACAGTGAAAACCAAGACAATCCATACTCCACAAGAATTTGACTTACCTCTGTCCTTTTAGATGGTACCTTGGATGCATCTTCCAAATGCATTTTTATTTTTAACTACTTTCACAGGAAGCCAGCAAAAGGGGAAGAATGTAAGATCCTAGGTATTTTGGGTCATGTTATGGCAGGGACAAAGAGAAAAAGGGAAAAAGAATTTTCATTACGGATTCCTCTAACATGGGACAAACGTGTGCTCTTTCAGTACACGTCAGTGGATTTTTGGTGTCATCTGGGACTATCTAAAAGGAATTGAGGTTAACAATGGAGCTGAGAAATTTGCCTGGTATTGTAGAATGCCCAGTGCCATGTAACACATACGGTATTCATCATCTGGGAAATCAGGTGGTAGGGATTTAGAGACAGTCCTGTGTGAGGCTGGGCTCAGCTTGGAGCATTTAAGAAGCTTTGGTCTCTGCAAACATACTGGTAGAAAATGCTTTCCAAAGAAGGCAGCATGAATCAGTGGATGTGCCTTAAAGAAAATTCCACTGATGGCGTGGTGTTCAGGAGAGCTGGTTGCAGGCCAAGGCAACAACAGGACACATTACCACCAAAAAAAAAAAAAAAAAATCACATTGCAATATTAGACTTATTTCTTCAGTTAAAACAATGCAAAATATTTTGCTACCAATAAAGTGGTGTCTTCCAAGAGAGAAATATGCCTTTGAGAATCACCTAGCTCAGTCTATATAAGCCATGAACAGGTCCCAGCACTTTTTGTCCCCCTGGAGTAGCAGGATTTAAACCAGAATTCTAAAGAGACTATACCTTGTGTATCTGATACAGAGGGGCTGCAGAAGTTGCATCATTATAAAGTGGGCAGTTTGAAAATAGCCAGGTATGTAGCCAAAAATTATTACTTTTAAGGTTGTCCACCTTGAGTAAATACACTTGTCAGCCACGTCTTCCATAATTTTCCACATATTCTTGTTCTGCTTTGGGTTTGCACCTGTTAAGCAGAGATTCAAAGACCAGAATTTGGCCCTGGGTAGCTGTCAGTATAGGATCATGTGCTCATTTTTTGTTTAATTGTGTACAAACTGCTTGCAGAGCGAAGGCCGGGCTGTGTTTTCAATTATGCCATAACATACCTGGATTATTGCCACTGCCTTCGTGGGCTATGGAGTAGCTCAGATCAAAATCTGGAGTGAAGTCCTGGGGGTATTTTAGGATAGGCCTGTTCTCCGTTGGCTTTTAGAGAAAGCAATAGTCAGGCTCAGGGCGGGAGAAGTAAACAAACATATATACACCCACCATTGCTTCTGCAGTTCAGAGATTGTCCGTGGAATCCCAAACATCTGGAGCTCATTACCATGCTGGCCTCATTGAAATAATTGTTTAATTACCTTCCTTTTCACTTTCTCTTCCTCTCCTCCCTTCTGTATTCCTCACCACCCAATTCCCGGGTGCTGAACTCAGTTTTGAAAAACCCCTCTAGAACTGGGCTACATCCATGGGAATTTGGTTTGTAGGAAAATATTTCTGTTCAATCTTAAACAAACATTCTCACTACTTATAGCATCCCATCATTAGCAAGCTTCTTCTCCTTACAGCAACTAAAACTGCAATTTTTTTTTCCTTTAGCTGCTCACAAATTTCGAAGCAAGCAAATTAAGAAAGGTACATTTATTTAGCTTATGAATTGCTATAGTGTGTATGTGTATATATATGTGTGTATGTATATATATCTTTATACTTACAGGAATTTCCACATCCAAATCCATGATAAATCTAGGTTCTCTCTTGACTGGGAACTTAGTATGCAGGTCTGAAGCCTCTTATCAGCATCTCATAAAGGAACAGAACTCCTTCCTTGAGTGGAGGATGGAGGCCATTCTCAGAAAAGCAGGAACTGAATAATCCTGCCCAGAGGTGAAATCTGGAACCATCCAAAACACCGCATTAGCACCACCAGAGCTCCAAACAACACTTGTTACAGAAACACCAAATGGAGCATAACAAATTTTTTTTTCATTTTGGCTGCCCTTCAAAAAAAAAAAAAAAAGAAAGGAATGAGGATAAAATCTTTTTTGCTGTATTATGACAGACACAACAGCTGTAAGGGCGTGATGACACAGCTTCTGTCTGGAGCAGCGGGCCAGAGCAGAGCAAAACCTCAGCAATGTAAACAGAGACCTGGTGAAAAGCATATAGTTCCACAGACCCAGCAAAGCCGAGCCTCAGACTGCAGCACTTTTTCGAGTCTTCATTTCCATCTGTGACCACGGCAGATGGATGGTGTCTGTCTGTACCTTTGGGATCATATGTTGGCTCAGGACCCCCAGCTGCCACACAGAAGTGTCCAAGAGCCAAATGTGCACGTGTCTGTGCAGATCTGTGACCCACCACTACCATCTCCTGACACTCAGTAGAGATGAAATGCCTGAAACGGGAAAAATGGAAGATCTCACGATTCTCTGCATCGTCCTCCAGGCATGTTGGGTTTTCAGTTCGGAAATTTGGCACGCAGAGTGAAATCCAAATGGATTATTGCTGCCTCCATAGGTTTTAGGTGGAGATAAAGCACTTTAGAGTTGTCAGTCGATCTCCCTCAACACAGGCAGGGTGTTGAGACCTGGTCCAGGGCCAGGTCTTTGGTGAAGGAGCAGCTCCCCAGCACCTGGCACACGACTCCCTCCCAAAGAGATCCACTCTCTGTGATGCTTCCTGCAGACCAACACTGTCTGCTGACCCCTCACCCCGCAGAGAAGACAAATTCTTTATCAGACCAGGGAGGTTTTCCAGTGTCAGGCTTCAGAGCTGCCCACAAGACTTGATTTTTTGGTTTGCAAGAAAGGGTATTAACAATAACAGTTATTATTGTCATATGATGAAATACATCCTTCAGGAGAGACTAAGACTGAATACTTTAAGCAAAGCCTGTTTATACTGAGAAACTAAAACCCAGCCCCTAAGGAGAAAAATTGCAAGGTAAACAAGCACAGAAGCATCATCCAGCCACCGCTGGCTTAAAAGAGACCAGATGAAAAACTGTCCTTTGCCTTGTTAAGTTTCACTCCTGATTACTTTATTTTGGGCCTACTGTATCTATAGAAATTGCTACCATCATAGCTGGTTACTACTACTTTGATTCTGGGAAAGAATTTGGAATAACTGGGAGGAATCCCAAGGAAATAAAATGCCTGTGTTCCAGACCTGGCAGAAGTTCCCTCAGCAGGAATCAAGACAGTTAAACTGACAGGTGGACAGTCACCTGATGGCTTCTCTTTGCTTAAACACTACAAGCAGGCTGAGAAGGGGAAATTCTTCTGGGGCCTGAGGCACTCTCTTCACACATTCCAGTATGTGCTTCTCAGCTTCTCTGACAGCCCTATATCCGGGATGATGTCCTGTTCAAAGGTTTGGCATGGCACCTCTTAGAGGGATAAACCAGCTTATTCTTCAGCTAACCAAAAAAAAGCAAGTAGCAGGTGTGTAAAAACATGACTGGTGTGGAAAGGGTACCTAGAAACTCATGACTTCTCTCCAAACAGATGGAGATATAATTGTCAGGTTATATTTGTAGGCACCACTGCAAAGGAAAAATGGGAGGTATTTCTTCCACAACGCCTCAGAGCAAACTGCTGAAGTCTTTGATGGTAAGCAGCACAGTAAAGGATGCTGGGGGTTAAAAAACAAGGAAAAAAAATAAAGCCCGCATAAATTCATGTTGGAAAAAAAATCATGAAGGACCAAAAAATACCATAGGCAGAGCTATTTGTTTAATATAAATAGACGGCTACTTACTGTGGAAAAAAACACCACTGGTGAAGTTGTCTGCAAAATGATAACCTGCTTCTTTCATGCTCTCCTAGGCTCACAAGCAGGATATCAGGCTGGACATAGACACTTGCTGTGCTGCATTTGCTGTTCTATTGAGTTTGTTTTCAGGTCCTCAATGAAATCAGACAATAGGCTTGGTAACTGGACCCACAACTTCCATGTGCAACAAGCAACTGTATGCTATCCCTTAACTGTGAAGAAAAAAGGTTTATTTTTTAATTAAAAATTGTTTTTAAAACTCTCCCCAAAAATTCAGCAGTTATGCCTTAACATCCTTGATGATACAAGCATGGATACCTGTATTTAACACATTGACAGATGTAGGTCCTGAGGAAATAAAGTTTTGCTCTCATGGGCGTAGTACCAACATTGCAGATCTGAGCTGTGATTCTGTGCCCATTCGCAGAACAAACCTTTTTCAGCAGCATCAAAGAACTACTTTTGTGTTAAGCATGATGATGCTTCATTCATTCTTTGAAAAGAAGGTGCTAAGCTAAAGACCTCAGAGTTTGTCGGCATCTCAGACTGATATAAGGCATATTGATAACTTAGATATTTGAGAAAATAACACCTCCACTGATGTGTTAATAAAACTTCAACTCAACAAGGCATCTGGTGAGTTAAAGAATGTGATTGTTGTCTCTTGATCTTCCAGAGGAATCATCATGTCTTCCACCCAGAGCTTTGCTGTTGGCCCCTTTCCATTGCTGGGTGTAACTCTCTCTTGTTACTTTACCAAAACTCTTTAAACAAGCATTATCACCCTTTCTATATCTGTAAAGTATTATTGAGCTCTGATCCTAACTAGGGGCCTTAGTCACTCTTATTATCTTAGGTAAATAAATAATAATGCTATTACAATGCTGGGGCAACAAATTACAAGTATTTTAAATAAATGTCTGAGGCCTTGAAATGAGGGTGTTTCCTAAAGCAGTGGAATTCTTGGCTGTCAGGCTATTTCCAGAGAGAGTTCTGATGCATCACTGCCTTGAAATATCTTACTGCTCAAGACTCCTGATTTGGACTTTGGATTCATTTCAATTTTAGCTGTCAGATAAAATATTATGCTTCAGAGTGTTCATTTTGTTTTCTGAGTTTGGTTGCTTTTTTGTTTGTTGTTGTTGCTGTTGTTGTTTTTGTGGTTTTTTTGGGGGGGGGTTTATTATTTTTCAGTTTTTGTTTTTCTTGATCATTTTTTATTTTGTTTTTTGTTGTTGTGGTTTCTTTTTTTTTTTTTTAACTATGCTTTCTCAGTGTACTTATATTTTCTTTTTCCTTTATTTTCCCTCCTTTCTGGAATCAGGCAATACTGTTTTGCAAGTTTCCATTCACCCCAGAAATTTCTTACTAAAAATCCTTAAACAAACCACACATATTTGCGTGTACAAATCGGTATTTTAAATCCACCTCACTAAAGGTATCTGGGTAAAATAATTTTCTTTGACAGAAGTTTGGAAGAGCCAATTGCTTTTGGAAATATTTGGATTTACTTATCCAAAAGTACAGGCTGGAATACTACACTGCAATATATGTAACAGGAATCAATTCAAAAAAACAAACAAACAAACAAATGACAAAGTGTATTTATAAACAGCATGCTTTTCATGGAAACCACCAATATTCTGTCAAGGAAGTAAGGATAACTATTATTTTTTGATGAAAATTGGAAATTATTCCATCCAAAATGACACAAAAGGCCCAAGACTGCTCCACAGAGGGAGTAGCAATTCAGAATTCTTACGTTCTTATTTTGGGTCATGTGCTGCACACTTCATCTAAGTTGCATCCTCATGATGCACCATAGGCAATGACTTTTGTGGTTCCCAGAGACCACTGGAGAACTATGGAAAAAAAGGCATTTAGACATAGTCTGGTCAAAGAGTCTAGACAAACAAAAAGTAGACATACACAGACTTATGACCCTGTGAGAACTTCCCCCCCTTCTCAGAGTGTGGAACAGGACTGATGTTAACCCAGTGCTAAAAGTCATTGGGGCTTTACATTTCTTTACAGCTTTGTTCACTGCAGTTGGAGCTGCTGAATGAAATTGAGCAAATGGGCACTGGAATGGTACCAAATGTTGGCAGATTATTGCTGTGGCAGTCACATAGAGCCTGTGAAAATTCATTTTATGTTCCTGTCTGTGGGTCTAAATTGCTCAAAACCTTTGTCCCTCAGTCTTTGCTCTTCTGGTTGTAGCTTTTCCATAGATGTACAGGGGAGTTCAGAATGCTCTGGAAGAATATTTACTGACATTGTGAAGGTTGTATCCCACAGAGATCTTCTGTGTATATGACAAAAACCAATCTTGCCTTGCCATGATGCAGTGTGATTTACTCTTGGGCTTATAGCACTGCATGTCTGATTTAATTTCTAGCTGTACATCCATATTTCAAGTGTGTTTCTAAGTTGTTTCAAAGTCAGACCTGTCAGGGCAGAGAACTGCTCCTTCCCTGATCCTTTAATTCAGGCAAGGAATGTTGCAAACCTGTGAGTGGTCTAGAAATAATTCTTACTGTGATGGGACACTAAAATAAATATGTTTTTCAACATACACTTTTCTCTCAAATTTAAGCTTATAAAATTTCAATTTGAGACTTTTTTTTTCATATTTTCTGTGAGTACACCAGAAATAATTTTTGGCTCAAAACCCTCCCAATCCCTAGCTGGTGCCACATCCTCTCCATGACAAAAGCTGAACTTTTTCACCAGAAAAACAGTGCAGCATGGGGACAGATAATCCAGAGGGGCTGTAAAACTTCCATTCCAGCCATTTTTCCAGACCCAGTCAGAAAAAACTGGGAGGACCTGAGCTAGCAGTGGTGATAGTCTTGTTTCCAGAATTGGTTTAGCCTGAAGACACCCAGACCAAGCTCTCTATAGTCCTGTGAAATCCTTATATGACCATGGGTGGTAGCAGGTTCTGCATCAGTGTCAGACGCAGACCAAAGGCGCTGGTGATGTTTAGATACTGAGGTTACTGTACAGTCTTTTAAGTGACAGGTTGAGTGGATTAACTTCCCTCTGAGCCTGTCTTGCCAAATTGTGACTGTCAATACCGACATAGCAGATGCATGTCAAAAACTCTGTGAATCACTGGAAAAGTTTCCCTTCTCCTCTCCCCTGGCACCCATTTTCTACAGCAGGTTTTAAACTGGCACCACAAACCTTGATGCAAACTCTGACAGGCAAACCTTCTCCCCAGTAGCTGCTGCAATATCTCAGTTGGTTAGCCCTGAATTTAATGCTCTCTGTGGCTTTCTTACTTTTCCCTGCTATTGCTATAACTCCCTCCTCCTAGGTTAATCCCTCCTATTGGTTTGCATTTGCCAGTCCTCCTCTTTTCCCAGGGAGTGGCAAACCTGTCGGTGTCACTCAGAAAGGTGGTTTAATTTTCCACAATCCATAGACCCTAAGGATTTTCCACAATCCTCAATCCCTCTCCATTTACAACACACAGGAGCAAAGATTTTCCAGCTCTTGGCCTCATTATTCAGCAATGACCTGGGCAAAGTGCTTTCAAGGAGGAGACCATGTGCCAGAAGAGCAAGAGAAGTAGCACAGAATATTAAAAATGTTTGGAACAGCACTGTTCTGACACTTTTATTCTCTCCTTGAACAGCTTCTTGGGCATGCCAGTCTGGATTCATGGCTGGACATTGAGATACCTTCACAAGGCAAATAATAACAGATGCTTTACCTGATGAAACAACTTAAAAACAGCGTGATTCCTCCAATTTGATTTTAAGACTAGATAATTCAAATTATTTACCTTCTGGCATCAGAAGGTAATTTAAGTGCTTTACACTGTATTGCCAGCACTGTAAATTAAAATACTAAACACCTAGCGACGAGACAATTTGACATCAACAGGACTGTGATTTCTTAAGAGAATCGGGAAAGGATTTCACACTCAGATTCATCAGAGGAAGGTGCCACAGAGATCAGTGATAAAACATTAAGGAAAAAAGGCTGTACTTGAGAGAGGATTCCCTCCTTTCTGCAGAGGCTGTTCTCTGAAGGATATTGGTGCCCATTTTTAATGTCAAAGTGCCAATAACATTTTCAGGCAACAAAAATCATTGAAGGCCTACTGCTTATACAAAGAGCAGCATTAAAAACAAAAAGCCAATTCACACACAGTCAAAACAGTGTAAAGTCAAGCGAGTGCAACGCTACAGAGATGAGATGAGATGATGAGATGAGATGAGATGAGATGAGATGATGAGATGATGAGATGATGAGATTAGACAATGAGATGAGAGGCTAGATCTCCTGAGAAGCAATACAGAGTAGTTTGCAAGTCCTTGACTTTTCTCTGTCGTCTACCCAGAAATTGGGTAGACTAAACCAGAATCTCACCCTCTCTGTAAGCCTCTCACAGTGATTGCTCTTGTGTGCTGCCCTTTTTGGCTTAACAGCACAGAAGGTGACTCTCCTGCTCCATTTAGGGAGCAATCAAAAGCCTGCTCCTCCAGCCAACAAAGCCAAGCTCTCAAAGGCAGTCTGGCTCCCATCTGGCTTGATCTGGACACCACTGGACACATCATGGTTTTGGTGGAGGGGAAGGGGGAGTAGAGGGCTTGGTTAAGCTTTCCGTAATTACTTTATTTGGATATGCCTCTTCACTTCCTGTCTTGGAATGGGAATGGAAAGAAAACTTGTAAAAAATAAATAAAAATGTCTTTGAGGTGAGTTGCCACAAGAGAAAGGCTTGTTCTGCTGTCATTTCGGGCTTGGATGCCAAGGGGGGAATGCTGCAGTTCTGTTTTATAGCTGGTATCAGTTCAGGTTTTGGACCTGAGTCAGCACAGAATGTGAATGTGTCCAAGGCCAGAGAGCACTGGAAGAAACAACACTTGAGCATCTCTATGTTCACTGGGGTGGTGTTAAAGATCAAGAACTATCAGCCCAGCTATTCCACAGGTGTGAACTAATAGTTAGAGACTATTCAATCATGTTCTGTTAAGATGCCTTTGTTCCAAGCAGAAACCAAAGGGGGATTCATTGGACTGAGACTCACAGCAATTCCATCAGCAAAATGAAAAGTATCAGCATTTGGGGCAGAGACAACCATATGAGGACAAGATTAGGGAAATCACACTGAAGGGTGGTGTCTGTGGCACACGCAGGAAGTGACACCTACAGTCCCCTGACCTCACACAGGGCTAAAACCATCAGCTAGCACTGTGACCTTGACACCTTTTGAGCATTAGACCATCACTGCTGTGACAGTGCTGCGGTCTAACATTGTCTCTGTGCCTGGACCCTGTGTTTTTCCTTCCTCTTTCAAGCATATTGAAAGAATTTTCTCCTCTAACATATCTGGGACAGAGGTTGCCTGTGTATAGATAACAAACCACCTTTGG
The DNA here is from genome assembly GCF_000738735.6 of Corvus cornix cornix. Classification (NCBI taxonomy): domain Eukaryota; kingdom Metazoa; phylum Chordata; class Aves; order Passeriformes; family Corvidae; genus Corvus; species Corvus cornix. The sequence continues at coordinate 72,088,210 of NC_046357.1, forward strand.
TTCTTCTCCTGAACAGAACTTTGTTCTGTCTGGTCAGAAATAAACCAACCAAAAGAGTTGTTTATTTCTCTCTCCACAGAGAGGTCTCTAGACCTTGATTTCAACTTCCCTGTGCACCCTGTGGGCCCTCAGTCACCCCTGCACCATTTATTCTCCCCTCTTCATCCTCAGAGCCTCGAGTTAGGGCTTGGGTGTAGAGAACAACCCTTGCTACTCCCTGGAGAGCAGAGCACCTCCAGCATTGCCATATCACCCCGAAATCAGTCTGCACAGCAGGCAAGGTTTGGGGGGGGGGAAGTAAAACTAGTTTTAGCCCGCTACAGGACAAAATTAAGAAACTAATTACCAGATTTGGAAAATGGATAGGAGACAAAGCCATAACGCACTTTTTTCTTTTTTTTTTTTTTTTTTTTTTTTTTTTTTTTTTTTTTAAATCTGCCTGTGCCTGGACACGTTCCCAGCCCCCTCTCCGGTTTCCTTGGGGAAGATCTGGTGAGACATATTAGCAGCTTGTTAGCACGGGGACCTGGTTCCTGAGATAAGGCTCATCCCTCTGGCAGCGTTTCCTCACGCTGGAACAGCTCACCTGGGGCAAAACCTTTCTGCAGAGAGACGTCTCTCCTCCAGGATCCCACTCAGTAATAAGCAGCTCCACGGGGGTTTCCCCTACCCCAGACCCTGCCTTATTAGTTCATTCTGGGTAACAGCTTGGTGAGAGGGGCGATGAAGGACATTCTCATGCTGTGTTTGCTCGTGGAACGCAATTTCATGCTGGGTGGCCAATGCTGTTACCACCCTGGCAGTCAGGAGTTGAGCCAGTCCCATGCTGTAGAGAAGTTTCTGTTTGGCAGAGCTGCTGAAGAACAGGAGGTGAAATGCATCCGGGTTGGCATGTGGCATTTTCTACAGCCTGTGGCTCTGAAACCACTCCAGCAGTGACACTGAACACATTATTTGTGTCAGGAACTGTAATAAGACCACCTGCCTCTTGGTGCTTTTAATTTGTCCCTCTCTGGTCTCATAACAAAGAAGGTTAATTATGTTAGCTGCACTTTGCAGAGGGGAACAGTCAGTCCCTGTGGGGAAAACACAGTTACCTCGTCCTGGAGTGACAAGGAGTGGGATCCAGTCCTTTCTCCTGTCATCTCAGTGCTGATTTGAGAGGTTACACTGGACCTCAGGAGCTATGTGCAGCTTGAGATGTTTTAAATGAACTGCCTTTCTCTCAGTCATCTCCCCTGGCCTAAGTGTGAGGAAGGAAGAGGTGTATAAAGAATGAGGAGACCTTCCTTGATGGGATTTCTCACCTTACCTAACTTTTTCAAAACACAATGTTCCCTGAAACCTCACACCTCTCCTGCTTTGTGAAGCAGGCTTTTGTTCAGGACGCCTGAGTGTGATGAAGATGTTCCTCTTGCCACCTGTGCTGACCCTAGGAATGGGGTTCTGATACTTAAAAAAAACCCAATAAATGATGGAGACAAACCTGTTGGGTAACAGCAAAATGCAACCTCTGCCTCCAGTGCATTTCCCTGTGGTCCAAGTGAGCTTGCAATGAGAGGTCTGGAGACATAAACCACCTCTTAATTCTTCTGCCTGTGTTTCAGTAGCTTTGCTTGTGACCAGGGAAAGGAAGGGACCAGGCACTCACAGGGGAGTGCCACCACTTGCTGCAGGGGAGCTCCCTTCCCAGCAGAGCTCCTCAGGGTATAGGATCCCTAAGGAGTGGCTGAGCTCCAGCTGCAAGCCAGCAAGTTGTCATCAGCAAATTATCATTGCAGGCTTTGCTGTAGGACCAGAGAAATTATTTATATCCTCTATAAGCTCACAATCACGTCTATAAAATTAGCAGAACAGTTCTTGAGGAGGTCTTGGTTGCAAACAGGGAGATGCTGCTCAGCTGTTTGGAGATGGGTCCATATTTTCAAAGTGCTTACTAAAGAAACTCCAAACTGTACTTCCAGAAGGGTGAGGTGCCTGGGAATAAGCTTTCAGGAGAAATAAGTTACATCTGGAAGAAAATCCAAAAAAAATCCCACAAAACATGAATAAGTATATGAATTGTTACCTGATTTTCTTTTTTCCTTTTGTTTTGTCAATTAATGTAGCACAGTGTTGCCACGTGCTCTCTGCCCAAGGCCTGCCCTTCCAAGGCAGTTCACAAAATTCCAGAGAAGTCATCTACTTTGATTACTAGTCCTGCAAAGCTGTGGTAGTGACCACACCACCCAGGTTGGGGAAACACAGGTGTAACCCGCTCCCTCTCTGGGACTCATGACAGGGAAGAGTCTGGGAATAGCAGGGTGTGCAGCTGGAGATCATAGTGAATTCGTTTACAGCCACCCATCCTTTAAAAAACATGCTGTTTCTTTGGATTTTTAACTCCTGAAATGCTCCAGCTGAGGCCTTCTGGGGAAAAAAACAACAACAAAAAAAGGAAGTAAGACATCTGAAACTGAAAAGTTGTAAGGAAAGATCCAGCAGCCAAATTAGGCAAACAGATTTATTGGCTTTTTTCCTTACTCTGGACTTGACCATGAAGTAGTCAATAGGGTTAATGAAAAAATTGCTATATTGCCTGCTATGAGACAACATTTCTGGCCAGATTTCTTTCCCCTGCAATCCTGTTTCCCTGCCCTGACATCAGGAGCTTTGGTAGTTGGTTGGAAATATTTGGAGCCAGAGATGGCGCATCACTTTACTCCTCCTTATCTCCTTTCAACACAAAGGTTGAACATACATTTCATGTAGTTTTGCCTCAGGGTTTTTGTGAAGGTGCTTACATGTTGCTTTTATGCATGTTGAAACAAGCCACCATAAAAATGCGTCCACCAGATCCTTGAAAGGTCATCAGACACGAGACAGAATCATACAAAGTGACCAGGCTGTTAAAATACAGCAAAAACTGTGGTAAGACTTTGGAAGATAGTAACACCCAACTGACACTGCAAACTTTACTTTCTCCCTCAGATATCACAGTTTTGGCCCGTTATGAAAAAGACAGAATGCTGGCAGCCTTAGAGAGAAAAGGACATTTTCTTGTAGAGCATCAGTCTATGTTTTTACAAGATGCAAGTGTAGTCCGAAAGAATGCTTCAGCCACAGAATTCTTTTTTGATCCAAGGATGCTGAGTGCAATTTTTAGCTTGTCATCCTTAACCAGTGCAGAACGCATAGAATATCTTCCACCTGCAGTGCAGCAACATTCAAATCTGCACCACGCTCCTCAGCAAAAGCACACGAGAGTGAATCCTCTCAGCACGTCAGAGTCTGCTCATAATTGGTTTGGACAACACATTTTTCTTCCATTTAACTGCTGAGAGACAAGGTTTATTGTGACAGCAACACTGTTTATCTTACCAGGATTATGCTGAAGCGAGTTTAATTGTATTAGCGTTAAAACATATCAGCGCTGGGAGTGACGCAATGTGTTTAGCATCAATATAAAGGTTGCTAAGTTTTATGCTTTCAGCTGGAACTGGAGCAGCAACCGGACACTGCGACATATGGAACGCATTTTAGGTTTTATGTTCACGTCTCTCAAGGAGGATTAGAGCACTTGCAAAGATTCTTTATGTGCTGCACCATGGGCAGCGACGGTTTGCGTGTAGCTGATCGATGTTCCCTCTGCTGTCTCCCCATTTAAACGTGAATTCGAGTGTTTGGGAATTCTTTAGTGATTTGACAGCTAGTCCTAGCTTATAAACATTGCTCCATATCTGACTTATAAAAGTAGCACGATGTATGGTGCCCCTCATCTGTAACTATCCGTGGGTGTTAGATCTGCTAAGGTGAAACCGTGCAAAGAATCTGGGTTTTATATCTGCCTCCCAGGGATTCCTTGATTAGCTACGGCCTTCATTGCTGAAGAGCTGCAAGCTCAGGAAGACAAAAACTTCCTTCTCACTCTCTCCTTTCATGATGCTTAGAAAACCTCAAGCCTTTGTTGATGAGGAAAGCTTTATTGACTCCTCATTGATCAACGCATCATTTTTGCTGGAGCCATCAGAAGATGCGAGGTGTCCAGTTCCTGATGATTTGCACCAAGATGAGCCCTCACTTCCTGTCCAGGCATTTTAAAACCTCCTTCTTTATTAATAGTACATTTTTGTGTGTGTGCCTCCAATCCAATCTTCCTCATTATTTAGGAGAATTATGCTCATTTTCAAATTAATATGCTTACAAACCTGGAGCAGACACTGTGTTTGAGTCACATGTGTGCAGTGGGATATGTCTCCCACATACAGATTTGAAAAGATGGATCCCACTGCCAGATAATCATGGACCATTTTGAGATTACATGTCACCAATGTCCTTCAGCCTACATTTTCCCTAGTGGCAAGACAGAAATGAAAGTCTCAAGCAGTCTGAGAGAGAAACGCTGCACTATGGACTTAAATACAAACAGCAGGACAAGTATTGTCCATAATGACATCATACCTATCTACGGTAGCTTTACCATCCTTCAGCAACAATGCTTTTATCCTGACCCATTGAAATAATCTTCCATTCTCCCTCCTTGAATGCTAATGTCACTGGAAGTTTTGTTCTTGGAACAAGAGCACAAGGCTCCAGGGTGTGAGAGTAGGGAACTCTCTCTGAAGCAACGCCACTGATGCAGTGGGTTCAGCCCCTTCAGAGGGCAATGGTTCAGCCACCTCCTTTGTCATCTCTGCACTCACACACTGAATGCTCTTCTGGGCTCTGTGTCTTACTCTGGTGCTAATTATTTCACTCAGCTTTAGGGAATGTTAACGAAACACTATGGAACTGTAAGAAGTCAGACACATATGTTCTCCTTCTGTATTTCTTTTTTTTTTTTTTTTGGTGCTTTGTGCCTTAAACTCAAGGAAGCTGTGAGTATCCAGTTTTTCTTCAAGTGAAACCTCACACAACCTGCTCTCATTTACTTCCAGGGATGGGTCATCCAAAACTTCACTGTTGTGGTGCCTTCTTTCCCTCACAGTACAGAATCTCTTTCTATTATAGAACCTAAATCTACTCTGGGTTTCAAGCCATGACCCCTTGTTCTATCACTCTCGCTTCCACCCTCTGCAGACTTTATTTTTGTGCTTGAGTTTGTCCAGGAGCTCCTTGTTCATCTGGTCTCCTGGGATTTTTGCCTGCCTTTGTCCTTGTTGGGACACATTGCTCCTGAGCTCAGAGTAGGTCCTTGAATATCAATCCATTTTCTTGGGCTGCTCTTCCTTGCAGGGCTTTATCCCATGGGACTCTACCAAGCAGATCCCTGAAGAGGCCAAAATCTGCTCTCCTGAAGTCCAGGGCAGTGAGTTTGCTGCACACCCTCTGCACTGCCCTAAGGAATTTGAAGTCCAGCATTTCACAAAATCATAGAATTTCATGGTCACTGCAGCAAATGCTTCTCCTGAGCTTCACATGCCCCACTGGCCTCACCCTGAACAAGGTCCAGCATAGCAGCTCTCCTCATTTCCTCTGTCAATTGGAGAAGGAAGTTGTCATCAGCACATTCCAAGAACCTCCTGGTTCACTTTGCACCTGTTGTGTTGCCCATCCAACAGATACTGGGGTGGTTGGATCTCCCCATGAGCGTGAACACAAAGCTCCTGCTTTTAGCCTAGAGTGGGTCTCATCAGCTCATTCCCAGTGGGGTGGCCTGTGGCAGACCCCAATGCAGTGTCACCTGTCCCTCACCCTCCTTTAATCCTGACCCATCAGCTCTGGGTCAGCTCCTCATCCATCCCAAGTCCATCTGGTCAGTGACACAGAGGGAGACACCCCCTCCTTGTCCCTCCTGCCTGTCCTTCCTAAAGATCCCTTATGCTTCCATTCCAACAGTCCAGTCATATCACGCCAGTAAGATCAGAGCCAGCAGTCTCTAACTCCAGATTTTGTTCCCCATGCTGTGTGTGTTTACATGGAGGCACTTCAGTTTGGCTCCCCATAAAGTGATTTGTTGTCTGGACTGGCTGGGATTCCTTTCTGCTGCTCTTCAGGTGCTCTCCTGTTGTCCTGCATTGCCTCTCCAGTCTCTGGGCATCTGGCACATCAAACTGACAGGAGTATGATGGATTTAGTTTCCCCTCTCCCAATAATCTTAGTTTAAAGCCATTTTCCCCAGCTTGGCATTTTAATATTTCCCTCTGGCATTTCTCTCTGTGTAGGCAAAGCCTCCACTCTCGAGGGCTTTTTCTGGAAGCATATGGCTAAAATAGGGAAAGAGCAAAATTTAGGATTTAAGGGTTACAAACTGTCTTTATGTCCCTCATAGAAGGGGCAGAAATAAAAAATATACTTTAGCACAAGAGCCAGTCAGAATATTTTTCCTGGTAGAAATGTACAACTTTGGCAGCTGAAGCTTTGAAACTGGAAACATCTTATCAGAAAGCCAGAATATTTCAACAGAGAAATATTACTCATAGATTTCACAATCTATTTACCTCCTCCAATAATCCTCCTTACTCTAGGCTGCAGCATCAGGGTATATCATTATCATTCCTTATATCAATGTCAGACCCTTTTTTTAAAGGTAGTCTTTAAAAATAGCTTCACCAGTTCTCAAATAGATTGCAAATTGCAGTGGAGTGACAAGAGAAAGAGGACAAGCATTTACCCTTTTCTTGAGTTTTATTTTAGCTGTGAAGTTCTCCTTTGTTTCACATCTCTCCTATTTTTGTCACATTCAACCGTAGTTGCGGAAAGCCACTGAGAAAAAGCAGAAGCTGCAGACTCATCCCCAAGTCTGAAAAGTGGTGCAAGTTATTACTTCTGCTCTAATGAAAGAGTCACACAACTCCTTCTTCTCACAAATCCAGCCTGAAAGAGCAGCAGATCAGATATTGGTTTGTCCTGCAGAGGAGCTTGCTCATGGACCCCGAGTTCAGAGTCCCAGCCCTTCCCTCTCTTTTACAGATCCCTTTTCACCACTGAATGGCAAGTTCTGTAAAAGCCACAAACTTCCAAGCTATATGTAGCATAAGGCAGCTGTTTGTCCCAAAATCCCACTGAGCTGACTACAGCGACACACAAATTACAAGCTTTACCTAGCAGCAGATAACCCACCAAGTAATTTCTGGCTTTGAGCTATGGGAGTCAGTGGGGTTCACTCTTGCAGCTGCCTGCACTTGATTTGGTTCTATTTTTGAGCCCTGTTTTAATTTTGGGGCCCTTGGTTCAGAATTGCCTGGGGTAAGAAAAGGCAAAGCAAAACAGGGGACTCGCTTCACTTTGCCATTATGACTTTATCCTTACAGCTAAGCATCCAGCTGCATCCTACCCAACTTATCTTGTTTATGCATTCAAAATTATGCACATAAAATACCCTCCTTAAACCCACAGAAGGGGTGAAAAAGGAGTGTGGGCTACTATAGACTTGCATACCCTTTCTTTTTTTCCTGTACCATATATTAAGTAGTATAAGACCCTAAATATCATTGAAATAAGATGACAAAGGCTTCCAAATTTTTTCCAGTGTTGGAAGTTGCCTAAGCAACCTCACAATACAAAGTGGAACAGGCTCTAGACCACCATTAACAACCTGAGCTTTGATTGTAGATTGCCATTTACCTCATTAAAATTTTGACTCACAGATGAAGGGTGGCTCCACAAAGCCCAGCAGAGACGAGCCAGAGATCCCAGTTTGTCTGAAGATCAGTCTAATTGAGCTGATCCCATCACTGTCCTCAATGGCACACAGATTGAAAAGGCTGGATCCTGGATCAGTAATGGCCAAACTTTTTTTGTTGTTATTTATGAGCCAGTAAACTCTCATGGGCCCTGGTGTTTCCAGATATTAGAATAGGAAATCTAGAGTGGCCAAATGTCCTCATTTTTACTGCTCTTCAGATATTCTTGATGGCTAAATTTTGATGAAGAGACCTTGCAAGCACCTCTCTGTAAGTAACCTTTTCCTCTTACACATGAAAAGCTCTGAGGACGCTCAGAACCTCTCCAGGATTTCCATCACATTCGCTGCAGGACAGGCACAAAAACCTTCCTGACAGACCTGAGGAGCCGAAGGTGTATTTCAATCTTACATTACTCAGCCTCCTGGTTGTTTTTTTGCACCCTGGGTTTCATGATGTTTAAAAAGACAAATAGGCAGCAATGGGAAAACATTTCTGTGGCTGAGTGTGGCTTTTGCTCCAAAAATACACCAAGCAGCTCAATGCCACAGGCATGCAAATGAGCAAGGGCTCAGTTTGCGTTTGACATTCAGAATTACACTTGATGCAACTTCACCTGTCACCCCCACCAAGGCACAGCTGTGCCTAGGAACAAAGTCTAGCCAGTCAATTATTTGTGTATTGGAGTGATAAAGCCTTCTTATCTGCACTACAGCATTGGGAAGACCAGGCCAATCTGGTAAGGGCTGACATAGTGACTGGGTTTTTTTGGGTGCTGGCACCTCTACCGGTGTTTTTGAGTGTGCTGGAGGTGTAGCTCAGGAATTTTTTCTGCCCCAAGTGGTGCTAAGGTGGGTCCTGACACCCTGCAAGCAGAAACACAAGCCACGGACAAGCTGCTTCTCTTCTTTGTCACTTGGCCATGAGAAGAACAGAAAATTATTTCTTCATTTTGTATGAGCAGTGCCTTGCCTTGCCAGTATTTACACCACCTTACTTCCCACAGCCATTTTAAAGCAGGGGAATGAACTCTTCTTGGTATGGGGACTGTCTGGGATTGAGAATTGCTACAATTTTGGTTTTTGATGTGTGTTATACTTCTAAGGAGATATGTGTGTATGTCATCCTGCATAGCAGAGCTGTGCAAGAGCCATGCAGACACCAGAGCAAGGCCTGCATGCCTGGCAGCAAGAACCCACACCTGCTCCTCTTACATGCAATTGACATGGGGCTGTTAGGCTTCATTGTGTCAACAAAGAGTGCAGGATCTGAACAAAAGGGGGAAATCAAATTATTTGCCTGTGGTTGCACAGAAAATCTGCAGTAAAGCCAAAACGCTCTTGTCTGAGTTCATACTTCGATCATTTTCCCACAGGACCATCCTTCCCTCAGCAAACAGCTTCCACAGAGCTCACACCATGCACACAAGGATATTTATCACCAGAGAGGATAATAAAACACTCGCAGAAAGGCTGAATTCCAGACTCGATTACAAGGAAAACCAAGAGCTCTTATGAATGCTCTCATGAATGCTGAATATCTCACATTGCATTATCACAGCACACACTGGACAGCTTTTCCCTAAAAGGAAAGCCTGTGGTGACACAGGGATTTGAGATGGGAAATGGCAGAAACACTAGCTCATTACTTATTTTTTTGGCTCTGTAGTATTTCTGCATGACCAGATGTTAAGCGTGGTTAGGTTGTCTAAACTCACCAGTCAGAAACGAAATGGACACAAGCTCACCAAGCACTGCCCTTAGACCATCACCCCTCTTTGTGGAGCCTACATCTGGTCAAATCTACATGTACAAAGGGTACAGCAAGTCAAGGAGTACAGCAGTAGGTGTGTTATAACCTCTCATGTTTCCTTAATGCAGGGGCAAAGAATCAGGTGAGTTCTGAGATGCAGGGTCCTCGGAGATGCAGCACATTGAAGTGAGGGTGCTGGCAGGACATTTTCCTCGTGGAAGAAGATTCCAGTGAAGAAATAGGTCTCATCAACCTGCAAACAAGGTCATGGTTTTGAGGCACATCAGTCGAGCGTATCAGTGCAAGCACTGACATGCAAGGGAAAGTAACAGTTCAGGACAGGTTTGAGGTCTCACCCCTGCTGAAGTCAATTAATAAAGTCACTGTAGGGCTAGGCCTGTTTACAGCAGCCAGAAATCCAGTTTCAGGGTGCCAGGCAAATCTCTAGAGTGGGAGAAGGTGGGGAAAGAAGAAACAGATCATTAAATGACATGATACAACATATTTCCTCTAATGGTTCAACGTGGAAAGACTGGAAAAGTTGTTTCCATGAGGTGTTGGTAAGTCTCTCATTGAATAACCAAGGCAGAAGAAGCAAAATTAAAACATGCCATGGGCAATCAACAGGTTTTGATTTAGTTTGGTTTGGTTGGTTTTTTCTGCCTTTTAATTCTACTCTCTCATTTCACTCTGTATTAGGCAATTCGTTATCTAATTTAAAGCAGGCATTATACATTAAAGTCTCCACACTTTGTACATTGCATGTTTAGACCATCTCCTTCATGTGATATCTTTTTTTTGTCTGCCTGTATTGTTTTGGCTGCCAGAGTAGAAATCTTTTGCCTCTGACTTCCAGAAAATCTGGATCCCTGTTTCTGCTTGAAGCCAGTTGAAGCAGCTGCTGCCCTGACTACCTAAGCAAGAGGACAAGAAGCCCTCAGAACCACAGATGACTTTGGAAAAAGTATCTGAAAATGTTTCGGGCACAATTTTCAAAGCACCAAAGGAAGCCTTTAAGGTCTCAAGTGACTTACCATGAAATTACATGAAAATATACCTGTGTATGCTACAGAATGCCTTCCTCTTCTGGAAAGATATGGATGTTTCCTCTGGACTAAAAGAGTAGCTACAAACAGAGTCAACTGGAAGGTCATGAAAACTCAAATCCCTCCACTTGCTCTCTCTTTTAGGACTACCTCCACCTATGGCAGGGATCCGAGGTAGGTGTAACTCACATGGGACCAGATCCAGTTCTCATGAAGTCAACGAGAGCTTTCCGCTGGCTTTTATGGGCATTGGATGCAGGCCATGCTGGAGCAGCTGGAAGGTGCAGGTTAAAATATCCCTGGTGTGTTTCCTTTTACACACACACAGAGTAATTCCCTCCCCTGTAGCTTGTTTCAGTAACAGTTTTGTGGGGGTTTTTTTCATCCAGGCTCTCTTGTATGCAGTTATCACCCCGAGGCTGAAGCAAGGCTTTGAAATTGTTCACTTCTGGGGTTTTGGAGTTACTGTTAGGTACTGTTAGGTTTGTCTGATTTTTATCTTGGAGTTCTTATTAAATCCCATGCCATCCTCACAGAGTCAGAAATCCTACTTGTTTCAGGGAGGTGAGAGTTCCCTTGCCCCAAGCCAAGCTGAAAACTGTAGGTACTAGGAGGTGCTGCTCCCAGGAGATGCCTCTGACTCTAAAGTAAGGCCTGAGACTCTTAAATCTTATCTTGCTCCCTGCTTCTGCAAAGCATTCTCTGCTGAGCCCTAGAGATCCTTCCTTGCACAGAAATTGCCATGCTGTTTGGTTTATTTAGACTTGTATTTATAGACTGTGACAGAACTGGGATAACGATGATAATTGAGTTTGACACAGCATGAGCAGAAAATGTGCAGAAGAAAGGAGTGTCTTCAGATGAGTTTCATCCTGAGTTTATCTAGAGACAAGGAAACTGCTGAATAAGATTTCCTCTGCCTTACGACCAGCAGGACCTGCTACAAGCTTGTAATAACTCCCCTCACGAAGTGGTCTGATTTAAGAACGTGTTTGTTTAGGTGTCCGTAGCTACGACTTAGAAACTAAGATACAAACCACAAAAAAAAATCAAGGTATTTAAATGAGAGTGAGGACTCATGGGCGGTTTTTAACCCCTGAAACTGTTCCCACTGAGATCAGTGTGCCTTGTGCTGAGAAACCTGTGGAGGAGATAATTTGTCACCCAGAGGAGCAACACCTTTTTCAGTGACTCTCTGGGGTGCAGTGGTCGAGCCACAGAGGGCAGGGAACTTTCTCAGAAAGCCAAACATGCTGTGCTCACGCCTCCCACATTAGAGAGTGAACACGGGGGAGGTAAATTCAAGAATATCTGGTAGATGCCAGGCACCTCAGAGGTCAAGCCTCACCTGCACATCAGAGGGCATTTTCCCTCTTCTTCCCTGGCACCATCTGCAGGACCAGGCTGGAAGTGGCTCTGCCTGCCTCCAGGTAAACCCAGCAATCACGACCTGAGAGATAAATAAAGCCAGTGAAATGCAGGCTCTTCACTCACCTTTAGGAGCCTGCCTGATCTTCCAAAGGATGGGTCTGTGGGTAGCTTTATGGGAATACTGCAATCTCTGCTCCATTGCAAAGTTCTCATGCTGAAAAATCAGTTTCGGTCCCTCTCTACTAAAAAAATTCTCCCCTGAAATTGAATTGGCAGCTTTAAAACATGGGAATATTTTTTTTGTGTGTGTGTGTTTGAAAGGCTCTGTAAATTGATTGAGGAAATTGACTGAAGAAATTAAGACATCTTTGGAGAGTCCTCCAGCTGTGTGTTCTGCGTGTCTGCTCTGTGGACTCTGCTCTGTCTGTTCAGCCCATTTTCCAGGCTGAACTGCTGACATACTTCCCAGCAAGGCCTAGATGCTCTGAGGTTGCCAGGTTGTATGGTTTTGGTGACACTGAAACCACTTGCAAATTCCGTTTGCAATTAATGAGTGCTTTCTTAGCCCAAAATATTTTCTTCTTGCTGAGAATAATTCCTCTCTCCCTGCCCTACCCGCCTCAGTCTCCAGGACTTTCTAGAATAAAATGTGACATTCGTGGAAGAGCAAACATTGACACTTGGACATTTTTGAACAAAATTTGGGAAGTTTGATTTAAGCTTTTTTTGTTCCAACTTGAGCCACTTTTGGATGAAAAAATGTTGATTTGAAACAGTACAAAATAACAAAACTGAAACTATTTTGTTCAGCACCACAGAGTATTCAAATTAATCCATGTTAATCCACTGCTTTTTACCCCCATTGCTCCTTTGAACACTAAAGAATGGAACTTGATTTTCTCCTTGATAACTTTGCCAACTCACTAAAGCGAGTTAAACCCCTGATATCAGTCACCTTTTCATAACAGATTGGTGTGGAGAATTGTCTCCTCCACCCTCCTCCTCCCCACCAGTCCCAGTCAAGCTATTTGACCCCAGCAGCCTAGAGGGAGAGCAAATTCTGAGATGAATAGAGCAAACATTCAAAAAAGAACGTGGTCAACACAGAGCAGAGTCACCATACCCCCAAAACAGATTGGATACATTTGTGTGTGTGCACCTCCCTCTGTAAATTTGATTTTCTCTCTGATTTTATTCTACTTGAGTGTCAGCTCCTGGAGCAGCCCCTGCCTTTCTGTGGTTCAGCTGCACAACCTTGGTGGGTGGAAAGAGGGCATAAAATGTGGTGACAGAGAACCAAGGATGGAAGGCAAAACACCAGACCCAGGTAGAAATCCAGCCCCTTCCAAGGTGGGATTGCTTAGAAAGGAAAGCAGGAGAAGTTTTGGGAACTTCAAGCAGAAAATGACGTGCATGCGTCATGCAGGAAAAATGCGGCCGTGAAAAAATGCACGAGGACAAAGCAAAGCCCCCAAAGACCTCCTTGAAAAGGCCAGCTGGATTCAGAGCAACCCAGTGCCAGTGCCTCGCTGAGGAAGCACAGGGGAGGATTGCCAGGTTACACCCCTGGAGTAAAAGGAGGAGAGTGGAGAGTGCCAGAGAGGCAGAGAGGGAGAGAGGAAAAGTGGGAGCAGGGTGCCAAGTGCTTTGCAAATCAGCGAGCCTCGGCGGAGTTACGTCAGTGGAGAGACCAACCCAGCAGCTAACTAAAGACACACGTCTCAGAATAGCAAGCTCTGCTTCAGACACCAAACTGAGCAAGCCTGCAGAGAGGGACAAATCACTCCAATGGGTGAAATCCTGCTGCAAATCGCCTTTTGGGTCCAGAATTTTCCTGCCAGGCTCTTCAAAAATTTACCTTAAAAATTGTGGTTTTATTTCTCTTCTACCCCAAACCCCTCTGTACTGAGGCATGCCAGAACCACTAGACTTCAGGGGAGATCTGGGCATGACACAAGGCTGAGCTTTTATGGAGCAGCACCAACACTACTCATTGCACACCATCTCATTTCTTTGCCCCTGTGGGTTTTCTGCACACATGTGAATGTGCAAACTACTCGGGTGCACTAGGATGCCATTTTCTAGCCCAAGAATGTGCCACCACCCTCCACTTTCAGTTCTGAATCATGCCAAAACAGTGGGAGGAAAGGGACAAGAGTTTTGAGGAACTAAATACTTTTAAACACAATTTCAGCCCTACCAGGGAAGCTTTTTCTACTGTTTGTCTGTTTCTTTCAAAATTGCATTTCCATTCTCCTTCCCAGCTCCAGTTTTAAAATCTGTGTTAACAAGCACTTCCAAACTCCAACATACATCTTCAGGTGGACAAAAAATATTGAATGTTGCTGTTGGTTCTACAGCTTCACCACCTTCGGTGCATTTCTGCTGACCAGAAATCATCAGCTTCAATATGGATCTGCTGGAGAGAGTCCAGAGGCTGACCATGAGGATAATCAGAGGATTATCCTTTCCTGTGAGGAAAGACAGAGAGAACTGGGGTGGTTGGAGAAGACACAGAGACACATCAGAGCATCCTTTCTGTACCTAGAGGGGGCCTACAAGAAAGATGGGGACAAAATTTTTAGCAGGGCCTGTTGTGATAGAACAAGAATTGTTTTAAAGTGAAGGAGGGTTGATTTAGATTAGTTATAATAAAGTTTTTTACAGTGAAGGTGGAGGGGCACTCGCACACATTGCCCAGAGAAGTGGTAGATGCCCCATCCCTGGAAACATTGGAGGTCAGGTTGGATGGGGTTTTAAAGCCCCTTCCAATTTAAACTATTCTATGATTACAACAGTCCTTTAGAGGTTTCCTCTCTGTCTCCCAGGTGAGGGCTCTCAGTCATGTCCTGCTGAGTAGGGAATGGTTTCCCACCAAGCTAACTGTTTGATAAACCCTGTAATTAGTAAAAGTAGTCTTTTGATCCTAGACATTCTCTTCCCATCTTCAATTTCCTTCCTTTTTCCCACATCCTCCACACAACCCTTGGGGGAAATCTCCCTCTCTCTTGAGGATACTGATGGAAATGCAAGGCTATTTTTTCCCTCCCTTCTTCTTCCTCAAAACGTGCTCAACTGAGCCCTTATCCACCACTGAATTAAGCACTTGCTTGACCTCAGTTCTTTGAGAACAGCAACTCACGAGCTTTGAAATCAGCACATGCATAAGCCTTTACTGACTCTAGGCTCTTAATGAGTTACTCTCCCGCCATACAATTAATTCCTACAAAAGCTGGCAGCCACAGGGATCGACTAATTCAGTTTTCTGTGCATTTCCTGTTGCTCGTGACTAGGGAAGGAAAATACAGCTCATGTTCACAATAAATGGAGCCTGGAAGATGGCTGCTGTAGGAATCCCTTCTGTGCCAGGCATTTTTTACAAAGGCCCAGTCTTTTCTCTGTTTGAAACAAGCACATCTTTCTCTTCAGCCATCTGCTGATGGTTTCAGTTGGTTTTGGAGTGGCTGTGAAGGAGCAAATGGCCATGGGGTAACCAGATGAGAGAGCTGTATGGTACGAAATGGTAAATTCAGCCCCAACTCTACTAATTAGCTCTGTGGTTGACAACACAGCCTCCAAGAGAGCACTCTGCTCCTCTTTGCCTACAAGCAGCACTTTTAAATATTGTGTTAATATTCAAAATAATTTATTATTTTAAATAATTATTTAAAATAAAATAATGTGGTAATATATTGTGTTTGCAGTGTGACTGCAAGGGCTTATGCCTACAGATTAGACTAAGTGCCAGCTGAAAAGGTATTTACAAAATGTGAAGTCTCTGTTGTACAGACAGTTAAAACAGAGATCTGCAAAATCACCAAAGGAGGATAAATCAGAATAAACCAGTCACCATTTCACATTAAAAAGACAGAACAAAGTAATGACTGGAGTTGCCAAGTAGATGGTTCCAAGCACTCCAGAGACATCTCTCTTCTCAAACTGCAGTGTCCTTGGCCAAAAAATTTAATGGATTTAGAAGGAAATATGCAAATTTGGAGGGAATAAGTTCATCAGTGGCTATTCAGAAGGGAATATATTAATTTGGAGGGAATAATTTTGTCAGTGGGTATCAGCCTCAATAAACTGGCAGTGACTTTGGAGACTGATGCCTTAAATCCAACAGAAAATAAGGCATGTTAGGAAAGGGATCTTTTTACAATGGTTTTGTGGGAGTTTTCATTAAATTCCTAGTACTGACAGCATCAGGACAAAAATATCCAAGCTGCAAAACCCTTTGGTCTGACGTAGCATGGTGTTCATCATGTAAAAAAGTCACACTATCTGAAAAACATCATCAGGATAATGGCATACACCAAATCCTTTTACCCAGTGCATCATTCCCAGCCATGAAATAGCTGAGAATATGCCAAAAATCAAGCAGTTGCTCCCCACATAACCTGTTCAGGCATAGTCATCTCCTGTATGCACTGGGAATTAAGGCACAAAGATGACCTGTAAATAGATTTTCTTCCCAGATAGCCATCATATATTAAATGAGTTTAAAAATAGTTGTCTCATCCTTCTGAGACCCTTACCCTGTGTCCCAACTTCTCAGAGTGAAATTCCACCACAAGTTGCAGCCTTTGCCCTTTCTGTGTATTAAAACAATCTCATGAGACTTCTTTTGTTCTGCTAAAATTAAATATTTCAATAAAGCTTCAAGGAAAGGTCTGCTTTCCCTTTCGTTCCATTTGGCTTTTTGGAAGAGAAGGAAAAGTGTGTTTCCTCCCTGCCATCCTTCTGCCCATCTTCTCCAAGTTTTTCTGATACAGAGTTATGATTCATGGCAGCAGAATGCCACTGCTGACAATCTTGTTTCAAGCATTCTTATGTTTGTAGGGTTCACACTGGCTCTGAACACCAGGGCACATTGTCCCCTCCAGGTTTGGAGTGCATCTGGTAGGGCAGACACTGGGTATTTTGCAGGGATCCTCACGATGGAGCAGGGATTTGCACTCAGATATTCTCGTAATATTCTGAGTTTGTACTCAGAATATTCTCACTCTGTCATTCAAGCAGAGTGGTGAGTGGAGACAAACTATGCCCACGCTCAGGTGCCCCATGTCAGGACATCGTGCTCCTTTTAATGTGTATTTATGACAGATAAATGTTGTGTAAATGTCTCTCTGTTGGTAAAACAGTCACACCTCCAGCTGCCATGGCTGAATGAACACAAAACTTTGCGTAAGCTAAGGTATATATGCCTGCAGAAAATCCTGTTGGCTTATTCAAACACAGAGAGACATCCAGCCACCCTCTGCAAATGCCTTCTTGTCACAGAAGTGGTTTCCAGTGATCGCTGAAAGAAATTTAAATAACCACCACATTCCATGGGTTCATGGTGTCCCCGAGTGTGTTTTTTTTCATTCCTGCTGCTTGTAATGATTTCTGTGGATTTTGCCTGCCTAAAAGTGAATGGAAATGGTGACTCTCACACAATGGACAGGTTAGAAGTGGAAAAAAGATTTTGACAAAGGAAATATTTCTTCAGGTGAGCAGGCAGATTCACAAACACGTGCACGTGTGCACACATCAGATCATTTCTCGTTCCACATTTCTCTCCTTCAAGGTTTTGAAGGAAGCTTGTGTAAATAGAAATTCTGGAATCCCAGGAAATGCCAAGCATTTATTTACTCCTTCTTGTCCCTCCAGATGGTTGTCCCACCACCAATACAGATGCAAAGCCTGTTACAGAAAATGTGGCAGAGGGCTGCACTTCAGGTTCCTCCAGACACAACACTCCCACCAAGGCACAGAAGTACTGAAGAATTTTCAGTGCTGGAGAAGAGAAGAAACTGAAGCTATCCACTCTTTTTTTTTTTTGGACAGGAATTTCTGAAGTTCTTCATCTTCTTTCTTATTACCAGCCCCATGTTTCACATATATCTGTACCAATCTCTTAGGCTGAAATAGTAAGGGACCCAACACAGGTTAGGTGCCAGGGAAAAGGTACTTTAAACCCATCTGAAAAGTTTTCAACAGAAGATCTGTCAGTTTAATGCTGCTTGCACATGAGTCATGCGGTTCATAGAGCATGTCAATTTCTGTCAGAGAATTGAAATCATTCAAAGAACAACACAAGTATTTTTCTTTTTCAACTTTTTCTTTTCACATCTTCCTTTACTGCATCTTGATTACCCTGTTTTGTTTTGAAATGCCGTAATATGAGGTAAACAATCTTTCAATTTTGACAAAACAAGGCATTTTAATAATTAAAAACCAAGGCACAATTAAGTTTGAAAGTAGATGCTTCCATAAAACATCAAGATTAAAAATTCATATTAAACTTTTCCATGTGATAGAAATTACATTTTCTGTCATGCTGTCAGATAATGTTTTCCCTGCCAATCTTTTCCAGCCATTTCAGATGGATTCTGGGACAGGAACTGTACTTTTCTTTTCACTTTCACATTCACTTTTTTTTCTTCTTGTTCCCTTTCCTCCTTGGTAGTACATGTTTGTAGTACATGTTTGGAGGACAAGTCCATAGTAAAATAAGGATTCAGATTATCTGTGTGGCCTATGATGACACTTGCCTTTTTCGGGGAATTTTCTGTGTGTTCAGTGCCCACAAGCCAGTTTTTCTGGGTTCAACTAGTAGCCCCCAGGTTGCTGAAGCATCTTCTCTTTATTTCTGCCCAGTGGGATCACATCTCCTTCACCTGTTACTTCCTTGTTTTCACCATTTCCTTCTTTCCTTGCAGACAGGAGAGGAGTCAAGCTGAGATCCAAAGCAAAGTCCCAAGAAAAGGGCACCTGAAGCTTGGTTCTTTACTTATGGCCTTGATTCTTCTGAGGCATTAGGCAGAGAATGTGGTGTGATAGTGAAGGGCTCCTCAGGAGCAGGAGTGATATGCATTTCCCAGAACACAAAGCCGCGCATGAGGCTGGTGAAGAAAAGAGGCAACACAGGCAGGATGAGCCAGAATCCACTCCTTCTCTGTGGACTGGTTCTTTGTTGCCATGCTGGTGACCTAAAATCTCTCTTTGTTCTTCAGCCCCCCTCAGATGAGACCTGAACACCGAAACAGTTTGATCAGGAGAAAATTTTTTTTGAGTCCACATGAGGAACAGCTCTGAGATCAGAAATGCAGTGACAGAGCCCTAAAGCAAATGCTTCTCTGTTTGATTTATGGAGCCCAGGTAAGCACCAGGCAAGCCAGACGGAAATCAGATTTGTCAGCACCAGCCACTCCCCACGGCTGCCCCAGAGGGCAGAGAAGGATGCATACAAGGTAACACAAAACCCTGGTACCCAGGGCAAGCGCTTCTGGGTACCTTTGTGATGACTTTCCATTGCACCAGGCAGACTTTTAAGAGGGAGTTTACATCTCCTCTCCACCAAATGAGGACTGCAAACAGCCAGCAGTGTGGATAACACGAAGGGAACAACCAGCTGAATAACAAACACACTATTCTCCTGACTCCCCTTGGAAATAAGCAGCCGAAAAGCACGAAGTGGGCAAGGGTTTGGCTTCTTTTGCCCTACCTCCAAACAGCAGTACTTGTTCTGTGTGGAGTCCAAGAACAGGAAGACAAGCTGGCAGCCCCTTGTCCTGGCTGACACCCAAAGACTCAAAGTCAAATGAGTCTTGAATGGGGGACAGGTTTCTTCTGCAACTCACTCCTCTTTTTGCATCAACACATGCATGACAGTATTTATCCTGCCAGGATGACTCACACCAGGGATTTCCCACCGGTGTGACTGTTCCTGGACATGGGTCTGAGATAATGCAGACAGCAAGGGCAATGGGCATTCCCACCTCTCTTGTCCTGGTTCCTGTGCCCTCAAAAATGTATAACACAATGACAATCAGCTCTTTCATTAGCAGCTCTGAGGCAAGCACAGTGTGAAGGCCAGATTTTACCCACAAAGCAGGCAGGAAAGGTGGCACATGTCCCTGTTCAACCACATCACACTGTACAAGGGAGAAGTGACTTCCACCTTGTCACCACTTCACTGGGGTGAGAGGTTGAGTCTTAAGCCTGTCACAGAGAGGTACAAGCACAGTATGTCAAGGCACTGGGCCACCCTGAAACAAGCCAGAACCAGAAGCTATATATGACTGTGATTAGTGTGATGCTGTGTCTGTGGCAATAAACACTTCTGCAGGGACAGGATGGCTCGTGAACTCATCCTGGACACGACCTTGTTGATGGACGCAGGACTCTGCAAAATGGAATAGAGTGGAACAAATACATGTAACTGGAAACTTTGGAGCACAACATGGCCAGAAAAAGTGACTTTTGACTGATTAAGTGTAATTTAAATATTATAATGCCTCCATAAATATGATAATAAGGTTAATAAAGTACATGCCACCAGGTATATGACTATATTCCTCAACTCTCCACCTGGATCTTGTTATGTGCAAGAAGGAGGAGGGGAAATAGGATTGGGCTGTATATAAGGAGTGTAGGAATTTTACCTTGTTAGGAGGACGACCCAAAAAGATCTAAAAGTTGACAGGCTGCTCTTCTCTCCTTCCCCTCAAGTGAGGGAACCTTCTTGTTAAGCTTCTGGGTATGGTTGTTATTATGACATATTATTATATAATATTATTTTTATTATTAGAGCTCTATCACAGCTAGTTAATTTATCAATGATAATCCTGAATCTATTTCTGTTGATTCAGTAAACAGCATTATTTGTTAATCTGTGATCACACAGGTTCTTGTTGAATATGACCAGACTTCTAGTGCCAAATTGGTTATTTTCAGAAAATAAGCCCAGCAGCAACCAGTCCTCCGGTCTCTGAGGACCAGCTGGAAAGCAAAGGGGTTTATTTTCTTCCAGATTTCTACACCTTTAATGTAGCTGTCTTATGATCCAGATGAAGGGAGGGCCAAAGTGAGAGCAGCCCCACATTCTGTCTTATGACACATACTTCCTTCTCACAGCTCCAGAGAAAAGCTTACGGATCATTAGCCTCTCAGTCAGGCACTCACACTTTTTGCCCCAGGCATCATGTTTCCAGTGTACAAGGACAAAATATGGCATGCTCAAGACTGGCAGGGAACTGCTGCCACAGACTAGATTTTCTTTCCTGTGAGAGACAGCAAGTGGTCAGGGAGCCCAGTTTCTACAAGAGTCTGAGGCATTTCCCCCTTCAGTGCCACTGCTTGCACAAAATAAAAGGCCTTGCCCTTCACAGTGAAAAAGCCACATCTACAGACAGCTCTTGTTTGCCACCAGGGCTTTTTTTGAGCAGACACCTCCAACTCGAGCCAGGATGCATGTTCAGTGTGCTGCAAGCTTTGGCAATCCCTTATTTTTCCTTAGTGGGCTCAGCACTCATTTGTCTGTGCCCTGAGCTGAGCTTTGGCAATGTCTGCTCCAAAATGCATTTCCCGAGCTGTGTCTTGCCTTTTACCTTCACTCTTTTGTGCCCACATCCTCCACTGGAACTGCTCCTCCTCTCTGGAGCACTGTACCCTGTGTCAAGGTGGGTTATGGCCCCAAACCCCAATGACTGCTTGACGGAATATGTTTGGGAGTGGAATTTGTCAAAGCTACCATCTATCTGAATGCACTGAGAGGGAGCCTCTCCAGATGAGCTGTGTCTCACAGGGATGGAGGCAAGGGCTCTCCTGAGCATGTGAGATTTGTGATTCAGGATCTTGTCCTTCCTGGAAGTGGAGCAGCTTGTCATAATTTTAAAGCAAGCCGACAGGCTCTGCCCCGGAGCCTACAGCTGTAGCAGCTGAAGTGGAGCCACCTCCCACAATGCTGGGCTAAATGGTTAATTTCAACATACTCTCACTCCTCTCACATCCCTACTTCTTGCCCTGAAGAGGTCAGCTGTGCCCCAGAGTCTGCTTCTCTACTTCTAAGCTGTCTGGCTTAGAAAAAGAAACTGTGTTCTGCTTCATTCTGCAAGATCTTTCCTACACAGCTTCTTGTTTCTTCCAGTCTCTAAAGGAAAGGCTTCTTACTCTTCCCTCATTACAATCCTTCCTTCATGACACTGCCTAGAAACCTCTCGAAAACCAGGGAATACCCACTGCTCTTGCTCTCTGGAGAGGCACTCAGATGAAAAGTGATGTTACCTAAGCGTGCTTCTCCCAAAATGCCAACTGCTCAGCTGCAGAGGGTAGTGGCACTCACACAAAGATCTTGCCCAAACACTTGAATTCCAGCAGCTGCAGAGAACCAACAGCTTGCCCAGTGAAGGAAGATGCCAGGCAGCTGTAACAAAAAGGAAAACTCAAGACTCAGAGTAACTCTACTGAAACAAGAGGAAAATGGGAGAGCAGGGAAATGTTACATTCAGTTCAGCATTTTTCAAACTGAGTGGGAGATTTCAGCTCCAGCCTTGCTTCTCAAGCAGCATGGATGCTGATGGCTCAAGCCATAAAATTAATAAAATTGAAAGTACCCTTTAGACCAGATAACACAGGTTTTTTGTAGAGATGATGCTGCAGTTTGGCCACAGACAGAGACTGTGCCCAGGTTGCCTTGTGCAGTGTTTTAACCACAACAAAACTCTCCTCTCTGATTTAAACCACTTTCCTGTTCCTTTCAGCACCCTGACAAAGCTGGAAATCTACAGCAGTGCTTACAATGTGCAGTGATTTCAGTACAAAAAATGATACACAGGTATGACTGAGATGTTTCCAACCAATAAAGATAATAAGCAAGGATTAAAGCAAAAAGCAAAGACAGTTCAATATGAAAGTGCATGTTTGAATTGGACTGTTTGGACAGCCCTAGCCTGACTTGGAGGGAGCAGGGCAAAACCCTTCTCACTGCTTATCTGCAGAGCTATTCTTGGCTTCTCCTTCTCAGGTTTTAGTTTAAATACCTGCAATTATTTACCTACAGCATGTACCAATTTTTTTTTTTCCTCTTCTTGAACAATGACTAATAGCCTCATGTGAAGGCAAATATTTAAGTATGTGTGCAGGAAAGCTTTTCCCTCCCAGACAGATAGCAAGCAGCGCTGTAGAAAGCCTGGTGTTCATATGTGGGGTTTCAGGTGTTTTTGCCTCATTTCTAAGCTCTGTGAGGTTTAAAAAGCGTCAGAGTTCTCATGCCAAAGTTTTTAAATGCACTCTGACAACCTGAGGTGGCCTTTTCAATACGAAGTGCATGCAAAGTTCTGTGTGGGTATACAGTTCATACAAAGCCTCAAAGGAGAAACTGAAATGAGAATAGATTTATGTAAAAAGGGAAACAGGAACTGACTAATCAGTCAAATTTCACAATTTTCTTCAGTACAGAGAAAACAGAAGACATTTGCAACACTTGCTGGTTAAATAAGCTGCTCCAAATTACCGTATAAAGTTCTTTTTTGAATTTTTTTTTTTTTTTAAAGGGTAAAGCTTTCCAAGTTACCTTGCCTTACACATTAGTCTTTTGACAAATCAGTCACAGTACATTTTCCCAGCAATACTGCCCAGGGTTTTGGGAAGAAAGCCTAAGACAACCTCAGGATGAAATGACTGTTTGATTGTACTTAGTGCTGTAAAAATTTAGGCATTTACTTAATCTTAAATGGAAGAATAACCTCCCCACTATTTGTTGGCAATCCGCTAAAATGTAGCTTATGTCTCAGAGTTTTTCTGCATTGCAGGCAGTAGGATAAGGTCTCTCTGTAATCTTTTATCCATGCAATACATGCAGGTGCAGACAGAAAATCTGTGTATGCCAAATGTCATCCTGGAAAATACTATCTTTAAATAATAGAAATAAAATTACAAGGAGAAAAAAAACCACTATGATCTCACACTTAAATTGGAACATGCAAAAGCACAAAATGTGCAGATGACATTTCATTCAGATAATTTCCAAGTATAAGCCTGATCACCTGACTTCTGGAGAAGGAAGTCTTGTACAATATGTTAAGCTCAACACCACATTCTCAGCTTTTCCCTAAAGAGGATACCAAAGAGTTTGCAAATTCATCAGCCTGAAATTGCCTATTTTACAACAGAAAAATTTAAATTGGTCATCCAGGCACCGTTCTACTTCTTCCAGATATTGTCTTTCATTTTCATTTTGCATTGCATTGTCTGAGATAAGTGCCATCAGGATGGTAGTGTAAGCCTGCAGAACAGCATGTCCTGCTGTTGGCTGTAAGTGATGTAAAACAAAAAAAAACCCCTAGTTTAAGCTACAGATTCAATGTCAGCACACAGACTTTTAATGTGAAATTAGAAATAAACCTTTTGGAGTTTTTTCACTTAACTTAAAGCATCTGGGTTGGCAAGGGAAACAAATTATTGCTTTTCATATATAGCTCAGGACTTGGTTTTTCCAGAGTGTACTTTTAACAGTCAGGACCTTGATCACCACATGGCTGAATATTTGGCCCAAAGGTTGATGTACTTTCCTTTACCCCCTTTCTAGTGCTGTTCCTACACAGACCTGAGTCTCAAAGATAACGTATAAAGGTTTAAATGCTTGCTAGCTTAGAAATGTTCCTCCTCACCCACTTTTACACCCCCAGGGAATCTGGACAATACACACACACAAGATGACTTGCACTCCTTCCACTAATGCTGGAAATTAATGCTGCAATCACAGACGTCTGAACTTGTCTTTGCAAACAGGGAACCATAAACAGAAATTGTCCTGCCCTCGTTCACTCAGCACTGAAGGATCCTCTGAAGATAAACCATATCTGTTGAGGCAGAGAACAAGGCACGGTGGTCTGCAAAGCATCCAGTGCTCAGGGGGAACATCTCACTTCTGTTCCCTCACGCCCGTTCCCAACGTGGTGTGAGATAAACTTTAACAGCACATTCACAGGTCAGGGCCCCCCACACAGAAATATGGGACAAAGCATAGCTGAGATTCTCTAGTCCCAAAGCAACCCAAACAAATGATAATATACTAAATAAAATATATAATTTAACATGAAAAATCACTGTCTACTTCTCACTACAGGTGGTCACAGCCCTGTCTCTGCCATTCTCAACAATAGATACTGGGGATATGTCAATATCAACAGATATTGATATCCCTCAGAGACACCCAAAATGGTTTTTCCAGAGGAGCTCCTTGTTCCTTGTTCAGTTCTCATGAGGCACCACAACACTGTTCATTCTTTCAATGTGAATTCACCTTGATACTATTTGAACCCATCACAGAAAGTATCTCCTAGCACAGGTCAGTCTCTGCAAATCCAGGTGTAAAATAATTCTTGCAGGCGGTTGTGGTCTTGTACTTCACTCCTTTTGGAGTCAATGGCAATTTTGTTGCTGAATTCAATAGATAACTGGCCAGAATATGAAAAATCCAAGGATTTGGGAGATGAAAACTATTCAGAAAAACACAGAATTTAAGTTTACCCAGCCTGAATATAATATTTATACCATATACATCACCACTTCACGAGTGCCCACTCCAGCACTGTGCTGTGCTTTGGTCACAATACGACACTGATGCACATGGCATCAGCTTTTCCAGGAAGGCAGGACCACAGTAGGAGCCCAGAGGAAGGTTTTCATTGCTCATCCAGTGCTGACCCTTCTCTTTGCAAATGCAGGCCGCACCCAATAAGATCCAGACCACAGTTCTGTGCTTGACAGTGATCTAGAAAAACAGCCTGAAAAGTCTGGAGGAGGGTTGAGGTCGAAAACTGCTGCCATGGAGCACTCAGGACCCAAAGGATTTGCCTGGGAGGAAGCTACAGCAGCAGCTGAAGCCCTTGCCAGATGCTAATGCATCCTGTCTGTCCCCTCCACCTTTGTCCAGGTAAGATTGCCTTGGTGGTCCCTTCTCCATTCACATTTGGCTCTGAGGATTATCTTTGTCTTTAAAGGCTTAATGATCTTTTCTCGTGTTCATGGCAAGCATCATGAATGCAACAAGTCTCTTCCCTCTCCCCAGCCTCTCTCAGGAAGCTCGTGGAATACGTGTCATCTGCCAAGTCCCTGGTTGGAAAACTTCAACCAAATATAGAAAGTCTGGACAAGAATTGGATTTTTTTTTTTTCCCCTTCTTCTGCTGCCTGGTTTTAAGTTTGTCTGCAGCTGCTGCAGTTACAGGGAGCCTTGAAAGAGTGACCACTTTTATTTTTTGACTAGATTGCAAGCCAGGCTCACCACAAAGCCATTTTTTATGGTTTTACAAAAAGCGCATGGCAAACCTTAGAAAAGCTACTTAGTCATCCTGTTAGTGACCACCGTCTTCTGGAGTTTTTCCCTCTTCTCTCTCCCCAGTCCCTCACAGAGATTTTTCTGCCACTTCCCAGAGCAGAGGCACATTCTCACCAGCTACACAGCATGTTTAAGAAATGTTTGCCTGCTGGTTCTAAAGTATTTGTTTTCACAGAGCAGTGTCTCCCAGAGGTGAGATTTAAAACACACTGTACAGGAAAATTGCAGTTTAACCACAAAAACAACTGAGAGCTGATAAAGCTATCCCTAGGAAAAATTACTTTTATGGATACATCAAAATTTCAGTTGTAGAACTGGACAATTAATTAGAAAGAAAAGAAAAAAAAGAAAGAGGTCTATGTCATGAATAATTAAAAACAATCTAAAATCCCCAAGCTGTTGATTTGTTGGTAGGAAGTGGGGGACATCCGTGCTATTGACCAGTTTCAGATCTAAATCATGGCAGAGTTTCTCTGCTATAATATAAGGATTGAATATCACTCATAGCCTTTGGCTTAAATCAGACCACTTGCCCAGTTTCTTCTTGTTTCAGTTCCTGCTAAGCCTTGTTATTCCCCACCTAGACAGTTGCAAACTGAGGAAAATAGTATTTTTACCACCTGATTGTCTTATTTTGTCACTGCTTCTTTTGTCTTGGCACAGCAGAGTTGGGTCCCCTCTCTCTTCCACTCAGTTCCCTACCCCTTGGGGTAACCCCTGCAACAATAGGACCCATTGAAGAGCCTTCAAGCCTTTCTGTGAGGCTTCAGGGGACAAAAAAGCCCACCTGGATGGGGCAGGATCAATAGGTACCCAAGCAGAGATATCTTTTGCAGGACAGATGCCTGCTCCTGTAGCACTGCGTTCCCCTAGAAAAATAGGAGCCAAGTATGGCTTATTTAGCTCAAAATCAGAGCTCTGCCTTAGATCTGTATGGCACAAAGTGAGATGAAGTGCCATGAAGAGTTTGGGGGACTCTGTGCTGGGTTTCTGACAAGGAATTCTGCTCTGGATGTAATAATCTTGTGAACACCAATCCACCACCACCGCAAAGATTTGTTTTCAAAGCAAGGAATTTGTTCAGCCATTATGCCTTAGTGCTTCTCCGTCTTCAACCTGAAGGAGAAAGGTCTGTGTCATGGGGTTTTGCCTCATCAGGATGAACACATTTCACCCATTGTCTTATTTAAAGTTGGGTCTATAAGACATCAGAGTCAAGAAGAGGAAAGTTCAGTAAAATCATGATCATTTGTGGGTATGAAGAGAGCCTGAGTTGCAAAGGCAGCATAAACAGTGTATTCAGAAGGAGCTGGGGGCACACTTTAAATTATTTTTTATATCTGTAGTTTCACTAAACAAATTCGAGGGAGAAAATCCTCCAAGTTCTTGTGGAAACAGGAGAATTTATTAGAACAAATTTTACTAAAATAGATATTCAAGTTGCTTCCCTACTTTAATCTTTTCCCACTCTTTACTCTTCCCATTTCCTTTCGGAAATATTTGGAAGAAATATTGAAGAAAGAGAAACATCTGAAGGTAACAGTGATAGAAATAATCAGGGGGAGAAACAACCAAGTTCTAATCAAAGTAAAGAATGGAGAATTGGGATGAGTAAATAAAAACTTTGTGTTGTTCGTGAAAAATATCATTTTTCAAGGCTGTGTGAGAAATGCTGGAAGCTTCACCCTTGATCATTCTGCACTAAAGGAAGCAACCCGTGCCTCAGAGTCTGTTCTGTACAGATAGGGCATTGAAAATGGTCCACCAAAAATACAGAAAAAAGAAAGGGAATCCGCTTGTGAAAATGAGGCTTCTGAGGGACAGAGTTTTCCAGTCATACTCCAGGAATCATGTCTGTCAGGCTGGGAGGAGAGTAGGAGGTTGAAGGCATCTGCTGGAGATTTGTAAGTCAAAAGTGAAAATGCCAGGAGGGACATATTTCTGGGGAAAGCACCTCAGTTTGGGGTAGACGCTCTTGTTTGGGAATTCTCTTCAGCTCCTCTGGGAAGCTTTTCCAGCTCACTTCCCTCAGATTCCATCACATAATTTTTATCACTCAGGAAAAGAGAGGGAGCAAGTGAAAAAAGATGCATTGTTAAAGTTGATGTGAAAGAGAAGAAGCCTTTGCAGGAGGACATTTCGTTCTGTCCCCCCAGTTCTCTGGGAGACCATTTGTCTGCTGGTATTTACCTCAGGAACATTCCAGTGCCCCCTCTACCTCAGCCAGCTTGTATTTACTACTCCAAGCTGCACCTAGCAGCTGTTTCTACATTTCACCAAGGAGATAAATAAAGGGTTGCGAAAGGCGTATATTTTGAAATTGAGTTTTCTGCAAAGTGTACACAACCAGACAGAAGCATGGCCCCATTTACCGCTGGTGTTACATCGGCCCTGGGGAGCTGAGGTCCAGATGAAAGCTCTCCTGTGTGTGGAGGAGGATCCACTGCCTCATGGATGTTCCTTTTGCTGGAACAAGCAGGGAGTTCACAGCGGGGAGTTCACACTGATGGCCCAGCAAGTGTCTGAGGAAGGAAAAGACTGCAGACAGAGATGAAGCACCATCCCAAGGTCACACAGGGACTCAAGGGCAGGAGCTGGAAATAGACCATGGGGCTGCTCTCCACGAGAAAAAAAAAGAACCCACTGCAGTATCTTCCACACTCGAAAGAAAGTGGCATTTCTGGGAAGCCAAGGATCTGAAAAGAGACCATAGAAAAGGGTAATAAACTTCTTTAGATAAAGCAACAGAAGCAGGAATGAATATTTTGAAAGGAAGTTACTACTTGCAACCATGACAAACCATATCACAGACTTCTTTTTAATGAGTGAAAATAGAAAATAAAACATTTTTATTGCATTCGTCTGAATAGTACTTTTCCATGACAAAAAAAAAGGATTTTTTTCTTTGGGACATTTTGTTTTTAAGAGGCTCAAATGAGTTAGTGAAACAAAAAAACTACACTGGATTCTCCCATCTCTAATTACCCATAAAAACTTATTTGTTCTCAACATAAAGGTCTAAAATTTTCCCTAGAGAACCTACAAACACTGGGCTTGATTTTAGCCTTAGATACACACAGTCTTGAGAGTCTATACTTATGAGTAACATTCTGGTAATTTTGGTCAGACTGCTCAAAAACCCATCAAAGGCAGCAAAGGTCATTGTTTTCAGAGAGTTCAGATTAGAAATTACCAATACCCAGCCTAGCAGAAAAATAAAGGAGACTAAAAAATGTTAAGATTATCTGTATCACAATAGATGTGTCCATCAGAAAAGGAGCCAAACCAGAAGTAAATGTTAAAACAAAAGTGAAAAGCATAATTTTTTTTTGTCCTGCTTGCAGAGACTTGGCACCAACCAGAATATGCAGTGTTATGTGTTACTGGACACCAAGACTCCTATTATAAATAAACTGTCAATATCTCTCTTCTCTTTAATCTCAGCAAACTGATGGGTGGTAGCAATTATACAGCATGATTTATTTAAAGTGCTGTAGTAGGCCAGTGCTCTGCCTTGCAAGCTAATCCACAAGCTCTTTTCCCTTGCCCAAACCATGTGGAACTCGTCCTTGAACTGTGTATTACAAGACCACAACTCATTTATCTTCCCATTTTTCAAGGAAATCTGACACGGGGAGACATGAGTGTTATTGCTGCAGAGGCAGCCAGCTCAGATCCAAAGCTGGGTGGAAGGTTTAAGGAAGATAACAGAGCACTTCCTATTATTGATCCACTTAAGGTCAGGGAGGGGGTTATTTGTGTTTCCTTCTGACTAAAATCACAGTTCTGGCTCAGGCCAGGCTTAGCAGTGGTGAAAGCAGCATAGAGTGACACAAAATGCACATGAGGGCCGTTTGTTCCCAAGGCACAACTGTCCACTTTACCTCGAGAAGCCTTTAATTAAAGGGAAAATTCCTCAGAGAGGGAGTGCAGGGTTTTTGTGAGATCAGGTCTCAGCACAACACCCTGGGGGACACTGGGGTGACCAAAACCCGCTGCTCTTGAGGAGTTACACTTTGCAAACGCTGCTGCACGAGCCTCAGAGGCAGGAATCCAGCCTCACACCCTCCTCCCTCCAGATGCTTGGAGCAACTCTGCTGCAGCACAGCTTGCAGGAACCCGGCTCCAGAGCTGTGGAGGGAGTGGATCCCTCCGTGGTGGGTGGGGTCCTTCGTTCCAAGCAATCTCCTCAGCGTCTTCCATCTCTCCCTCCACCTGTCCGAGCAGAGGAGAAGTGCCAAGCTCACAGCCAGAGCACTGTGCTGGCTCCCTGGAAAGGTCTCAGCAGCAGAAGCAGGGCTCTGCAGGACCAGAGTCCTGTGGTAACCCAGCCTGAGCCAGCAGGATGTGTCTCAGCCTTTCTCAGCTTTCTCCTGGGCTCCAAGAAAGCTGCACTGACTGGCAAAGACCCCTCCCTTCTCTTCACCTGTCTGCAGGGAAAAGTGATGAACAAAACCAGAGGCACAAGCTGGCACTTGTTAGATATGTTGGGATAAGGAGCTCTGACAATTTAGTTTATGGGGAAGCCAGGGTTTTGAGGGGAGGTGGGATGTTAAATAGAGAAAAACGTTCTGGAGGAACTGTCCCCACCCTCATCCCAGCATTATTCTTCCCTCATTTCTGCCCCATTTGCAAAGAATTTTATATTCATGAAGCCTTGGCAGTTAGCTGATAAAAGGCTATAGAAGTGCAAAGAGCTCTTACTATTGGGAGAAAAGCAATCCATGGAAATATCTCTGCCCGATCCAGAGACGGGGAGGGGCCCTGTCACTTGTCCAGCTCCTTGTTGATAGCTCTTCTGTCTGCTCCACTATCCTTACCCTGCTGAAAGAAATTAACTGCCCAAAGCCTGGACCTTTCCCAAAGATCCAAGCAACCAGAAAGGAAAGAAAAAAGAAAAATGAATCAAGGGAAGAAATTATCTTTTTGCTGGAAAATCTGTCTTTAATACTTCCTTTTTTTCTAGCAACTTTTCCTCATTTTACCTGCTTTCAGACATTTTTTTTGTCTTGCAGCTGGTTGGGCGAAGTTTCCATCCATGTTAATTTCTGGGGTTTTTTCTTTTAATGATATTTTTGTGTTGCACAGCTCCACCTCACAATGGGCATTTTTCTTGTCTTTGCATCTCTTTTTCAGCACTGAATTCTTTACAACACTACTAAGCAGCAGAACTGAGAACAGCACAGGTGGGCTAGATGTTCAAAAGGTCCTCTGTTATCACCTGTGATGGGTTCATCAGAGGCCCTGACAACAAATCTTCCCTGAATTCCTTAGAATTCAACTGAATATCAAAATCAAAAGATTAGGTTTTGCTCTGAATACATCATGTATATCTGTTATCAACAGTTATATCTGTTTGACATCTCCTGCTTTTTCCTAGGCTTGTTTTATTTGACGGTAGAGAAATATATCACCATCAAACCCCTCCTGAAAAAATGTAGCTTCACTTTAGGGGGAAAGAAATATTCCTGAACAAGACAGCACTTGAGAAGTGTTTAAAGTTAAGCACATGTCTCTGGGACCAGAGCTTTTGTTCTGGAAACTTTTCGGTATTTATGTGAAAAGAGTGTAAAGAAGCAGAGATGTGCTGAAAGACATCCAGTCCTTCTGATTTACAGATACTTGGGATCTGGCACCCTGCTAAAAAAGCTCCCTGCTCTCAAACCTTTACCGTCAAGGTGCCTCTGGAGCTTAAATCTCTTTCACAAGAGTATTGAAAAAAAAAAAGAATATGATAGCTCACTTTTATCCATCTCCTTTAAAAATTAGTGCCCCGTTGCAAATGAGACTACCTTCGTAGACACTGCTCCCTATTAAAGGGAAAAGGCTGTTTTTTACAATTAATTTGTTGATTGTTTCTTTACTTTGACTGTGTAATGAGTATGGGTGCTGCTCTGAGGGGCAAAACCAGTAACCTGGAGGGACATATCTGTCTGTAATTGCTCAAACATAATGGCACTAAACCTCAATGTGTCACCTGAA
This sequence comes from Corvus cornix cornix, assembly GCF_000738735.6. Classification (NCBI taxonomy): domain Eukaryota; kingdom Metazoa; phylum Chordata; class Aves; order Passeriformes; family Corvidae; genus Corvus; species Corvus cornix. The sequence goes on from NC_046357.1 coordinate 72,120,071, forward strand.
ACCTCACCCACAAGTGGTTAAATCCAGCAACTAATAAAGAGAGTGAGACAGAATGCCCGAACTTTGATTTCACTTAATATTTCCAGCTGAGAGGAAGCAGTGATTGGTACTCAATAGTAATATTGAGCTAGCTGGAAATCCAGCTCCAGTCTCCAGCTCCTGAGTATTCTCCATGCAAGTCCTGAAGAATAACTGATAAAATATTCCCTATCTTAGTCAGTCTAATTGTTCTGACAACAGTGGATTAATGTCTGAAAAAAATGCTGAGATGTCCAGTTAAAAGCTTTCTGGGAAGTGAACAAGTATCCCTTCCAAGAAAGAAATTAGTCTGTCTGATTCTATATTAAAAGCTCTTATTTCCCTGTTTGTGATGTTACTTAAGCCATGTTTCCAAAAGAAGTCAGATTCACTAATGCAGGCCTAGCAGCTCAATTTTTTAACATTTTTCCACCTCATAGGCTCACAGACTGGTTTGGATTGGAAAGGATCTTAAAGATCATCTTGTTCCAACCCCTGACATGGCCAGGGACACCTTCCACTATCCCAGGTTGCTCAGACCTCCAACCTGGCCTTGGACACTGCCAGGGATCCAGGGGCAGCCACAGCTGCTCTGGGCACCCTCTGCCAGGGCCTCACCACTCTGAGAGTGAAGGATTTCTTCCAAAATCTAATATAAACCTACTCTCTTTTGCTTCATATTGCCCCCTGTCCTGTCACTACACGCCCTTGTAAAACGGGTAATCCTCTCAGCCTGTCTTCGTAGCAGATGTGTTCATCTTCACCCTTCACTTCCCAGTGATATTTGTACTGTTTAGTGACACACAGATACTTCAGCTCTGTTAGCTTTAGTGTGTTTCTATCTCTCCATTCTGGATGATTCTCCAGATATTACTAAAATTCTTGCAATTTTCTTTCTTTCTTTTTTTTTTTCCTTCCCCGCCTTGCATTTAACTATTACAAGATGACAAAAACTAAAGGAATTCAAAAATTCTGATGTCAACCTGAAAGTCTCTTAGCCTCACTTGGGTGGAACACAGCCCTTCTGACTCATTGGAGAAACATTCATAACATTCATAACAGGCCTGCAAAATGTCAGAAAAAGTCACTCTGGTGATAGCAGCAGGAGCTGATTTCCAAGGGAAGGATGAGGACAGAACCAAACCTCTTGAGCCAGTGTGCAAACAAACACAGATCAATTTCTATTTCGTTTTCTGAAGCTCAGAACAGTTTGGGGAGACTTCCCCTTTTATGCTTGTTCAATTTCATGCTCCTCTGTCCTTTTCTTTTGAATCTGGGACTGCATGTGGATTGCCTTGGCCTTTGCTCTGTACCCATGGTAGGGCCTGTGGAAAACACATTTGCTTCTCCAGACAGACCCTCCCATAGTGCTCTCCTCATGACTCTGTTTTCCAGGATGGCACTTTTGGTTGCCAAGTGACCATTTGAGCCAGGTCACAAAATCCCCACTGCTCCAATGGAAAGCACAATAGTGGTGCTTGAGGCAGATGGATACCAGAGGTTGGATGTGGTGTAGCCATTTACATTCCTCTTTGAGGCTGTGGATAGATCATCCAAATTATTTCTTTCACCCCAAAAGCTTTGCTGCTCAGGAGCATAACTGAGGTCACCTTTCTCAGTGCTCCTTTGCCAGCAAATGCCACAGGGAACACTCAGAGGCACCAACAAATTTTTATTTGGTTGCCAAAAGTTCTTGCATTGAATTGCCACTGATCAATTCCCACACTAGGAAATCAGATGAAAAAAAAAAAAAATACACACAGAGTAAGATATTTAGTTCTATCTTAGTTAGATATATGTGAAAGGAATAATTGCTGAGACTCTAATCCCTCCACTGCTCTTCCAAAGGCAAAAATTACCTTGGAGTGTATTATGAGCAAGACTTTTTCTTCTTGGTTCATTTTAGTGGCATGAAAAGGGTCCTGTGTGGCCATGAATTACCTCTTTTTCCTAATGTAAAGGCACTCTGAGTTAAAAATGACTGCAGGATACGTATAAATATTCTTCCCACTCTGTGGTAACTCCAGCTCCAGGCTGTGTAGGAGCAGGTGGGTGTCTTGTTTCTCTATTGGAGCAGCAATATTGATCTACCTCTGAGTTGGACATTATTTTTTTTTTAGTGTTTTTATAGCACTCATGCCAGTTTTAAGATATTTTCCTTTCCTTATGTTGTGATGTTTCAGTTCTCACAGGTGGAGGTTGGTTCTCAGGGTGAAACCAGCTTGCTGTGAACAAATCTCAGATCTCTTCTGGCTCAGTATCTGCAGCAGCACCTGCCACCACTGCCTGTTCCACAGCCAAATCGTGGCTACAGTGTGCTTTTATTCTGTCACATCAGTCGGTTTTATTTGGGATTATTTTCCAGAAGTGCTCTTTTAACCAGTGTGAGTGGATGATCAGTTCAGGCCACGGCAACTCCTGCTGGTTCAGGAAGAGACCGAGATAAGAAACCATTCTTACAACAAGGATGCTGAAACAAGAAGAACTCGATTTACTTCCTTTTATTACTTTTTAAAATATTTTTTTAATTTCCTCTCAAAATAAATCACTCACCCTATCTGTTGTCACAGGACTCCAGAAGTCGGTGCCTTTATATATCCAACATAGATTATTTTACCAGCACAATGACAAAGTAAATTATCCTATTGCTTTGCCAATACACCTCCAACATGACCCCACCAGTGTGAGGAGCAATGAAAACATGCCACTTCAACCTAAGAACAAGACTTAAAAGTTAAAGTCAATTCCCATCATGCAGAAAAGCAAAAGGTGTGGGTGTAAATGTATGGATTGTCCAAGGAATTTGTGGGCCAGAAGAAGGATGAACTTCCACACTTACCACCTCCCTGTTCTCGTCTTCCTGCCCTCTAACCTCTAACCCTTCCTGCCCCTCTAACCAAATTAACACCCTACCAACTGCTGCAGCAGGTTTATGCTGAGAATTCTGCTGTAACTTCTTACCATAACCTGGCAGAAAAAAAAAAGCCATTCCAGGCTCAAAGGTCCTGCCATGATGTCCTCAGCTCACCCCAGCCTGTTCCTCCAATGTACAGCTTGTAGCAGCATTATCAGTTCCCATGCAGGAGGAGATTAAGCATGCAAAGGCTTAACTGCTGAAACAGCTGCTTCAAAAAAAAATGGAAAGAAAAAAAGAAAGGAAAAATAAAAAAGAAGAGGAACCTAAAGTCTGACTAAAATTTGGCCTTTGTGAAAGGCACGTTAAAGATCAGGTCACTTCACCCCCCCTGCGATGGGCAGGGACACCTTCCTCTAGACCAGGTTGCTCAGAGCCCCATCCAACCTGGCCTGGAACACTTCCAGGGATGAGGAATTCTTTGGGACAACCTGTGCTTCACAAGCTTCACAGCAAAGAATTTTTTCCCAGTATTTAATCTAAACCCACTCTCTTTCAGCTTCCCAAGAACCCCACTATTTCCTAAGAATTCCACTGTCCTAAGAAGAATTTGTGTCAAAGTCTTCTGGATTCAGTGACATTTGAGGAAAGCCATTAAGGTTATTCAGAAACAATTTGGACCTGCCCCTCATCAGAGTATAACATTAGAGTCAAGCAAGGATGAGAGTTTAGCTGGGAAAGCCTCATGTTTTTCTTTGGTGAAGTAGATTTACCAAAATAAACACTGAGAGTATACTTGCTGTGCTGGTAAATGTCACTACCTGGTTTAAATTATTTGTGGTAATCCAACCAGCATTACCATGCCTGACAGATGTCTCTAATCCACTGAGTTTAGCAGCCCTGAAATGTCACTGCTGATTTCACAATAGCCCTGTCCCACCCTGGACCTGGGCAGACAGACAAAAGCATGAGTACTGAGCCAAGGACAATACAAGGTGAAAAAATTATTAGGCAGCATGACCAAAAAATGTCATGCTAATGACATAAAAAGTACTGCCTATTTCATAAATGTTTGTAAGGTAAGGAAGGAGTCACCCATAAAACCCCTTCAATGACAGGAAAGTGCTGCACTACATTTGAAATCAGAGTATCATGTTGAACTGATAAAGTGAAATTTCCCCTGGAATATTTTTGAACATGAGCTTCCTCTCACGTACTTCACTGGCTATAGAAATACTTGGTTTTAGAGTTATGCCGGTGTGAAACTTACATGAAAGATAATGCAATTAAAAAGGGAGTAATTTATTTCCTGACAGGCCACCTACTCCATTTCTGATTCTGTCTTAGTCACAAGAAAAAAGAGAGTGGATTTAATGCTACAGTGCCTTCACACACTGTAGAAGGTCTAAGCAAAGGTGTTTATTGCTGTGTTGGTCTGGCAGCTTACAAATCTTTATGCTGGGAATTACAAAAATAACCCCTGAGTTCAAACAAAGAAAATAAACACTCATTACATATTTTATCAGGTGTTTAACACTTGGACAGATCATCGACCTGTGTCGTTAATTGTGACATTAACCATACAGTCAGATTTTTGACAACACAAAAAATGGCAAAAATGATAAAGGAAGAGAAAAGGAAAGAGAAACAACAAAGAGGGGGGAAAAAAAAAAAAAGAAGCCTCCTGAAAACATGCAACCTAGAGATCTGGTTTGTAATACGTGGTTCAGATCTGTATGTTTTGACCAGGATTTGCTCTCTGTAGGCAAGAAATTATTCTCATCAGCCTGCAGTTTCTAGAGAGACATTAACTGCTCTACAGATCCCAAACACAGAAATATAAACCAGCTCTGCCACCAGCACCAGCTCCTGGTGGGATCCCGGGCATGAGATGCCCACGCATGACTGACTGCCGGGAAAATGATCCGAGCAACAAAACACTCCAAGCAGGCAGCACAGGCAGTGCACAGCAGCAAAAAATGTCACATTTGCAGAGACCTGAAGTGCCAAGAAGTTACACCATTTAAGGCCACGCAGGAAACCTGTAAATGTGTCGGGAATCAATCAAAGGTGGGCGTGAAGGACATTAAGGAAGCAAAACCTATAAATAAAGTAAACCACAACCTTGGGCACCATAAGGAATTAGACAGGTTTGGGGCACTGGGAGGCCTCAAAAACCTCTAGCATGCTTATTTTTATTTTAAAAGAGGAAGTGGTATGGCCAGAGCTTCCTTTGCTGGAGCTCTGTTAAGGGCAGAGAGCAGGGAGGTGGCAGTGCTTGGTATTTTCTTTGGGTGATTTGTCCTGACAGTCCCCTTTAGAAAGGGTTTTCTGGGATTCCCGGTTCTTTGGCAGGCAAGAAAGAGAGGAGGGAAAGGCCAATCTTTGCAAATATTTTCTATTACTTTTTCCTTTCACCACTAAATCTTCCACATTTTGAATTAATTCAATTTCTTTGGCATCCTGGTCAAAACCCACTGTATTTCAAGGAAAATTCGTATCAAACCCTTGCCAAAATTGTACATTTCAGTGTTTTTGGTACAAATTAGACTAGACTGAGTTGGCCCAATGGATTAACCAATAAAAAGAAACTTAAAACATTATGCACTTACAGATTTGCAGTCCACAGGGAATTAAAACCAGATGATTTTCATGTGTGTCTTCTGAGTGTTTTCAGTAGAAATGGTTTAAAGAAGAATTTAATTTTCACTATAAATTGAAAACACATCTTCAAATGCACATTAGTGTGTCAGTATAGGGAAATTCTTTTAATTCATGTTTCCTTTGTGAGGATGTTCAGAAGTCCCTCCTAAAGAAAAGCACTTATCTGGGGAGATTTCTTCCTTCATACAGCTTTGAATAAAGTTGAAGGGATACATCCTTCCCACTTCTCACACTCTTTAACACATCCTTCTGTAGGTAAAAGGACTCCCTCCTGGATTCTCAGGGGCACAGTGCAATTGGCCTCACCCGTGCCTGAGGATTCAGCCCAGCTTCAATATAAATGATAATTTAAATGGTAATTTAACCCCTGCATCCACTGCACAGGGCATCAGACATCCTGAACAAGACCAGAGAGATCTTTCCCTCAGCAGAAAGGCTTTGTCTCGGGGCAGGCATCCAAGCTTTGCTCAGTAACAGCAAGGTGACCAAGCAAGTGGCCACAGGCCTTATGAAATTAAGGTTATGCCTTTCCAACCCAGCCAACTCCTCTCTGCTCCCTCATTCTTTTATTTGTACCACAAAAATTTATCTCTGATAGCTATAAACACTCTTAAAATCCATCCTATATCCTGGCACGTTGTGCTGTCTGGAAAGGTTCTACTTTTCTGACAGCTTAAATTAGATCGAGTATTTATTTACTGGAGGATACAAGGATGAGGTTGTTGGTGCTTCTTATTTCCCCATTTCTTTCCTCTCCTGGGTTTTTTCAGCATGTGAGTTGTCTCTCTACAGTCACACATCAACTTTGTGCACCTCTGCTGCTCGGTGCAACACATTCCTTTTATCGAACTGTTCCTCTGCTCCCACTGCTAAATTCTTATTGTCATTCTCTGAGCTTTTCCCATCTTCTTCTCATGCAACAAAAGGCCTGCAAAGTCTTCAAGACAGAATTTCTGACCCAGAAGCAAATCCTTGTTTAATTCCCTGTAGGGAATGGCACTTCTCTGTGGAATTCCACTCTGCAGAAAGAGAGCAACACTACAGAGCAGGTCAGCAGTCGTGCTGCTGCTCTTGCCCCGACTTCTCCTTGTCTTTCATCCCAGGAGAGTGAACCAAAGCTCTGTGCAGCCCATGGTGGATGTCACCCACTCTGGATAAGCAGGGATTGTGCATCTCCCAAAGCCACAAAAAAGCTCCTCAGCTACATTCGGGGAAGAAGCAGCTGTGGCAGGTTTAGACATTCTTTCCCTTAGCTGCTATCCATCCCAGCGCCCTGATCAAGAGAGATTTTGTCACAGAGATGTAGCAATGTGTGTCAATGCAAGGTTCCCACAGTATCTCTGCCTACAGTGACCTCACCCACAGCAAGTACAAGAACACCACATTTTGGATAGATAAGCCCAGAACAGAGAGTAGAGGTCTCACTGTCCCCAGGCTGGCTGTGAAAGGCGGCATAACAAGTGATTAGGAATAAAGCTTACAGAATTAGAGATAATATCTCATCTGGCCTAGAGATTGCTGGTACGAAGTCATCCTGTCAAAGCAGTTTGTTCCACCTCAATCCAGAAGAGTGAGCTTATACAAAAGAGCAAGAAAGACCATGTCTTCTGGGATAACAATGCTCTTGGAACCTCAGAGCCAAATTTATGGTATAGCTATGCCACAGCCTTACTGCAAATAAACATTCTTTCCTACAGGGCTTGAGGCCCAAATATAATTTTTGCCTCCATCCATGAAATATATGACACAATAACAAATGCAAAAAGTGCCCCAGAGCCCTAACAAGCCATGTGAACATTTGCAAATACCATCAGGCATTTCCTAGGCATAGGCTGAGCTGTGAAACTGTTGGTGTAAATGATACCAGGAACAGAGAAAAAAAAAAATTAGCAGGGTACTGTGGTTGAGAAAGTCATTACGCTCAGCCTGTAATCTTCCATTGCAAATAATTCTCCATCCATCAGTGCCTTCAAATCAGAGTGGGTTGTCTGTCAAAAAGATATTCACAGTTTGATTTGCTCAGCCTTGCCCAATTACAAATTGCAGTGCTGAACTGGAGGAAATTTTGCAGCCTGCCTTTATGCAGTCGTGATGGCCCCTCCTGGTCTTAAAGGGCTGTGAATGTTTGAAACACTCGAAAAGGTAATGCAATAATAATTTAAAAAAAAGAGTTCTGCATAGTCCTTTGCTGGAGAAAACCTAAATCATCCCAACTGCATCAGTACATTAGGAGATTCCCAATTATAAAGGCTTCAGTGGGCCACAGAGGTGAAAGAAATTAGGACCATAAGAAAAATGAGATGTAAAAAAATTGCTACAGTTGCTGAAATGACATTTTTGGACTAGTCAGTTCTACGTACATAAAACATGTTGCTCCTAGTAACAGAAAAGCAAATATCCTCCAGAGATTGCAAGTGCAATTTGGGTGGGATTTTTTAAAACTACTTAAGGTACTCTGCAACCGAAATTCCACTGGTTTCCAGATGTGCTGAACTTCCACTCTCGTTTCCACCCTCCCTTCTCAGACTGCAGTTTGCCATCCCAAAGAGCAGAGTCTTCAGCACAACACTGAAACCAATTTTGATGGAGGATTTCAATAGAAGAAAATTTAGGCAGCTTGTACCTTGAAAATTTCAACAAGACAATCTTCATCAGCTGAGTGTCTCCACCAACACCACCCAGAGAAAGAACACAGGGCCAGATTCCAGGAGCTCAAATTGGTGCTGTTTCACACAAAATATTGGCTTATTTTTCAGTGAGGTGATTTCCAACCTGACTTGTAACACTGCCAGGTAACCACAGAGATGCCAATATTCAGTTCATGACACCCCCAAGAAATTTTGCGTATCAAATGGCAAGATAAAATTGTGCTCAAAATAAGGTTTGGGGTTTTTTCGCACAGATTGCATAAATGGCGTTTCAGCAACACTTAGAACACCATTGCTTCTGAAATTTTGTGACATGGACATCTTATACTTTCTGTATATATTGCGGAAAAGTTGCTCAGCTAAAAAAGTTTCATGACAAATGTTAATGAGCAAACAAACAGATGAAGGAAGCCAGGATGACAAATATGCTTTGGAAACCAAATTCTCAGTGCAAATGCCAATGCTTGGAAACCACAGGAGCAGATAATGTGCAAGCTAAAGCTGCATATGACATAGAAATTCTGGAGGAAAATTATTCTGAAATACAACAATTTTAAATTCAACATAACTTGCGGGAAAATTTTTCAACCTTATTTAGGAGAAAGTCCACAAAATTAGCAGCTAGAGTCTGTAACCACCAAGCTGCACTGAAAAGAGGAAAGGTTTTGGCATCCTTCACACAAAGGATGTTCCCTGATGCTATTTAACATTAGAGATGAAAGTAAATAAGCAGTGGGATTTCTCTGTCTTTCACAGGAATTTTTACTTCCACAGGACTTGGGAATAATCCTGTATATTAGAGCTTTTCTGGGTGCCCATATTCCCAGAAGAAGAAAATATTTAACACAAACAAGAATGGTACATTGAAAAGTTCAGGTGATTTCACCTGGCACGTTTTCTTAATTGGAAAAAGGGAAGGAATATTTAATCAACAACAATAAAACCCAAACAAACAAATAAAAAACCGCCTTGCCATATTTTTCTTACATGTTAAATTGATGAAACTAAAACTCTTCAGCTTTGACATTACATAATTTGTATTTTTTAGCAGATTTACATATTTTTGAAACTCCCTGTTTTTCAACTGGTTTAATTCATTTTTAATTTCCCTATGATTCTAGTAAGGAAGACAGAAAGAATAGAGAGGTATGGCGAAAAGTAAAAGTTACCCATTTCTTTCTTCCCGCCTGCAGCTACAGAAAACTTCAGTGAAGTGATCTGCTGATAAACAAACCCATCATACATCACTTTTAAAACAAAAATATATGTTTTCTGTGCAATGTGCCTGCTTTACTCTTCCTTCTGATTGCTATTTCAAGATTATAAAATACTGGCTCTTCCCTCTCCCCAGAATCTATTGCTGCCTGTCACAGGAGTGTGAGCTGGGGGTCAGAGAGTAGAGCTTGATACAGTTTGGTCAGACGAGGGTTAGGATGCTTGGGTAAGCCTGTCCCAAAGCTGCTCAGGCTTACCAAGGGTTCCAGACATCAGATGGATGGCTGCTGGTAGAAAATTGTTGCTTTAACAATTGATTGATGCTATCAAGGCAAGGAGAGAAACAGGTTGTTCTCTCCCGGTCACGTCACTCTTGGCAGCCTCTGGAGCGTTGTCCAAGATTTCCTGAGCACACACCTGCTCCAGCCCAGCAGCTCTCAGCCCTCTGCAAACCTGCTCCTCACAGCCTCTCTGAGGTACAGGTTTTGCTGTTGGTTTTCCTTTCTATGGGTGGCTTCTCAGAAAAACAAGCTGAAGCGCTGGGAATTGAAGGGTTGCTTCTTCTCCAGAGTTGTGAAAGCAGCTCAGGGCAGGACGAGGGAAAGGTTTGTGCTCTGCCTCACCTCACCCAGATTCCTCAAGTCGAGCTCAGACTGTACAGTTATCTTCAAGACTGGGGAGTCAGGATGGAGCTGCTCCTGTCAGGTTTTTCTGTGAGGCATTTGCTTTTCAAAGGTACTGTTTTGGCAAGCAACATCCCAAGAATTAATGAAGAGGCAAAGATAGAATTGGAATATTTTTTAAAATATTGACGCTTAGTATAGCCATTTATAATGGTCTTGAGCCACAGATGCTTTATAGCTTTCCTGAGGTCAAGGTCAAGGATATTTGAAAGCAGCAGCTCTGAAGGGAAGACCTGGGTCTCTCTTGGTTTTCTGTTCTTGCTTTATGTGTTCTGGGGTTTGAGTCTCTGTGAACTGCTCTGAGAGAAGGGAACAAATTTTGATTTTTGTATAAAATCCATAAGATTTTGTGGTCACTAAAACAAGGCAAATTTTAATAGTAAGCATCCATTGTATAGGAACTGCAGGGACAGCCTCCACTTTTCATTAAAGTAGTTAAACATGCACAAAAATACCCATACTTGAATATCTAATATTCCTTACAAAGGTTTTGAGAAACATAAATTATTTAGTCCACATTAGTGTGGGAACACAAATAGGGAGGAGATTAGTTACCATCTGATTTTTTCTCTTGGTCTTGCTACAAAGCACAAGTCATTTGCACACAGAACAAGACATATTGCAAGCAAATAAATCATATTGTAAAAGAAATATGAGTGTATATATATGACATCCAAGTTATTCATAATCTGCTCAAAAAATATTTTAACAGATAATCTGTGCTGTTGCCATTCAACACAGTCTTTAGTGCAAAAATCCAAAAGTAAAGAGAATTATTTGGAATCTGACATTAAAATTACCTCTAAACCAGAAACTTTAAGAACTATTCTCATGGTGCTATGAAAAACAATTATAAGGACAGCAATTTTTTCAGCATTAGATAACAAATAGTGGTTTAGAAAATGTATGTTTGTGGAAACAAAGTCTTTTGAAACCAACTTACCACATTTCTTACCAAAAACCACACTGAGCTGTAAGGGAGACTTCTTGCTCCAGAAGTGCCACTTTAATCTTTGTAAAGCAGATTTATTAAAACATCTCTGCTTTCTTCCCACTGAAGTATGAACGAGCACCCAAGAAAACCCCAAGTGAGAGAGTTTGAGCTGAGATTCTGGAAATGCAGGACAAAGCCATCAGCAAGCCCCTCACTGACATCAGCAGAGGTGGACTTCTCCCTGATGTGAGTTTGTGGCTTGGGCCCTGAGCGAGGAGTTGATAAATTGATGTTTCAGCCACTCTAACCCACATTTCCAATGTTTTCCTCCAGTTCTGCTAAACTGCTGTGTTCCTGTGATGCATTGAGGGATACCAACAGCTTTAAAACAATGTTACTATGCTGTGTTAGTTAGCGATGAGTTACTATCCTTTGACATGGCCTTCGAGTATGTTAATATTCCTGGGAAAAAACACAGGGAAAGGATATTTTTCTCCTGTAATTTGTCATTGTATGATGTTCAGAAGGGAAGGCTGCAAGTCTCCCATGATCACAGGACCAGACAAGAGATTTTGGGGGAATGGAGATTGAGGCAGCTTCCTTTTCAGAGCACATTTATGACTAAATTATCAAAAATTATGTGTCTTCTCCAGCAGAGCCTGGTTTATATCCTGCTGGAATTGGTGGGTACCTCAATTAGCATCACAGGTCAGGTATGCGGAAAATCAGACTTTTCACTAAGTGAGTAAAAGATGCATCATATGGCCCTGGCAGCTCCCTGGCTCAGCAAGATGTGATGTTCTGAAGGTGAAGGATCTCTAAATCAGTGAGAAAGGGGGAAATGGAAAGGTCTTTGCCTCTGAATTCACACAACACCCCACTGCCATGGCTTCTTCCCCCATGAAAGCAAACACCAGCCCAGAAAGCAAAAAAAGTGGAGAGATCTTGGCCTCTTATTCTTCCTATCTGCTTTCAAATGCCCTGCTTTCAGTGCAAGTTGTACCAACAGCAAGGGGTGTTATCAGCCCAGGCTGGTACTGTTCTCAGCCCAACCAGCCATGAATGTCTGACTATTTGTTCCTTACTGATATCCCATTCTATTAGTATAATACAGGCCAACTTCTCTAATATTTACCTTGTTATCACCTATGTACATCTCTTGACTTCTTTGTTTACCTTCCTCCCAGCAAATTTGTACAGCATTCCCGTGGCTCCCAGCCCTTCCCATGCTGGAAGCACACCGTGCTCCAGGAGTGCACCAGGACCTCAACCTGTCCCAGGAGGAGCTCCACAACCTCACTGTGGGCCCTTCACCCCCGTCCACACAGCCCTGAGGTAACACTTCCCTCGTGAGTTTTAAGTCCCAGCCGTGTTTAAACCACAGAGATCTCGCTCACCACAGTAATTTTTGGAAGGATTGGATGGTACAAGCCTCTGGGCTAGCAGTGAAGTACCACGGGAATGGGGAGAGATAAATCTGCTGTGTCCCCACTGTGCTATCTACCAGGAACATTCCCTATCGTGCACCACTCCACACCCAGCCTCCCTCTCAAATGTAGCTAGCTGGGTTTTTTTTTAGAGCCCATGAGTGTGTTTACATTACATTTATATTCGTTACCAAGGGCCTGGGACCCAGTAAAGTAAAAAGATAACCAGGTTATCTGGCGGAGAGTTGTTAAACAAAACGTGTGGCTATAAGGAAGATGTAACTGGTTCATGATTCATGGTGGCAATTTTTTTCCTTTTTCAAGTGTTTTGGGATTCTAGTCTTCAGGAATTACAAAATCTCCCTGCCAGCTGCAGTGTGTCAACACCCTCATTCTGACATATTTTGGGGTAAGCTGTAGGTGGAGGTGGAAGGGAGGAAGTATGGATTTACAATAGCTGCAAACAAAACCCAATGCAACTAATTCTCATCTATATACCATTTTAAACACAGTGTAAAATTAAAGAATGAAAATTAATGCTAGTTCAGCACATTTATGTAGTAAAACGTGGCTGGATCCGCTGCATTCGTTCGAAATACTGAATTCATCTAATTGCAAGTTGAGAAAGGAAGCATTAAAAAATAAGCCCTAAATTCGAACAATCCTTGAGATCATTGAAATACATACTAGGGATGGATGATCCAATTCAGAAAATCTTAAAATAAAAGTCTTTTCAGTTTGAAGATTAGTTGATGATCTGAAAAAGACTTTATTAAGGCTCTGAAACATACTTCAAATTAGCATTTATTTTCAATGGAGGGGTTCTGTCTATACATTCTTGGAACATGGCCATTTACTGGCAGAGGGGTTGGCAAAAGAAAAGTAACTCTTGTGGCACAAACTGCTTTGCTGCATCAGGGAAATCAGACAACAAAGCTGAGTGCATGATTTTTGCTGCTAGTTAGAACTGACTTGTCACGTGCTCGGTGTTCATCAATTGCTAACAGAACCCCAGGCACTTCTGAGAGGAAAATGCTTGCTTTCTATAAAGGAGAATGAATGTTTATGTCAACTGTTATTTTCTTCTTTGATGGTCTGATTCAACTGCTCCCACTGAGGAAGCAGCTTATTTTGATAAAGCACAATCCTGGGACTATCTCCATGTGTTCCTGGTCAGGAAAAACTCATAAGCATGCACCTCAGTGTTTCCTTTAAAGAATTCCTTCCCAAATCAAAGCCTCCAGGAGCAAGGGAGCAGGGAGGTGTTGAGCATTTCTGCAAATCCAATGGGCTGGGCACAGGCTCAGCAAGGCCCCAAAGTACATGTGCAGCTCCAAGCCTGTTCAGTAGTCGATTTTTACTCCCTGAAAGGCTCAATGAGGGTGGACTTGGAAAAAAAAGCATGAACTTGATTCTACATTAATAGCCAGGAATATAATTAAATGGGTTGATGAATCTTGGGCATAAACAGGTGTCTAAATAGTGCCTGGTGGGGTGAAGGATTGCTGGGTTTTGCCATTTTTATCTGGCACAGAAACACCACAAAGAATCCTGAAGCTGGGTCACGTTATTTTAGCAGAGTGTTCAGACTCCAGATTAAGACAAACGCACACGATGCAGGTGTCACATCCATAGGAGACTCATCTCTGTCCCATGCACTGTCCCCTGGAAAATGTTCACAAGTTCCTCATTTTATCCTCCCACAGCAATTTAACCCATTTCTCTTCAAATTCAGCCAACATAGAGGAAGTCCCTCTGCACTGAGGCAAAAGCAATATTTGCTGGACCATGGCTGTGCAAAAGAGCAGCTCTTCAGCTTCATGTTTTCTATGTAATGTAGTTTTGTGGGAGCCAGGTGCTTTCAAAAGAGAAAAAAAACCAAAAAAACCCAATAAGAAACTGGTCTTTCAGTTTCCAATCTGTAAGGAGAGAAAACACACCTGGAAAAGGAATTAACACTAATTAGCAACTAAAAAAAAATAATAAATTCTTGCTCCCAGTTAATTCTATTAAAAGGAAAATGTTTAGAGACACAGGCAGCTGTGAATTTGCAGATGTACTCAATATACATGGTGAATAAGAGTCTTGAAATATCCTCTGGTTATGGATTCATAAAGACATTTTTATATATATTTTTATTAGAACTGTCCCAGCTCCCTTCATATCTACTAGAAACCATCAGATTTGGTGTTGCTTAAGAGGTTTCTGTGATGTTCTGTTAAATTTCCATACAAATAAATCTATTTTGCTGATGTTTGTAAAGCTGTGCTTCAGACCAGAGATCTCTCAGATCTCTGTCTTCAATAAAAAGGGGTAGAAGTGGAACTACCAATTTAGTTTCTTTAAAAGGCATGTCTTTTCATGCACATTAAATCCATCTGTTTCTGAAATGTACGTCTTTCTTCAGTGTGTAATTTGATAAAACCCAAAAGAAAGCCTTGGAGTTCCAAACTTGAAGCAGAAAGGGAGAGAAAGTGAACACCACCAAGAGTATAACATGGCCAGGAACCCTAACAAAGAAATTTTTAAAAGGCCACTGTATTTTTAGAATGCAAAAACACTAACAAACCACTCAGGGGACCTTGTTACCGATCCTCCATGCATTTTTAAACTTCTAGGAAAAGGAGAAAACCATCCCTTAGGTCTATAGTCTGGACACTGCTGCTGCAATCCAAAGGAGGCACGAGTATATATTAATGAAATATTCAGCTCTGCTTCAAATCTGCTGTATTTCTGGACTATGCTGAGGCTACTTGCAAAATTTTTAGAATCATCTTTATTTCAGGGGAGTCTTTTTTTCAACACACTTCAGAAACACAATCTTAGAAAAACTTTTGGGTCTCAATGTCAGCTTTACACAAGCAGGGGCACCATCAGTGTGACCATGCTTAGCTCCCTGTATCACTTCCATCTTTTTGAGTGATCTGCCTTTTAACAAGTTTGTGTAAAACACTTGATCCTGATTAATTTGGCCTCTTTTTTATTACTTTTTTTTTTTTTTTTGAGAGCTTCAAAACCCCCACCCCAAAACTCTTTCAGAGAGCACGGAAATCATTAACTATGACCACAACGAGAGCAGGCAGGGCTGTATTACAGATCTACTGTTGCCATAAATTATTCCACAGATGCAAAGAACTGAAACCCCAAATGGTGATTTCTAATTAAAATATAGAAGGACTGATCCAACTTCACAGACATTGCTTTTGCTGTATTCGACAGGAAGTGGAAGATCTGTACAAAAACTAGAAAATCTTCAAAGCACACCGAGCAGGAGCCTGTAATTCACTATTTACATTACTTGGAAGATGTGCTGTGGTTTCATAATGTTTCTATATATATGGAGCCACAATTAAGGCTAAATATAAGAGCTACAACACGATTTTTATAGAACACTTTTTCTTCATGGCTGGGTTGAAACCAAAATCAGGCAGCTATCCTGTACTTGCTTCACACGTGTAGGAAAATAATCCCAATGATGCCCTTTAAGCTTCCTTCAAGTGGCATATTTTGTTCACTCCTGTGCAAAAGTACATGCTGGGAGATGCTTAGATGCAACTTCCTGCAGGGAAACAAGTAAACAAAGAGTGGATGTGACTGGATCCTGATGGGTATGGATTTGCTTTGGCATGAAACCCTCCTAACACCGTAAAAACCTCTTAAACACAAAGGAAACTAAAAAAGGGGGTTCGTATATGTGCCCCAGAGGGAGGATCTGCCCTCATAACTTTATCAGTGGGGCTGGGAACACTGGAAGGGACATTTTGCTTAAATTTTTTAAACAGCTCTTTTGTAGAGCCTGATCCACCAATTTTCAGACATTTCTTTAACAGTACAAGAGCAAAGTTAAAAGAAAATCCTCCAGTGTTGATTAGAAACCCAGAAACAGGGCAGATTGAAGGTCCATTTCCTCTAATAATGTGGGGCAATGGGTTTGCTTGTGTTTCCACAGGCGGCCAACTCAGATCTTCTTCGTATCAGAAGAAATTCCTCGGAAAAATACCAATAAAAAAAAGTGGTCTTCACAGATAGAGGAGCACTTTGCCCCCTAAGTTAGGGTTAACTATACTGACCCATGTTTTTTACCCCAACACTGTTTTGTTCATGCCTCAAGGGGGCTGGCAGGTTTAACAATATCAGCAGTGCTTTGGATAAGGACAAGTCCTTGCTGTAAATAAGATTCAGATATCTTGGGTTATGTTACTCACAGGTATTGCTTGCAAGGAAAGCACAGCAGTGAAAAACACCTCTCTCTGAGAGTTCTTTAATGGCAGAAATTTTGATCTGTCTTTTAAGTGTAAAAGGGTGGAATTGCTGTGGGTGTTTGCCTTTAGCCATTTTTACACATTTCTTAACAAGATTTGCCACACCAACTGCCCCAGGTTGCAGCCTGGACAGAATAAGGGACTGTCCCAACACCTTTATTATCTCCACAGCTCACCGGGTACCTTAGACAAGTCTGCAAAGTAACAAGTGTTGGATTTCCTGCAAATGAAGTAAGCAAGTTCACACATGTCTTTAGCAAAGGCAGAGGTAGAGGCAAACAACCCATTTTATAGTTCTTTTATTGTCTACAGGGCGACTACAAAATGAAAACGTCATTTTGCACTGCATGTGTCCATTTCAGTTTAAATTTGTTTTCATCTCACAATTCTCTTATGACAGTAGACCGGTCTCTGGAATAAGAGTAGAAAAGATTTTTTAGACATGTCATTTTCTGTTCTTCTTCTGTTATTCAGAAGAAAAGATGCTTGAGGGTCAAAAGCAAGGAAAAGACATCACACTGCAAGATGATGTCACAGTCTCTGTCTAAGTGGAAACTTCCTCCTTTCTTCCCCCCTTCCTGAATGAGACCAGCACAACACATGCAAATCACATCTACCAGCGTTATTACCCCACAGAACTTCCTATGGCCAGCTCATTTGGAAGATGCCATTCCAAATGCCTTTCTTAGACTGGGATGGTTGAACTGCAAAATCTTAATGGGAGAATGCCACTAAAAGGAAAATAGTCCAACCATTCGCAGACAGGGAAATTTGGATTCACATGAAATTAATGGTGCCCATATATATATTGTAAAATATGTCTGGTACCCTCAAAAAGTGTAGAAGATTCCTCTAACATCGTTGCAGGTAATTCCTTGTACGATGAACATTTATTAAACATGCATTCCCAGCTTGCCTATAACAAAAAGTCAATTATTTAACCCATGCAGAGAGACAACTATCTCAAAGAATGGCATTGTAAAATATGCTGTTCATGAAAATATTTGAAGAGAAATGGCACAATGGTCTAAGCAACGCAAAGAGGATCAGACCAGCAGTAAGGACATAACATGGAAAAACAGCTCCTGTCTCTGGGAATGTCACATGCGGCACTTGGAGGAATTTGCTGTCTCTCATTTTTGTGTGAAGAACATCTTTGTGATTACTCTTTTCCCCTTTTACCATCTTTCACCAGTCCTTAGAGAGATGATCAAGCAGAGCTTCCTCCTATTTTCTCAACCTAGCAGAGAGACTGCATGTCTGACAAGAAATTGTGTGTCAGAGAGTGGAGGCTTCTTCCTTCCTTCAGGAATTGTGCCCATCTTTGCAAGTTCTCTGGTGCAAAGACCGTTTCGATGGGCCCTTCTGTAGTATCCTAAACACTTTGATCTTCCCTTCAGACTCCCACAGCCACCGTAACTCTGATTACATTGCCCTAATTATGTCAAAACAAATCACTTATCCTTCTACTTTCATTCCCAGCAGACAAAAAAAAAAAGGTCTGACAAGTATTCTAATCAGAGTTGGCTGTAGTTTTTAAAATATGTAAATACAGGCAGAGATTTGCTTGCACTTCATATCTTTTCCTACCTCTGACAGAACAAACTTTTTCCCAAGTGCATGAAATAATTCGAACCCTATGGTACCTTTTTTCTCTTTGCCAGAAGTATAAACCCATCCAGTTCCTTCAAGAAGAAAAAATCAACCAACCAACCCCCCCCAAAAAAAAAAAAAATCCCTCAAGCACAGATAAAAACTAAATCAGGCAGTGAGTCCTTTATCTCTATCCACTAAGCATTTCTGACCATCTGGGTTTGCTGCTTTTAGCCATCATTTTCTCTGTGCACACAAATTGATTGCAAAGTTTTTTCCACATCACTTTCAACACGTAAAAGCACACGGATGTTTTTTCTTAGAACTGCCAGCAAAGCTGAGTGCCAGGAAGTTACAACTCCAATGCTCCCTCCACACATATAAAATCTCCTCTTTGGCAAACACATCTTAGGAGGATAGGCAGATTCAAACACAGAACAGCCATTGCTGCTAGTAGTGATGATTCCCAGGGAAAAGTTTCTTTTCACAATGCCACAAGTATCCTCTGTGAGCAAGTGGGACCACAGATGGGACATGTGAGGAACCTCATAGAAGAGAAAAAGCTTTACATCACAGAAAACATCACCCTTGGGACTGAAATGTGGATATGGGAACCCTTTTCAAGGGAAGGATTTACAGCCCTGTATTTATGAGAAAGTATTATGTTGCTTTGAAAGTATTCTGCCTTAAAAGACAGAACTAAGGCAAGTTCACATTCAGCAGCTTTACTTACCCTTTCAGTTCTGTGGCAATAAAATCTCATGAATGAGCCATTTCATGCAGGTTTTTTGGTACTCACTTCCTCGGGAGCAGAGCATCCAAGCATGTCCCTGTCCACACACACCCCTGGATCCCACCTGCCAGCCCCTTGGGACTTCATCTTCTCTCTAAGTGGTGTCCTTGCAGAGGGAAATGTCACATCTCCAAGGCAGGGACTGTTTTTAATCCATGTTTCCACAGGCCCTAATATATTACAGATTTTCATTGTCAGATAACTTTGAGATTACATAATTCAAAAATGCCCAAGACTTTGATCATAAAGAAGAGGCAACTTACTTGATAAGTAAATGACAACTTGCAAAAAATTATAAAGGTTATGGATGTTGGAAACATGCAGGTATTGAAACAGAGTCTTCTTCCCATCATGAGAAGCACCCAACTTCCATCAAGTGCTGATAAAAATAACTGTTCACAAAGATTGTTCAGACATCATAGGTCACGCCCAAGCACTCCTTTTCATTTAAGGAATTCACAAAATGAGTACAATCTATTCTATTAATAGCTGCCTAAATTAAAAACTGGGGGTCTGAGAAATATTTTATTTTATTTCAATGCTTCAAAGGCACAAGTTCTATTCACTATCATCAGTTTTATAAAAGACACAATAAATTAGAACCTAAACAGGGCAACAGGATCTGAAGTGCAGCCACATTTTGGCTGGAGTAATGTTATGCCATTCTGTTTGTGAACATGAACACTTCCAAGCCAGCTGCACACAATGGAGGTGCTGATCTGTATGGATTTCACAGCACACACTTCTTGTAAAACCAGGGCTCTGAGACTTGATCACTTCTTCCACATTTATCAGAGGGCAGTGTGACACTTCTAATCCTTATCAAACTTCTACCTTCAATTAACTACTTATTTACAGCCTCATACAAGAGGTCATGATCAAACCTGATCTTGCATATAGGTTTCCCCTACCATCAGCTCTCAACAAAACCTTTTACATTATCCTTTATTACACTTAATTTTCCTCATGCTCTACAGCAATGTAGCTGCGAAGTCACTAAGAGGTTTGGACTTCGGTCTTTCACAGTGGAAAGAGAAAATAAAAAAGTTTGCATTTTTTTGTAAAGACTCAAACAACAAGGGAGGGAGGAGAAGAGAAATGTAATGTAAAATGTAATGTAAAATGTAATAATGTCAAATTACATCAGTGATTACTGAAACCTCCTATTCCTTGGAAAGGAATAACTGTGTGGGAGTTAGGTCCTACAAACAGGTCTTCCTGAAAAATATCTGCAAGATGAGTAAAGCTCTCTGAACATAACATTTCTTTTTCCTTATCCAGCATAAAAACATGATAATATGTTGGCTTGACCCTTCTAAATAACCAACAAGCACAATCCTGACTTTTCATAGCGTGGTTGCACCTGACAATCCTAACAGTTTCAGAGCCCACTGAGGCAGACTTTGTGAAAGGGGTGTAGAAGTGTCATTGTTTTCCAAACTGTTGGTCAAGATGTACTTGGTGGAACCAGGGATTCCTGGAAGATTTAGGGGAAGAAATGTGAGCCCATGGAACCAGAAATTCCTGGAAGATTTAGGGGAAGAAATGTGGGCCCATGGAACCAGGGGTTCCTGGAAGATTTAGGGAAAGAAATGTGGGCCCTTGGAACTAGGGGTTCCTGGAAGCCTTAGGGAGAAAATGTGAGCCCTTGGAACCAGGGGTTCATTGAGCTGGCACACAACACATACCCAAGAGGGGCTTTTCCTGCAGTGCTGTAGAAAACACACCCACATCAGTCAAGGAGGCAAGAATTCCCTCCAGGGCCTGCACTTGGTAGCCAGCAAAGAGCTCCACAGCTGACCCAACCACAGGACATGGCAGCAGATGTCAGGAGCCTTGCTCATCCACGGATCCTCTCTTCTGGCACCACGAGCACAGAGCTGAGCACAGAGCTGAGCCTCCACTGCGGGTGGTTTTGCATGTGCAAAGTCAGGCCAGGGAGGAATGTGAGAGTGATTCAATCTGCATTGTCGTGGTCTGGGCAGCAGGCCAGCCCTTCCTGCTCAGTGTTGCACTTCACCCAGGCTGGTCCAGCCTGCTGTGTTGTTTCAACAGCAGTGCCAGGGTCAAGCTGGTGGCACGTGGCAGTGCTTGTCTCTGCTCCATCTTCTTGTCCATCAGCATCCTCAAAACACACGTTGCTCATGCAGAAGGTGGTCTCTTTCTAGAACAGTTGGTGATATTTCAGCATGGAGAAGCCAAAGATGAAACAAGACCTGATGCAGAGCTATGTGCATTTCGAGTTGTCTTCTTCCTAGGCAGGAATGTTTGCTTAAAGTACTGATCAGGAATTGAAAAGTATTTTCCCTGCAGATTCCGCAAATACCCTCCAGGTGAGGACTTTAGGAATTAACAGCCTTCATTTTCAGGGAGAAAACTTAATCTGGCCTGTTTCTCTGTAACTCACACTCCCATCTCCTTCTGGACTGGAAAATGAAGGAAAATAGAGGAGCAGGGTGGGGGGAAAGGAATTAAAAGGTCAGAGACTTATTTTACGTTTTCCTCAGACTTGTGACTTCACATCAAAATTTTGTTTTAAAAATTTGGAGGTGAGAAAAGGTGAAAACATTCTTCCCTGTAAAAGAAAAAAACCAATTGAAAATATGCTCTTTTTCTTCGGGAAATTGCTTTGGGATAACCATTACTTTTGTATTAAATGTTTCTTATGTTTCCATTTAAAAAAGACAGGACGATGTGGGAGTGAAGGAAATCTGGAGTGCATCAGCCCCGTGAAGACAGCTGAAAGTAAAAAGGTATTTTTGGCAGATGAAGAATATGCAGAAATTAGGTGCCCAGTAATTCTTGGCTACTAGCATTTTAATTTTAGAACTGCTTTGTCCAAACAGAAATGCTTTTGTATCTCTCTCACCACCCCTATTTCCATCATAAGCCCATCTCCAAAGTCAATTAAGTTATTCGTGCCTTTGATTTAGAGGATTTCTCTCTAATGAAGAACAGGAGCTCTGGAAAATGGTGCAGACCTGAGCCAAGGAGTAGGGAGGGATAAACAAATGTCTCCAGCTCTTACAGTAGCAGTCTCAGTTTGAATGGATTCAGGCAATATCATTAGAAACTGTAATGCCTCTGCCGTTCCATTTAGGCACCATTAGCAGCTCATGGGCAGGCCACCCTGCTCCCACCCTACATAGCTAAACTCTGGGAAAGAAGTGGAGGGATGGAAGCGAAGGGAAGCACTGAATTGCAGTCATAATCCACAATATTCATAAAGCAAATCAGAACTCGACTCTATCAGCATCACGTTACTGCAGCATCACTTTCCTCCTTAGCCCAGACCTGTTTGCTGAAGCACAGAAATGCACTTGAGTTGAAATAAGGACATTATATTTGTCAACATCTAGCTCTGGAAAAAAAAAAAAGATTTTTGTTTGTTTGGCTTTTTGTTTGGTTTTGGGGGTTTTTGTGTGTGTGTGTGTGTGTGTTTGGGTTTTTTGTTTGTTTTTGTTTGTTGTTGTTTCTTTATTTTTGATGGGGAGCATAGGGAAAGCAGAACAAAACACAAGCAGGCGTTTGTGTTTCGCCTTCAAGCCTCCTCTTATTTGACTGAGCTTGTTCCAGCCCCTTTCAGCATCACTGTCATATTTATCGGTTTATTCAGCTGTATCTGAAGTCCTCTGAAGGAATAAGGAGAGTGAGGAAGTCAATGCGGCTAAACAAAAAAATTAAGAATTCAAAAAGCTGAAATTGTTTCCAGGAAAAGAATGTAAAAGGGAAATTAACTGCGGCACAAAAGGCAGAAATGCAGGCAGAAAGGAGGACAAATCATCAAAAGGTCTGGAGTGATTTATTACGTCCTTTCTGCGTAATGAGGAGCAGAAAGCTCAGCAGAGTGAGTAGGTCTGACTGACAGCCAGGGTGTGGGAGGAGAGCTGAGCTCAGGGGAGAGCGTGGAGGGTAAATGAGTCCTGTGCACCAGCAAGGACCACTGAAAACTAGGGTTTTGTCCTCAAGAAAACTCTGTTTTTCTGGGGAAAAAGGAAGGAGTGAAAGGGGCACTCTCCAGAGCATCTCTCCAAGGCTGAAGCTGCTGTGGAAGAATTTACAGTCCAGGTTGACAAAATTAACAGGCAGTGGGCATTCACCAAGAAGTACTAAGGGTGGAACAGCTGAATTATGACCAGCATATGTAACCTTTCATTTCAAACACTTTTGGTACTGGAGGACTGAAGGTTGACATTTTTTGTTGGTTTTTTTTAAAGATTGCAGGAAACTACAGGCCTGTTACCCTAACAAAGCCAAAACACAGAAACCACTTTCAAGCACAGAACCAGAGGGCACCTGGATAAATAAAATCTAATCGAGAAGTGTTAGCACGACTTCTGTAAAGAAAAGCCCCTTCTTGCAAGGCTCTTACAGGCCTTTGAAGAGATGAACAAACATTTGCATAAGGGTCTTTCACATTATATCATCTTCTTGGATTTCTTATGGCTCCTGACAAATCCCTTCACCTGAGGCCTCTAAGCACCTGCAGTAATCTCCTGTACCCCTCTGAACAGGCCTGCTGGAAATGAGGGTGTACAAGAAATTTTCCATTAAAAAGGAAAAGTAACAGCTACCCCTTCCCAGTGCTGTACACAGGACTTCTAGAACCACAAGCATTTCAGTAATATATTGATTATACGTTCAATAATTTGTTGATTTTTTTGGTCAGAAACTTAAAGAAAACAAATGTAACCTTTTTCTTTCATCTGTCTTCAAATTTAAAAAAAAATGTGAGAGAAGAAAGGAAAATAATAATGGTCTTGACAAAACTTAAAATGCTTTAAATAGTTTTGTCCAATGGAAAAAAAAAAAACCAACTTTTGTCAGATGGTTCTTATATCAACAGTGCTGTGCATTCTGAACATAACTGCAAACACTGTAGAATTAATGTTCTGGTGAGATGCTGGAAAACCAGAGACAGAAACAAGCCAAGCAAAGCAACACGAAGTTGTCATCAGCTTCCAAATTCCCAGTCAGAACCTTGAAATATGATTGCAATGTCCTTGACACAACTTCACAGCATCTGAAGAAAGCACCACGAAGTCGTATCACTCTGTGGAATATCTGCTGGGGAGACACGGTGTGAATTCCACTGCTTTCACTGAATTTAAAACTGGATTGTGGAAGCACTGGAAAACATAAGAGTTGCCCCTCACCTCATGACCTGATGAAGATAACCTCAGGAATGTTAAGATTTGGGAGCTGGCAAACACATTTGATAACATTTTATAGCAAAGATGTCAGTGGTCAAGCATTTCTCTTGTTTTCTGCCTACTGGAAAGAAAGGAAATCTGTAAGTTAATATTAAAAAAAAATAGCTTAGCTACTAGTATTGGCTAAAAATTGAAATAATTATTCATTTATCTAATAACATATCCATTAAAAGATTGACAAGAAAGTAGTAAATTAACTTTTTAAGAGGATTGCACAGGTGAAAAGAGCTGCATCCTTCACTGGAGAGCCTATTCTCCTCTAAATTCTACACCCACCTCCTCAGATGTTTTAAGACTGGATGGCTGTCAAAGACTATATGGGATCTTGTGCCACAAAATTGTGGTTCTGTGGTTGGTTTAACTTTCTCTTGGCTCCTCAGCCATCAAAAACCTGATTCCAAGTGGGATTTAGGTACCTGGCTTTCAGGTTTATTATAGGCTTTTACTTTAATCTAATTTAAACCTATTCCCAGGTGGACCAAGATTTTCTCAGTGCCTCCTCCCACACTGTCTTCACCTTTAAAGGATCATCTGGATTTCTCCCTTTCTCTGCTCTCACAACCTCAGCTGATAAAGTTTCTGGACTGTTAAATCTGTGGCTGCCTTTGCATCCAAGGAATTTTGCAATCAGTGTGTGTGGAGGAAACAATTTCATGCAATTTTATTACACAAAAACATAGTGTCCAGGATGATCCTGTGATGATGATGGAGTTGCTTTTGCTTTCAGAAGCACAAAGCAGGCTTTTTTTCCCTTCAGCAAAACACAAGAGAAAACAGTGTTTGATACCACCCCGTATGCAATACCAGGAATATCAATTTTTCAACAACTCATCTGCATGCTGAATTTCCAAATGCTATGGGATATAATCTCCAATTTCCCCTTGCCTTTCTCCACACAGCGCAGATATGCTGTCCCAGCACCACTCCAGTAGGTGTAGGCCCTTCACGGCCCACAGAGAATCGGTTTCTTTAACAAGAAATTAAAAAAAAAAAAAAAACAAGAAAAATCTTTGTAAAGGATGTTGTCTTTTCTCCGGAAGTGAAGTGACTAAGGCAACAGGCATCTTGGGCATACTCACCACTCTCCTTGGGACACGTGAGGCTGCTGGAAACTCTGTGTCAGTTACCGCATCCAGCAGCGGATGCGATGCCAAGTCATTTGTAAATGCCAGTGTTCTCATCCCTGCTTTAACTGTTTGCTTGCCTCTCTCTCTTTTTTCTTTTTTTTTTTCCCCAAGCTACTCCCCAGCAGGGCTTTTCCTTGCCCTCTCCTTGCTGGCTGCACTGAGCTCCGCAGATTCCCTGGGTGCCTCTCCTTCTCACCTGGCACCAGGCACATAGAACCACTCCAGCTCTCAAGAGAGCCCAAGAGCCTCTTGTTGGGGGCAAAAAGAAAAGAAACAGCCCAGCTTGTGAGGGCAATATCCTTCACCACCCACCTCATCCAGCCTCAGCTGAATCCTCCCTCCAACCCCCTGGCTCCATCCTCAGCTGCATCCACCTTTTGAAGGAGTTGAAACCTCAGGACTGACTCAACAAACTTTATTTAAGTAGATGGTCCGGAGGAGGCACTGCCCTCCACCAGCACTGCCATGTGTCCCATCCATCTTGGAGTAGAGGGCAGTGCAGCAGAGCCACTGAGGCTGACCTGAGCTGGAGGAAGCAGCCCATGGCCTGTGTCCTGGCTTGCCAGACCAGCAGACCCACACTGAGACCTTCCCTTGAGCACACACTGAGCACAAATGTGCTTTCCTGCGTTCATACTGAATGTGGAACTGCTTGGAGAAACTGAAAGTACACAAAACCTCATGCTTTTCAGTTACTCTCCATGAAATAGGGTCACTTCTGTCCGACAAAGTAAACCAAATTTGGGGTTTCTTCCACACTTCTGTTTTAAGGAAACAGGATGAGGTAAGAAGCAGCTTCACATCAAGGTCAGCTCTGCCATTACAGATGTGCTCTGAGGCCTGAGGAGAAAGATTGTAACACCAGTTATCTCACTAGACACATGCAGGGAACACACTTTATCTCAAGAAGAGCTGGACTCTGTCATGGGAACAGAGAAGTGGCACCAAGGAGATATCGCCACCTGTGTCAAGTCCTAGGCGGCCCAGAAGCCTTGTGGATGAGGCAAGTCATGGCCTCCTTCCTTCCATGTAGTTAAAGTACCATGCTGGGCCTCCCTCTGGGGACAATTGAGGTGTCACCATGCAGCAGAGACAACCTGGCTGTTTTTGGGAGGGTATACCACAGCTGAGGGAGAGATGGTGTGGCATTACTGGCTGCAAATATGGGACACAGCAGTGTCACCACTCCTTGGAGAGGGAAGAGACTGATGAAAGGAAGACACAGATCCTCACCAAGAGCTCATCGTGAGAGTTGGTATCTGATGGGAATGAAAGGCTATGGTTTCTTGAAATGGGAATAAAATGCCTCCCCCACTGCTGTATGGGCAGCTGTTAAAAATAAGGGCTTACAGCTCCTGTGTCCATGGGATGAACTGGGTAAAGTGGCTGATGGACAAAATACACGCTTTGAAATAATTCCTGACAATAATAACTTACCTAGAAGATCAGAAATTTATCCGTGCATACCACAATGTGCCCCGAGGATTGAATCTGAAGTAAACGGCATCTAAGAGATTAAACCTGCTTCTCCAAAGCCCTTGCTATGCAGATCTTTCTCTTTCCTCTCCGCCTCTTAGGTGCCCTCCAAATTCAGTCTAAAAGCCCTGGAAACTGGAGTGCCTCATCTAAAGGCAGGGGGAGAGGTCACAGCTCTGACACTTTGGGTCCCGAGAAATGCTGCTGCTTCACGAGGCACCAAACATTTCTGTGGTGCTCTGCTGTAGGCAAGCGCAGATGGAGGGGAGATTAAAACAACTTTTCTATTTCTCATCTACTGCTGGAGTAGTGGTCCATCATCAAGGCTCGCCTCAGGATACCAGTGTGTATGAGATAGTCCTTTGTTTGGTTTCTAAACCAGTGCTTTAATGTCTACAGCAGCCTGGAAGCAGCACAAATAATCCCATCCTGGCTTGGAAGGGAGAGAAATCTTGCGTGCAACACTGAATGAATGTCCCAGAGAAACAGTGACCAGTGATTCACTTTGAGTAATGCTGACTCACTTTCAAGGTACTTTCCATGTACACACGCACATGCTGAGAGAGTTAGCAAGAATAAATGCCTGATCTCAGGAAAGTTCAAACTAAATATTGATGTAACCTTTCACCATACCCAGAGAGAAAAATCCTTTTTATGGAGAGAGACCGTTTGGCAGAGTGGCCAAAACCAGTTGTTTTTGTTTTTACAGGAGTTTCAAGTCCAGAGATAACTGCTAAAGACAAGTTTTTAGGGTGTGTGGGGCTGGCCACAAAATTGCAAGTGCTTAAAGCTTGGAGTACGTAAACAAAGGCTTGCAAATGCTGCAGGGTCTTAGCTCTCACGTCTGTCTTGGGCAAGACTGAGTGCGATGGCAAAGGCTGGCAGCAGCATTTGCAAACCTTTGGGAATACTGGAAGTATTTTGCTATTTGAGGCTGAATCCCTCAGGCCGGTTCTGCTCTACCTGTCCTGCAAAATATGTCCTCAGTGAAACCGTCCCCACCCATATGGTGCAGGTACTGGGATGAAGGAGCATTAGACAATGCCCTGGTGCTTCTGCTTCCCCTTACTGGTGTTCAGATCTGTCCTAGCCTGTGCCCTGCTCAGCTCCTCTTGTTCCTCACCCATATCTGCTGCAGCCTTGCCAATCATTTTCTACTTTTTTTCCTTCAGTCCTCTGAAGTTTTACACATGGACAGACATGCTGCTGTTTGGGCACATACCCCATGGTCACAGCAGTGATACCGTTCTCTGCACTGCACAAAGTCTTGCTGTCCCAACACAAAGCACTCCTTGGAAATACCTTCTGGGCCTGGGAGACACCTTCAGCCAACTCACCAGACTTGTGGGATCTCCGTGCTGCTGCTGAACAGGTCTGAACACCTGCTGCCAGTGCCATCCCTGCCAAAGGCAGCAGCAGGAAGTGATAGGATATTCCCTTGGGCTCCCTGGCAGGATCAGGCTGCACGCAGAGCGAGTGCCACGGCTTTGTGGAATATCCTCACGGATGCCTTCATGGTTTTGGGGTGTGGTGTGGGTTGGTGAGATGGTGCTGCCTCTTCTTCCTGTGTTTCATTAATCCCAATTTAATTTGTTGTGTATTAAAAGACTAAGAAAGAAGAAGCAATGCCTCAGGGCTCCCCAACACAGGCACTGAGCTGTGCCAAGCTGGTCTCAGGAAAGTGCTGGGAGGCTGATTTAGAAGCAGATTTTTCCCCACAGTTGTACCATTTCCCTGCAGTGCCCTTCCTGCATCCACAGGCAATGGGTATAGCTGGTCAGAGAGAATACACCAGCCTGTGCTCCTGCAGGGTGAATCCCAGCAGCACCTAATTACCCCCACTGTCCAAGAGGCTGCTGTGGAGCCTGGAGCTAAGCACAGGTACTGCCTGCCAAAGGGGAGGATGTGGAACACCTGCTCCAAATCAGGAGCCAGCAGGCTCTTCATTAATTTAATCAGATAGCGATAAATAATGCCAGTAATAATAATAAGAAAACAGTGGTTCCAGATTATTAATATCAAAACAGATCCAAACTGCTGATACACAAAAAACTGCCCCACTCCCTCCCTTTCCCTGATTTTGTTGTGAAACTTCTTAGCTGCCACGTTATTAAACAGCTTTCCACCTCCAGCTCCACATAGCATCCAAAATGTGATTGCTTAAATTTCTTTCTCCCCTTTTTTAATGAAGAGTCAGTGCCAGCACTCTCACATTGCACCAGGGAAACTGAGGCACGGGAATTATGGAGGACTGCAATGGCCATGCTGACCTCACCCATGTCACCACAGAGTGGCACAGGCTGGCTGTCACCTCCTTCACGACAGTTCAAGGCAGAGGCCTTCTTTGGAAAGGATGTGCTGTGCCTGAACTCCCTGCAGTTAGTTTGTATCAGAAGGAACCTCCTGTGCCGGATTGTGCTTCTCATTCCATTCCCTCTGTGCTTTTGGTCTTTTCTGTGAAGAAAAACAGCAATTCAATCAGCCACCCTCCTGAGAAGTGATGTTTTTGAGGAGAGGATGAGGGGGAAGGTGCTCATGGTTACCTCTGACACTGTGGCAGGACTGAGCAGCCCCACACATCCAGGGTCCCTGCAGGATGGTGCTGATCCTGTGTTAGAGACACCTGCAGCTACAGAGAAAGGAAAACTCATACATGCATAATCTTTGCAGGCACCATCAACAGTACGAGGCAAAAGAGCTCTGAAAACACTTACTCATGTTTCCAGCCGCTCCCAGTACTGGAAATATCACCACTGATAAATAATATCTTTTAATCAACCTTGATTTTTTCCTTTCTTCAGTACAAATCTAGCCAAACTGTTACCATATTACAAACGTCTGTGTATTTTTGCCATCTATTCCTCCTCCCCTTTAATTTTTTCCCTTTGGTATTTTGCCTAATCCTTTGAAAGATGTGAGGAAGAGCACTGACACTTCCCAAGAAACTCAGCATCAAAGGCTTCCACACAGACAGCTTGATGCAGAGCACAGGGCTACATCAACATTATGTCTTGTCAACACCTGTCCTACTCATGTGTTGGAATTTAAAGTTGGAATTTAAGTTTCCAGTTGTCTTGTTCTTGGGTGACTGCTGCTGTTCCCTCTCAGTATCAGCAGATACTGAGAGGGCAAGCAGAAAGGCAAGTTCTCCCTTAACCATTGAGCTGAGAACTAAAACAGATCATGTTTAATACACCACTCCACTGCAATAGTGTCCACCTTGTTTAGACTCAGAAATCCCTTGGACCCCTAAGTGGAAATACTCTCTGATCTTCTCACTGTGTTTGTACACACATAGTCAACAAACTGGAAATAATAAGGTCCTTTTCAGTACAGTGGGACTTTCTTGTTTGGAAAAACCTTTGAAACTACCCCACTGGTTTTAGATCTTAAGTAACTCATATGTGTCACCTGCACAACTGTCTCCTTAATCCTCCTCCATATGGGGTTTTAGGCAATTCTTTCAACATTTATCTCTGTCCTAACATCCAAAGATATTTAGGATCCAACCCTAATATTGAATAAGTTTTAAATCCCTGTGATATCTATTCTTCCATGTCACTCAGATACAACAGCCTTAACAGCTCCACATCTTCTTTACGTGATTCTGCTAGAAATAATGCACTCCAGTCCTGATTGGGACCCTCACACAGACAGTGATGGATTATCCATCTCTTTTGGGAAGTCTCTGTCGTTCAGGATGACACCCAAGGCACATTTTTGTCCATGCAGCCCCAAACAGACTCAAAATGCCATGTGTAACATATGTGGAGGCAGCTCTTCTCAATAAATATCAGTCACCAGCAGGGCAGGGAAGGGAGAGCAAGAAGAGAATCCTTTGACACATTCATGGTGAGTACCAGGGGAAGGATCCCTCGAGTTTGATTTGAGTAGGTCCTATTAGGGGTGGCTGCAATTGTGACTCACTGACCAGCAAGGCAGGGATATGCCCACAGTTGATTTGTCACCTATCAGCAGCAGCTTTTACAGTGACCCATTTTTTTCCTTCAGGAAAAGGTCACCCATTTGATGGACCAGCTTAACAACAACAAGAGAGAACCCACTGCTTCTCCCCCACCAAGACCTGAAGAACCTTGACAAAACCATTCCATTCAACTGGTGAGCATTCCCCCTCCACTTCCTTGTGACCATCAGCTGTGGTCACCTGAAGTAACTCCAGCCTGAGGGCCATGCCCAAACTCCAGTCCTCACAGGATGATTTCCACCACAGCGTGTCTGCACCCCTGTAGTTCCTGCTGGTTTCCAGCATATTCACAGAGAACAACTGGAATTTTGGCATCCTTTCCTGCAGGGCATATGTTTGGCAGTGACTGGCCTCCTTAAATGCTAGATTGAGATATGCTGAGCACAACTTTCCATGACTTCAGAGACAGCTGTTTCACTATAAAGCACAGAAATTAAGTTTAAGCTTTCTAATTCCCCTACGAAGCCAAAATTTGAAGTAAAAAGCAGGCTGGAAAGCATGGGAAGTGATTTCACCGGTTGTTGAATGAGTTGTTCAACCCTTCATCTGTCAAAAGGAAAGCACTGAAGATGAAAAAAAAGCACTGCTCTATTTTACAGGTGAATTTCTAGTAATGCATCGATGACACAACCTGGAGTCCTAACCCATGGTCCTCTATGTTGAAGGATTTCCCCCCATCTGAAATCCCTTAATAACTGTGCTGAACAACATGGCTGTGATGTGGGCATTGCCCCAGGCTAGGACTTGCCCAGAGGCATCGAGGTGCCCTGAACAGTGTCTCCTCCTCTCTTCCACAGACCTGAAAGTCTGTCTTGCTGCTCAGAGAAAGCTGAGAAAAGTGCCAGGTAACCTTTCCGAGCAAAGACTCCTAAAGAAGATTCAGAACAATGCCATGGCAAAGTTCTCCTTGTATCTTCAGTAGCCTAGCTTCAGAGAATCAGAGAATGGTTTGGGTTGGAAGGAACACTAAGGTTCTTCCCGTTCCAATCCCCCTGCTGTGGGCAGGGACACCTTCCACTGTCCCAGGTTGCTTCAAGCCCTGTCCAACCTGGCCTTGGACACTTCCAGGGATCCAGGGGCAGCCACAGTTTGTTGCTAACTCATTTTTAAGCATGATGCTTTCAACTTGACTCTGGTGAAAGCAGGTGTTTTGACTTTGAGAGTTTTTCATCTTCTTTCTTCCTCCTGTCCCACTGAAGTGAAGGAGAGAGAAGCTGGGTAGGGGTCAAGCAGCCAGCCAAGATGGAGTGCTGCTATTCATAGTTTTTCTTAGGTTTTTTCTTATTTTTTGCTAATATTAATCTGTATTTCATACACTGGTAATGCTTTCCTCCTTTTGTGTACAAGCCTTTTTATTCCGATTGACTGCACTTATATTCAGAGAAAATTATTATTTGATGAAAGATAAATGCAATCTTCTTAAATGCTTTGGCAATAAGCATGCAGTTTTTCCTTTCCTCCTTTGTAGGCTGGCAAAATACGAAAAGCCAACACAAATTTGGCACTTTCCCCAAAAGAGTTACTTCTGGTTTTGTTAAGAATGCTCTTAAGATGCTTAGATCCAGTCATTTATCTTTTATTTCAAGAAATGCTCCTCAATTGCACGCCAGCCACGAGTTATGCATGTGCTAAAGCAAGTCCAAAAATACTACCCAGGTTTCTAATATGAAATAAATATGAAATATGAAATGTGAATTGTGAAATACGAAATATGAAATATGAAACATGAAACATGAAATATGAAATATCGACTATTAAATATTGAATATTAAATATTGAATATTAAATATTGAATATTAAATATTGGATCAAATTCATTCTAGCAAGAACCACCCAGGCACTCAATTGACCACTTGAGCACCAAGATGTGTGCTTCCACTTGAGCAATTGAGAACTTGTATTCAAAAGTGAAACAGCCCTCCAAATGCAAGTTAACTACACATTCTAAGCTCTAGAAGTATTCCTGCTGAGGTTGAAAAAACTGAATGGTCTACTTCCAGTTTAAACAAAACTTCACTGGAATCTGAAGACTGAATGTGTCTCAGACAATTCTTCAATCAGTAAGATTTATTATTTATTTTAAGACAGTGTTGTGCCTACATAGAGGTTAAAGATGGTTGTAAAGCAGAATTTTTTTTCCCTTCGATTCCAGTGTTTGGGGTTTTTTTCCAAATATTTTCCCTTTTTTTTTTAAATGAAATTTTAAAGAGGTTCAGCTAATTTTTAGCAGTTCTAATCATTTCAAACAGAACTTTCCTACCAAATTTTAAAGAACCTGGCACAGTCCTGCAAAGCACTGGTTTTAATCGAATCAGTGTCTTCCTACAGGGTATCCTGTAGGAAAATTTTTTGTCTCAGAGCATTACCAGGCTTCTCTTCAACGGCTCAGTAGTGCTCCTTCTCCCTGCTGCAGGATGAAAATGCCTTTCCCTCACATTCAGTGGGTCACACCTGATAAACCCTTTAAATGTTATTCCATTAACAGTGACAATAGTTCCAGTGAATCCAAACAATAATTCCAATTAATCCAGTAACAATAGTTTCAAGAATCTACGCGTCTGCGTGGAGGCAACCACCAGAGTGAAAACTCTCTACCCTAATTATATAAGACTATGAAGAATTCCCCATTTTGTGCTATTTCCACTGGTGCCGACATCAATTTGGCTCGGAGGGTGCCTGCTTTAGGCAGGGCTGGAGTGGTGAGGGAGCAGGGGAGCACTGGCACAACGGGCTGTGCCTCCATGTGCTGCGTGTGACAAAACAGGGGCTGTCAGAGCAGCAGTGCCTGCCAGCCCCGAGCTCCAGGGGCAGATCTAAGCTCTGACTGAGCCTGTTGTCAATCACGGTGCTCCAAAGACAGAGATGTTGCAATTGGTGGGAGGGGGAGACGGACGAAGAGCTTGGCAGGACTTCAGCCTGCTCTTAGTCCTGGTAAGGACAAAGAGTTTCCACTACCCAGAGGTTTTCTGAAGCGTCAGGCTTGGGTTTCTTATTCAAAAGTCATCTCCTGACCTAAGTGTCCTTCTTGGGAATGGAGGTTCATCAGTAAGACACAGACAGGGCTGTGAGCTTCATGCTAAAAAAATCTGATGACTTCCATCTGAAGGTTTGATCCTTCAGTTATGAAGATCTCTTTAATTAGATGGTATTCATTTCATTAACTCTGCTTTCAGAATATAAGTGTTTAACAGCAGGGATTGATTAGTCTTTTCAGTGCAATGTAGATTTTTTTTTTTACGATCCAGTTGGGAAATACTTTTGGGAAACACTTGTTCAAAACAAAACAAGACAAAAAGGAGGATTTTTCTAAGCCAAGAAATAATACTCCTAAAGAAATATTTTGGCTAGAGAAGGTTATGTAGGGGTGGTACAAATGGTGTATGTTCGTTGCTGGTCTGAATTCAGGACGATGAAAAGTGCAACAAACTGAAACCACTGAACAACATGGGGTAATTAGGACATGAACACAACAAGGGGCTATCTTGCAAGGTGCAAACACCCTCACTCATTTCCCCCATCTGTGCTTCCCTTCTCAATCAGCTGGACTCCAAACCCCTTTGAGCTGATGGCAACCTTTCCTTTGACACACACACACAGAGGCTGCGGACCACATCTGGCAGGCTTGCAGTGTTTGCCCATCCAACAGGTTGAAAGGAAAACAGGCAGAGGCAGAAGGGTGTAGACAGCAAGCTCCCAGACTTATGCTGATAATTTGAGGTATAATTCTTTATTATCAAAAAAAAAAAAAAACAACCAAACCCAACCAAACCAAAAAACAAAACAAAAAACCCCCAAAACAACAAAAAAACCAAAACAAAAAACCAAAACAAAAGAATCAATCAACCCAAAAAACCAACACCCACCTTTTCCTGAAGGGTCTAGTTATAAGAAGTTCTGGGGTGACACTTCAAATACACCAGATAAATAAATGTTAAGTGTCCAGAAATGCAGCACTACCCAGTGCAGCTGCTAGGGCAGACCTGTGTCCCACAGCTGGTGTCTTCCCCTTGGTTACATTTCCTTGGGCATCCGAGATGACATTCTTCCACTGGACTTCAGTCAATGTAAGCTGTGACTGTATAACCTGGGCCAAATGCAAAATTTTAAATTTTAATTCTTATTCTTTTGGGGTCTTCTGTTTTTCAGTGTAAGTGTTTCATTATGCTATACAGTGCCTTGGCTCTAGAGGAGCTGTAAAAATAAAAGTGCTGTTACATTATGTTATTATGGGTTCTGCTTTTCAGCAATGCTCCAGTTGATGAAGATTTTCTCTGATAATCTGGGTGACTGATAGCACTGTGATAGCCAGGACCGTGAGGAGCATGGGACCACACTACACCACACAGTGAAAACCTGGCAGCTTTTGCCATTGGAATTTGTGGAGCCAAGTTTCTGTCCAATAAACCTCAGGAGTGCCTCCAGCTGTAAGAGCACTGGCAAGAAGGCTGAAAGTCCCTCAGATTTCAATAAACCTGGGTGAAATGTAAATGTTGCAATGAATGAGGTTGTTAAATTGCATGCACATCTTCGTTTCTTCTGCTGGAGAGTGAGAGGAAAAAAAAATCAGGTTGCATTATGGTGCCATGGATGAAGGGCCTCGATGTGGCCATGAAGAAAAAGGTGAGAGGAGCCCTGAGGAAGGTTGCACAGGTCACCCCTGCTAGTTCTTCATTCACAGCCTTTATTTTATCCCTCACATCAAATGAAGACTCTACAGCACTGCGTGTTTTAGCTGCAGGCTGAGCTAACTGTTGTTTAGAGTGATGAGAATAACCAAGTCCTGCCTATCTCACACCAGGCACCTAAAACCCAGGTGTGCTGTTTGCCCATAGGATCTTCCCCCGTTCTTCACTTCTTGGGGAGGACAGACACAGATGTGACATTCTCTGATGTCCTGATGAATCCTGGGCAGCAGGAAATGGAGGAAATTTACTCTGCTGACTCTGCATGGGGTTTGTGTGCTATAAATATGGTGTGAGGGGTGTTTCTCCTCTGTAATCATGAGAAAACTTTGGATAATGTCCCATTAAATGAGTGCAGATGGCCCCACATACAAAATCAGCTAAGATTCACAGAGAAGAGAGTAAAAACTTGTGATTAAAACTGTGTTGAATGAAGATATGATGTAGGGCTAAGTTTGGCCCAAACTACAAACACAGTCTCATCAGGCAGCTTATATCAGGGCTTTGTGTTACCCTTTCCACCCAGGCCAGTGGATCAGCATTTGGCATGGCCACCCAGCTGGATTTTTATAGGGGCAGCTCATATTCCTGACATGAAGCGCACAACCACGGAGTGTTTTGAATCCAGCTGCAGGAAGCCAAGCCACAAACAACCTGCCATGGGGTGCCAGGAGGACAGGATAACACAGCACCACTGGCCCAGGAATCATGGCCTGAACCTGGGAGCCTTGGGGCTGGGTTGATCCTCAGCTCAGCTCCTCCAGGTTCCCAGCTGAGGGTGCTTTAGGAGGAGGGGGCATTTCTCCACGTGTGCACACCCAGGGGTGTGGTGAGGGGAGACAAGAGATGCCTTCAGTGCAGGGAGGGAGACACAGGGTCATTTCCACCATCACTAAAAGGAAGGGAGGTCAAACCTCATCAGCACCAGGCTGGGTGGTTTTCCTGGCCCACACCAGCACGGGAGTGCCAAGAAAGGTCTTTTACAGAGGAGGGAGGGAGAAATCATCACCCCACAGAGACTAAGCCACTCTTTATCTCCTCCCAAAGGTGCCAGGCTTCAGGGGACCTCAGAGCACCTCAAGACCCCCTCCTGATGAAAGGTAAAGCCCTGCAACATTATGTTTTCCTCTCCTCAAATGTTTTCCTCTGGAGAGACTGTGGTCAAGGTTTGGACTGAGAGTGGTTCTCCTTTTGAGATCAGTTCTCACTATGTGGCCTCCAGTGCTCTTTTATGATGTTCTTCTCCTCTATTCTTCTCTGGACTTTGAAGTGCTCTTGCATGAAACAGCACGACATAAAATAAAATGACACTCATTATTAACACAAATGAAACATTTGGTTTCAATTATCTCCCCTCTCTCCAGTTGTGAGGAGTGAGAAATCACTCATAAACCAGGCAGCATTTTAAGAAAGATTTTACAGAGCAAGAGAAAGGAAGAAAAACAGGCCTTGAGATACTGAGGTTGTCACAGCACACAAAATGATAAGAGAGGAAAAGAGCCTGGCCTGGGGTACTTCCAGCCTGCTTGGACAGAGCTGCATGGGCTGGAAATAAGAATAAAATTAAACACTAAAGCAGAACTGTCAATTAAGCCTTTAACTCAGAACTGGCTGTGCCACTGACCTGGGGACTGACCTCTGGAAAGCCACTTTGCCTCTTTGCATTTCTGGTTTCCCACAGAAGGTCCATTTGGCCTATCAAAGAGGAACTGAAGGAGGAAAGGGTCTCTTGGTGAGGGATTTCTTCCTGACCTATCTCTGAAGCTCCCAGCTTCAGAAGGATATTTCCAGGCAGAATCTCTCTAACTCCTCAACGAGGAAGAAAGACCCATTAAAAACAAAAAAAACCCCAAAAACAGCAAAAAAACCCACCACAAACCAACCCAATATTTGTGTCTTCACTGATTCTGATAATTTTACTATAACTTCACCCCCTTTTTTATTCCAATAGATTATGTTGAACCCTTAGAAACAGCATACATGGACCCCTGAATGAAGAGCAATAAAAAGGCTTTACAGTATGCAAAAGAGGATTGCATCCAACCTCAGGGCAGTACAGTCCCATTATCCCAGCCTGTTTCATAAAACAGCTGCCCTGACAGCCCTTGTCAGTGTGGAATGCAGTCAGCTCTGGGTTTTTTCATCCCTGCTTAAAAATGATCCCCTCCAACCTAGGCTGTGATGCACTGCAATTGGCATTCCCAAGCCTTGCACACATCCTGAGGGGAGGACCTCAGCAAAACCCTCTCCAGGGGCCGAGGGACTCAGCAGAAAGATGCCCCTTCTCCTCCTTTCCCTTGAAATAGACTCGATGCACCCCAAAACTCTGTAGCACCAGGGTCAGATTTAGCTGGGCTGAGCAGTTTGCTATGTGCAGGCTGTGCCAGTGAGAAAAGGGTTGGCTAGCATGTGCTTTCTGGATCCCTGAGAAGTCCCTGGTCTCTCCTGAGCCACGGTACAGCTGCTGTTTGGAAGTGCACGGCACCACAGCACATGGATGTAAGGAAGGGAGAGGGAAGCAAAATACAGCATGTGCTGTAGAGGAAACTTTAAGTAAGCTGAAGGCTATTACTCATATGAGAACTAGAACCTCCACCCAAGATCCCCTAGTTTTCTCTAGCAGTGCAAAAGGGACCAAAAATAATAATAGTTTTAAAAAATTAAAAAGTGATTTCTTTTTTCCTGAAAGTCCTCAAGGAAATTGCCATGTGACAGAAAGATGGTATGGGTCAGCTGTTTCTTTTCTCTTTCCAAGAGGGATTTTTTACAAGGAAAGCAAGAAACTTATGAAAATCAAGTAATTCTATGGGAAAAGTAAATATTTCTTTTCAACTTTTTTTTTAATTTATTTTTATTTTTGTGTGTGATGATAAAAGAACCTCTTCTGCCATGCAACTGCAGCAAGAGTCCCATGGAGCAGGGAAGAACAGATGCTCAGAGAGAGAAGTGCATTTGTTGTTCTTACATGTGGTGTCAACTTGCAGTGTTGAAAAGCAGATAAAAGCCTGAGGGTGGGACAACATAACATGGTTTTTCTTTCTTAACTTCTTTTTACCTTGTTCATCTCTACAGAAGGAGATACTGTGACATTCTCACTTTCCTGGAAGTGGTGTAACGCAGGAGCAGTGGGACCAATCTTTGGATAAAATCCCTGGAAGGAGAGACCTCTGCCCTAACACTTCAAGAATTTGGAGCTTTGCTTCAAATGTATTTTCATTTTTGGCAGCTGGGGTCTGAGAGCCTAAGCAGCTCCAGAGGACTGCAGTGGCCACTAAACATGACATACATGAGAGGTTTGTGTTTGTTTGTCCATCTCATGACCAGCATGGTCCTCAGCCGAGTTTGGATGATAATAAAGAAAACTGGTCACAGCAAGAAGTGTTCGTTGGGGTTTTTTCAGACATCACAGCTCTTCCTGCCCACCTGGCCATTAACCAAAAAGGAATCTGTCACAGCTGATACTTGTTGCCTCCCATTCCAGCCCCTGAGAATATCCCATGGCCGATGCTGCTTCTACACCTGGGAATGCTGACAACCCACTGTGGGCTGGCAAAGACCAGGAGCCAAAAGTGCTGATCCCCTGCAGTGCCTGTGTCTTCTGATGTGCATTTTCAGGGAGAATGTGTTCTGTCTTGCTTTGTGTTTGTAGGGATTATTGTTTTGTTGTGTAGGGTGAGAGAATGTGCCCTGTGAAATGGGCAGAGCTGATCTTCCACAACTATAAAGCAAAAAAATACTCAACAGAGTGGACAACAAGCCAAAAGCTTTGAAAGGGTGTTTCACTTAGGTTTTCACATTATTGACACAACTGTAACACATGACATTAAATGCAGCTGACCTTTCTCTTTTATTTGTTTTTCGTTAGTAAATCTCCAAAGACAAGCTTTTCTGAGTATGTTATAATTCTGCACTTGGTTTCTCAAAACGGTTGAATAACCCATGTTTTTCATTAGAGACAGACCCATAATCATTAGCCTTGCCTGCTTCCCGTTGCACAAGGAGCAAAATCAGAGCTGTGCCCCAAATGCACCATCTCCTTTCACTCAGAAAACCACCTTCTTTCCTCTGCCAGCTCTCAGCTGCCAGCTTGGTTTCCACCACGAAGGAGCTGCCCACAGCTCCAGATTTTCCTCTCAGCCCAAATTGTTCCAGACCTCCCTCCTCTGGAGGCTGCAAGGCTTCATTTCTCTGCCTCTAATTGGCTCTGTCACACAGCTATGTGATGCAGAGGGCTCCACAGATACACACCAGAGCTTGGCCAGTGCTCCCCACAGACAATGAGCTGTCACCTTTGCTGTGGCGAAGTCCCCAGAACACGGCACACGCGCCGCCCCCAGGAATTTGGCCCCGTTGGTTTTGCCATCCTGTGCAGCTGGGGAATAAGAGGCTTCTATTGAAAGTCAGCTCTTATTTATTAGAACTTGCAGTCAAACAATGGGCCACACACAGGGAGTGTCTGACAGACCAAAAAATATATGTGCAGTTCCGTAAGCACCTCAGCCTCGTCTGTGTGCGTGTCTGGAGCTGGGGGACACTCTCTCCTTCCTGCTTCACAAGCTGCTTCTGGACTTCTGGGCAGCCACTTTGATTCTCTGGTTAGATACGTGCAAGTCCTCTTCCCTGAGAGCCAGAAATCCAAAACACAACCCGTGTTGAGCAGCCACAATTCTGCAGAAGGTCTCTCTGTCAAGCAGATACTTTCTCCCAGCACCACAACAGCTCCTGCTTATCCCCTCAGGTATGCCATGGGCTGCCAGTGGGTTACAAGAGATAATAGATCTCATGTTTGCTTTCATGTTATGAAGGAAAGAGTAGCAACTGGCTTATGGGGCCATGGCTGGGGTGGTGGGGGGAAGACTCACCAAATTTATCTAGCTTGAAAGCAAAAAAAAAGGAAAGAAAGCGTATCATTCTCCTTGGAGACAACCTTCTTCTGACCTTTCGTGGAAATTCTCATGTGAATGTTTCCAGATCTACTTCTGTAGGATGTTCAAAAATGAGATAAATTATTTAAAGTGCTTTACAGGATTGAAATGCCGCTTTGATGGGGGAAGTTGTCATTTTTCGGAAAATCCAGAAAGAATGAGATTGCAAAAGTTGGGACATGATTGTCGATATCCTTTGAGCACTTGGCAGCACTTCTGCATCCCTGGAGCCTGGAGGAACTCTGACACAGGCTAAAGGTGACTAAAAGAAGCCTAAAGGCAAAGGAAATGCAGGAGAGGTGCTACCACGCCCAACATAACTTTCAAAAGGCCCGAAGTGTCAAGGTAGGTTATTGCCCTGAGTGATGCCACTGAAAAGCCAGACTCTTTTACTTTAAAGCTTCACTCACTTTCTTGAGCCAGGGTTACTAAATCCGCAAAAGGAAGTAAAAAGCGGTGAAATTACATATCTGAGGGCAGGTCAGAACATTCTTTCTTCCACATAGAAATGGAGTCACACTGAACAGCAAATAAAGTGCTCAGGTTCTTGGCTAGAGCATGGGGAAATGGCCTGGATCTTGTGCTGTCAGGCATTTGTTTGCCTATTTCTACCATCTCTCCAAATATCTTTGATCACGTTTCCACCTCACTTTTCCTTCAGAGCTGCTCATGAGCATGGGTTAGGCTGTGAAGACAGTCACCCGCTACTACTGTCATGCTCCCTGCAGCATATACTCATGCTTTTTGGTGATTTTCAAACAATTGTTTGCTTGTGTGTGAAAATCCATCCCGTTCATGAGCCTCAGGTCAGGCACCTGGAACCACCAGCTGTTGCCAGAAGTGATGCGGCTTTGAGGGTCATTGCTCCTACATGTGGTACCCAGAACCAGAGGAGAGGTCTGTAGAGATCTAAAACGCTTCAAGACAGGAGAGACCCAAATTAAATGTTAAAATGGAAGCCAAGGAAGGGCACTTGAAATTAATGCAAGCAGATGTACGATTTGAAGCCACACAGTTTTTTATAAAGTCCACTGTCCATGACAAGTGCTTCAAGGAATGCATCCAACACCATCCCAGATAACGGAGGAGGAGGATTATTGTAGGTGTGT
This sequence comes from Corvus cornix cornix, assembly GCF_000738735.6. Classification (NCBI taxonomy): domain Eukaryota; kingdom Metazoa; phylum Chordata; class Aves; order Passeriformes; family Corvidae; genus Corvus; species Corvus cornix. The sequence continues at coordinate 72,161,679 of NC_046357.1, forward strand.
TTGTAAATATCTTGGGGAACTCTTAAGCAGTAATCTCATGAGGAAGCTCTGTTGCTCATTCTGTTATATAGACAGCCTGATTGAAAATCTAAATTCTGAGTTGTATTCATTTTCCCCCTTCTTCTGCACTTATTGTTTTAATCTTTTCTTTTTTTTTTCCCTAGTTAGCTGATTCAAAGCCTCCCAAATAAAAGGTTTTATGACATTGTTGCCACAAGGATTCTTGCCAAGACAATGAGAAGGGCAGATGCAGGCTGACTTGTTGATTCACTCACTCAGCAAAAAGCTATGTGGATGATTTTGTTTTCCTCTTAGGTTCAGACTCTCTTTTCCCTCCATGCTTTCTTGGGCCTGCATGGACCACACGTCTAATACAAGCTGTTGTTGGACTTCTGTTAATCTGCTCCTGTCTGGAAGTCAAGGAGTGGTTTGTCATTGCCTCCAAGAGCTCCAAACATTCCTTCTTCTTCTCTAACTCAGTCACTATCTTGCTTACATCCTTCTATCTCTATTTTTCACTAATCACTAACCATATTCTGCTTCCACTCAAGAAAAATATATACATATGTAAAGGAATATAAAAAGTTCAAGGGCTGACTGGAAAGCAAATATTTATTTTTCTTTTTAGATGTGAAAATTAGGCATTGAATTCAATGAACACTTTTGTGTAGCATGCTGCTCTCAGATTGTTCCGGTGTTTCATGCGAAAGCGAAAAATGGGAGGGAATATGCAAATTTTTACAAAAGAGGGTCTTCCCAAAAATGAGGAAGACAATTAATCACTGCCAAATATTTTGCAGAGGTACCAAAAAATTATTTTTTGACAACTTGTGATAGGCACTTGAAAGACCTTTCAGGAGGCAAAAGCTAACTCAGATCAATGGGAGGCTCTGCTTCCAATCCTCCCCTTCTAACCCACAGAAACAACCTTGAACACTCTCATGGATTATATCTTCAAACATGGGCAGCATCTGGGCTGTAGCCAAAATTTTCTGCCTATAGCAGGATCCATTTCAATTGCCCACAGCAAAATGCTTTATTTGCTTGCATTTCAATGCAGACTCCTGGAGTTGCTTGACTAAAGGGGACAGATCTCTGCTGCTTCACAACCAGTGGCACTTCATTCACAGGTTGAAACAACAAAAATTACATCATTACCTCATTTAGCACCACTTGTCGCTGTTCTGTATCAAGGGGTTTTAAGTTACTGATTTGTAAAAATCATTTTGTACTCATTTTGTGCAAGTCTGTGTCTCTACAGCCATATGTCAGCTGTAGCAAAATAAAAGAATGCAATTTAGATTTCCTTTTTTTTCAGTAGAAATTGCACCGCTTTCAGTTTTCATAAATGAATATGTTTAAGACTAAGCTCAATTACTAAAGAACCTCTTGAAACTGACCTTTGGGCACAAACCATGTGCTAAAAAGACCAAGAGTGAGAATTCTTTTTTCTGGGATTCATCTGAATTCAGCCTGGAATTGCTACAGAAAAAACATAACTTGATGTGTTGGATTAGAAATCACAATGTGTATGTTCAGAGATTAATTTCTTACATCATGCTCTTCACTCCCTTTGGTTTCAGCCACTTTAAAACTCTCCACCTCAGTGCACAGGGCAACAGCTTTCTCTTTCAGTCAAAATGGTATAAAGAGCAAAATATCTGGTGGAATTAAACAGTGATGTCATTCCGAGGGGGAAATACATATCAGCTGTGAAACTTTCTGTTTCTCGCTCCACCTTGGAAATATTTGGTTACTCCTGAGAAAATAAGTATGTATTTGATGGCAACTTGGACAGAATTAAAAGTGCTACACAGAAACAAGAGGGAATGAAGCATAACACACCCTGGGTACACTGAAAATATTTCTCAGCATAAACAATGCTATGTAATGTACAAATTCCCTTTTATTTTAGTAGGAAAAGAAAATCAGAGTTATAAACTCAAGATGTGTTGCCTCTGATGTGTCTGGCTCAATCTGAAAATACACTGATGAACCAGGCTTTCTCATGCTATCCTAACTAGGGCATTTATAACTCTGAATTTAAAACTCATACTAAACTGCTCGAATGTATCCAGACATCTTGCCTTGTGGCATGAATACTGACAGGTAGGAGAAGGAAAACAGAGCAGAAAAAGAAGTGGAATGAAAAGCTAAGACCAAGACCTGGAGTCTGGGAAAGGTGAGTTTGAGTGCTGGCTTCATACCACGCTTTTTACAGTTGTGAAACTGGTGCTACAACTGGGTTTCAAAGCTTATTTTCCACACCTCCACCTTTCCCCATTTCTGAGGAAACTGACCATAATTTAGGGACTTCATCTAGTTTCTTATTGCAAAAATTAGCCCATCCAGCAAGGGTGAAGTTGGACTGGCTGCTTAGTGGTCACCATGGAGCATAGGGATTCCTTACTTCAACCAGACGAAGAATGACCACGCCTCACTGGTGGCTTATCAGGAATCAGAGATCCTAACAGGCAATTTGACCAGAGTTTCTAAAGTGGAACACCAGCACAGTCTATCCTTCATGACTACAGCCAAATCAGCATTGTAGAACTTGGCCTTTTAGTTTTATAAGCTCGATGTAGACAGACAGGACTGAATATTTGTTCACTCAGTTTCAAGCCATGTTTTTCAGACCCAGGTAGGAATTTGAAGTAGACAGCCTGACCCTGTAGCTGAGTAGTTAGAAGTAACACCCATTAATACATAGAAAAAGTCAGATCCAGAAGCAGACACTGATTCTGTGTGTCTTGTCACAAAATCACAGGTGGAAGGGCCCTTCACCCTGTTCAGCTTTGCTCAGAGTGGGTCCCACTAGGCCAGCTTGCCAAGGAACCTATCCTGTTGGATCTCAAGCCACTGAACACGGCACTGAATACCCAAGCCTTCACCATGTCCCACATCACTGGGTCTCTGTCCCACTAAGCAGTGACCCCACAGTCGTCTTAGACTTCCTTGGACTGCCAATGTTCTTACAGAAAGATACTGTTGTGCCTCATGTTCTCTGATGGTTTCATCTCCTGATGAGTTTTGGCTTTCCTGATCCCATTCCTATTTGCATCTTCTGACCAGCCTGTCCCTGCTTCCACCTCTGAGTCTTTCCCTCCCCTTGGAGCTCCATATTCTCTGTCCTGACCCATTGCCAGCCTTGCTCAGTTGCCTACATCTTCCAGCAGATCCCTCTTGTGCTCTAAAGGGGCTGACATTGAAGATCAGCTAGCTTCGTCTGGATCCTTTTGATCCCCCAAGGGCAGTTTTCCACGAGACTGTGACAAGCAGGTTCCCTGCACGGGGTAAATCTGTTCTTCTGAAGTCCAGGCTTATTCTGCCTTGCACGCTCCTCTTGAACACCACAGCTTCATGGTCCCTGCAGCTGAGGCTGCCCTCAGCCTTCCATCTTCATGGTGAGTGTCAGGTCCAACAAAGCATGTCCTCTGATCAGTTCATGAATTGCATGCACCATTAAGCTGCCCTCCACAAGCTCCAGAAATCCCCTGGCTTCCCTGAAACTTTGCCAGCTGTCTTTACCAAGTCAGTGGTCACATAAGCACACACACAACAAAAAAAAAACCCTAATGAGCTTTTGTCCATCAGCTGCAAAGCAAGACTGAATTTTGTTACCTTCAAAGGCAAACCTGCATTGATGGACCCTGCTTGATCCCTTCTGGTGACAAACAAAGGACATGCTGTGGGGTGTGATGATTCTCACCCAGTAGTCCTTTCCATTCAATTAAAAGATCAGAGAATCACAGAACCATAGAATAAGCTGAGTTGGAAGGGCACCACAAGGACCACAGAGCCGAACTCCTGGCTCTGCACAGGACAACCCTGACAATTATTACATGTCACAAATGCCCAGGACTAGCTGTAACAACTTGATGTAGAAAGTCTTCATCCACCTCATCTCACATGCGGGAGCAATTCTTGAGGGAGCAGTCAAAGCCTGCCCATGTGCCCCTGGCTGCTGACTACTGCCTGCTTGATTTGGAGTCTGAGGGCCTTTTGCAGAGCTTGGCTGGTGCACAGTGCCCAGGAATAGGAGTGGGTCTGTGTCCTTGCCTGTGGAAAGACAGACAGCTCAGGACCTCATGGTTCAGCTGTGCTTCATCCTGCCAGCACAGCTGGAAACTCTGTGGTTTGAGTTGCTTATGTGGACCAGATAAACAGCATAAGAAGGTGAAGAGAAACCTGGCCTGAGGAAAGTTGGGGTCCATTTTTTGCCCTTTTACAGGCAGCTACCAAGCCCCAGCCATGGCACTGAGAAGTGTTTAAGCCTCTTAGCTTTGGCAGCAACAAGAGTTTCATGCCAAAGTAAGCATTAGGATGGGAGCTTTGTCCATGTGTATAACCTCTGTGGGATGGTGTTCATATGCAACCAGGATTGTGAACTGGGGAAATACAGAAAGGGATCTGCCAGAGGGATATGGCTGAAGAAAGATGTACAGAACAAGTTGCAGCCTGCTGCCTAAGAAAGCAAGCTGTATCCTCTGATGGCAAAAACCCACTAAATTGTTCAAAAAGAATAAAAAACCTTCCACCAGGATTAATGAATTCACTTTGCTGTGGGGATGCTTTGTGGACTTGTTACTCAAAGATATGCTGAATACTCCATATGCTCCAACAAGTTTCCTCCTTTTCTCTCACCACAGCAGGAGGTCGCTTCTCCCTTTCCTCTCTCCCAAACACTCCAAACCCTTTGTGCTGGGCTTTAGCTATAAATTTAGGGCTGAGGCTGAAAGAAGCTGGTTGGTCTATCTGAGTATTTCCAGTCATGCAGAACTGGATGCTGCTCTTGTCCAGACTGCTGAGTGACTTTGCTGTTGCACAGAAACCAGGACAATTCAAGATGAAATGGGGCAGTTTTTGAACCTGTGCTGCAAGCAGCACATGACAGCAACAAGGAGCAAAGGGTGCCTAACTTGTCACAGCTCTTCTCTATATGCTCTCTGCTACTTTGCAGAGGAGAAGGATTCCCAGCAGAAGATTTCACAGCACAGCTCAGTAGCCAAGAGCTGTGCTCGAGCCCCAGAGAGGGCTACTGCTGCAGCCCTCCAGATCCATAAATATGGGCACAAAGGCTCACTTTTGGAGAAGGGGCAACGTGCAGGAGGAGGCTGACTACAAGGACATGACATCTTTCATGTTCTTGTCTCACTTGTTCTGTGGAAAGTCTGTTACCTGGGGAAGACTTTTGGGCTTTTGGACCATCTTGCCTTTCAAAAACCTCAAAGGGACTTTATAAGACAGAGGGCTAACTTAATCCCTTGGTAGTGGGATTGCAGCATGAAGATGGAAAACACAGCCGTAGAAGAGGGCTCATGATATGTCTACGGCTCCCCACTGGTGCATGGCCAATGTCTTTCAGTGACTCATGGCCTTCCTCTTCCTGTTCTGACCAGGTCAGAAGGTGAATCACCAAAATGACGAGAGGGCGAAAAAATAAAATCATTACTCACCCATAGGTTTGGCCGCTGGTTTTCCAGAGGCAGTGGGGTGGGTTGCAGGGGTCTGGGATTGAAGACCAGGGTTGATTTCAAGTCCTGGAGCCTAACACGAAGAATGACAGGGATTTCTGCAGAGAAAAAACAGTTCCTTGTGAGATTTAAAGCTCAAGGCTGCAGTGGTTGTACAAGCCTGGCATGGAATCCTGCCTCAGCATGGCTCTGCTGTTGATGGCAGTGTTTGTACTGACAGATCAAACTGGACAGTTCAAGCCAAGATGAAAATGGCAGGGGACAAAACAGCTACAGTGGACAGCCACATGCCACTTCTGATCCTTCCCTGCCTCCCATCACTGCTGCCATGCCAAGCGTGCCCTCTTAGTAAACCAAGCCTTGGGAGAACGGCAGGGGCAGAGCCCTCAGAGGGGAAGAGCAGAAGGGCAAGGGTTAATGTTTGGCAGTGCCTGGAGGCAGTGTGGTTATGCTGTTATCCCAGCACATGACAGGAGGAAAAGAGAAGGGGGAAAACTGTGCCAAAGTTGCATCATGGACAAAGAAAAAGCTGGCTCCTCTATGAGGTTTGAAAGAACCCTGATAAACAGAGCTGATAGATGGTCTCCAGTGGTTCCTCACCCGTATGAAAATCCCTTTCCCTTTCTTGTCTGTCAGTCCCCATCCCGTTCCCTGCCTCTTTCAGAGTTGGTGAGTCACTGTGCTCTTCACAGGTTTAGTTCTCTGGCAGACAGTACCACTCACTCACGAGAGGCTTCTCAGGCAAGAGCATCATCTTGTCAGCCTGTTTGCCTCTCTTCCCCTTTCATCTGTTGTTTGTTTTCCATTCATACACAGAGAACTCACCCCCTTGCCAGACCATTTGCATGTTTTGTAAGAGGTGACAGTGATGCAAATGTCAGGAAGTGCATGTTGTCTATTATTTGTGCAACACGGTTTTTACCTCCGGGTTATTTACCTTGCATTTAGTTCTTCCCTATTCAGACCTTGGCCCAGAAATAAGCTCAAAGGGAAAATCTAAGTTTAAGAGCTGCAGGTGTGTCTGTGAATGGATGGGGCAGAAGAAAGAGCCAAGCTGGCCTGGTTCTTTCTTTGCCCATTACAGTGTTTTGGACAAACCCCTCTGTCCCCAGGAGGCGGTGGAGGAGAGGTGTGTTTGTACAGCTGCACACACAGCGAAGAGCTGTGGTCTGCTTTCATCAGGAAAGCACTTGTTCTACAGTGCAAGAGATTTTTCTGCCCCTTGGTGAGTGATTCCCCCTCAGGGTGCTACAGCAGGAGGCAGACAAACCCACCTCAGCATTTTTCTAGACTTGAGTGTCCATCAGAAAAGAGAGTGGCAGTTTCCAGAAGGAATTCAGAGATATCCCTACCTTGTCATTACAGGTCAAGCTCACAGCTGAGGCTGAGGATGCTGCTGGAGGAACTTATGGAAACAATCAGCACAGCTCTAGTGCCCTGGTGAAGCAAACAGGGCACTAGAGCTTGACAGAGCAAACAGGAGAAATACAGCAGTCATCTGAATGCAGAGGTAAATTCCCATTTAAAGATGATACAGTCAAAGCCCAATTACTATTAATGACATCTGCTGGTCATATATTAGCCCTTATTAAGCCATCTTTAAATGGGATTACAATATGCAGTATGGCTGAACTGAATGGGGAAAATGATGCAGTTTTGGCCTGGAGTACCCACTAGCAGAGAACCTTTTCTTGCTGCCCCTGTAAGACATCAAACAAAATACGCCTTGCAACCCTGTGTCATGTCACTGAAATCACAGAAGCCCACAGCAAGTGGTTTACAAACCAACTCGTCAAAGGTCTTCACTGAAGAAATCTACAAACAAGCTGCAAACGTACTGCTGATTATTTCAAGCAACTTTGGAAATCAAGATGAAGATATGTATGCAGACTGAAAGACAAAATTCCCTACACCAGTCTGAAAACTAAACGAGTTTAGTTTTCAGTTGTCAGTTAATCACAAGGCTTTGGTGACAGTGCAGGTGAAAATTATCATATTGGGGAAAAAAATAACAAACCTTGTTCTACAGACCCAGTAAAATAAGGCCTTAGAATTAATTTACAGTGTAATTTTCAGTTCTCCTTGATTATCTTCCATTTCTACTTATCTTCACGAGGGCCCACAGTTAATAAAACCTGAGTTTAAAGACCTGTTTTCCTCCAGGAAGAGCCCCATCTTTCACATTGCAACTAAATCTTCTTCACCATAAACTTGGCCCATCCTTCAGAACAAAAAAACCCCAAAACCCACAAGGTATAAAATGAGGAACTGCCGTGACCTACAAAGCGATGAATGGCCTTAAGATCATCCGCCTTGACCCAAGAATAATTTTTCTGAGGGAGAGCATGAAATATGGTTTTATCTCCCAAACCAGATGAATATGCCAAGATTTTCAGTAACGTAGGCCAGTGGGATTTTTGTACAAACTGAATTCTAAACTCAATTCTCAAGCTTCTTTAATGTTTTTTTTTATTGAGCACATATTGACTTTGACTGCTATAGAGTACCACCCTGATGATAATAATGATTTATATGGAATTTTTGCCAAAAATGCAATGCAACCATCTTATGACACTTCATAGATCCAGCAAAGTAATATGCAAGCCGTGTGCAAGGATCATATTGCATCATCCACCAGGACACAGCAAGCATCTCTGTGATGATGGAGGGCAACAGTTTGAACAATGCACACTAATATTACCCAACAGATCAGAAAAGGAAGTGAAAATTTAATGATTGCATCTAATTGAAACTGCAGGAAGAATTTTGAGCAACAGAATTCAATTACTCAAGCTGGAACTTAATCAGAAGCTAAACAGGATGTGCTACCTGCTACACAGGCATTCCAAATTTCAACTGAATTAAAATACAAAATATCAAGGGTAATCTCTCAAACTTAATGAGAACTATGATTTTATGTTCATTTTCTTTCCTTTCTTTTTTATTTTCTATTAAGCCCACACTGCCCCGCAGAAATACAAGGGTGTGTACAACAGAAATGTTTGAGGGGTCAAGAAAATTGTGTTGGTTGATACCAAGGCCTTTCCAGTGATAGGTTAAGCTGAGAAGGTTGCTTGGCTGATGGAGGACAGAGATGAACAAATCCTGCCAGGGAATGGAGTTTTGGTGACCAGAAATCACACAGTGATGAGTCTCTGCTATATGTGAACCTATAAACTCTCCTTGGCTGAATATCCAACCCTTCACAACCTCTGGCTGTTCCTGATACAGAACTTCAGTGTTAAAAATGCAAGCATGCTGTTTTTGTGGAAGAGGGCTCCTCCAGACTGGGAGGATGCAGTCCACAGCCTGGAGAAGGACTATCTACTAGGTCACTGTTCTACCCTCCCTTTTTTTTTTTCTGGAAAATCCTGTCAAGAGGTAGCTAAGCCATTCAGGTGCAAAATAAGCAGGGTGAGTTCAGCTGAGGCAGTTCATCCACAGCAGTCAAAGGTCAGGAAAGACATTTCTGAGTCATGGATGAGAGCTCAGGACTCAGAGTTCACAGGGGGCTAGAAGGATAAATTGCTCCTATTTTTTAAAAACCTGATCCTGCATGCTCATAGGAAGTTTATGGAGCTGGTTTCTTGTGCTCAGTGATCAAGACTAGACAGCTCAGCACTGGGGGAGATTAGAGAGTCAAGGGAAAATGGAAACTATGGGTATCTTGCACAGGCATTCACATGCAGTACATATAAACTGCAGAAGCCTTTTTCTTTCATAGGAGGAATTTCTCTGCATGTTTTAACAACAGTTGCCCACAAAAGTATTTATTAAAACACTGTGGCCAAGGACACTTCCTTATGACGTCACGAGTGGCCTCCCACGATATCTCAGTGTTTGCCCTTACCTTGCTATAACTGACTGGTAAACACTCCTTTGCATTATTACAAGCTGCTGCAGCCACTGCCTTGTCCTGCAGTCACCAGTTGTGCCTGGCTGGCTGCAGCTGCTTGCAGGGCTGGCTGCTGCAGACAGGCAGAAAATGAGAAAATACTAAAGGTTTTATTGACTGAGCACCATATCTAGCTCCTGAGGAGAGGGCTCATCCTGTCCCACGTGCTGTTGAGCTGTGGTCAGTCAGTTATCTGCCCACAGCAGCACGTTGTGCAACAGGCACGGCTGTTCTGGCAGATGGGCTATGCAGAAACCAAGTCACAAGTTTCATTTCCATTGCCCAAAGTAAGGACTCTTTCTCCTTTTTAATTAAGTTTTCCTTCCTCCTCCACGCTGGGGTTATCCCTTCTGAAGTCCAGAGAGTAATGGGGAGTTAATCTGCTGCTTCTCCAGAGGCCAGGCTGGCTGCCCACCCCCAGGGAACCCAGCAGAATTTCCTGCACTGCCACCTCCTTTCTCAACGGGGAGGAGAAAGGAGGACAGCAGAGTTATTGCTTAGCTACCCCACCCTTTCTGCTACAACCAAGGTGTTCTTCCAACAGGGGAATGCCAAAGCAGGACCTGAAAAACGAAGAGCTCCATCCTCCCTTCTCCCTGCCTCCTTCCCCAGCCTTCTCTGCAGTGCTGTGGTGGCCCTGGGGATGTGCTGTGTCCCTCTGCCACCGGGCCTGGCTCAGGGCTGCAGCAACTCTGCTGCAGTCAGACCCTGCTAAGAAGCAGGTATTTGGGAGGTGCCTGTGCTGGACAAGGCAGATGAGCAGGTCCCTCTGTGAGAGACGGTGAGAGAGAACGTGTCCAGCCCTGGTTTGGTTTGGTTCATCAGCTCAGGCATTTGTTTGGAGCCAAGAGAACCCAGGCACGAGTTGCCTCAGGGTGGAATCCATCACCCCCACCAGCCTCACCTTCAGGCACCTGCTGCCTTTGGGAGGAGAAGCCGTGGTGGTTTTCCCTCAGCATCCTGCAGTGTTTACAGACTCTGTCCTCTGGCCATTGAGCATCTTCTTCTTCCCTTGGCGTTGTGAAATCTGCTCCTTGCCACAGAGAATAGTCAGCACTGGAAGTGGAGCTCCAATGCAGAGCTGCCGGCTCTCGCAGCTTTTCATCGCAAGCTTCATAATATCTGACACTTTGTTTAAAGCTCCAGTTCCTGTCAGCTAGCAGTTACAAAACGGTATCAATGGTTTTTTGGTTGAGTTGTTGTTTTTTTGGTTTTTTGGTTTTTTATTTCAATATGAAATAATTCTCTTTCTCTCAGAGTCACAGAGAAAAGCCTGAAAATGTGGCCCAGGGCTCCAGAACCAGACAAACAAATAAAACTTCATATTTATACTGTATTTGCATGTCATTTGTAAGACAGCCTCACCAGCATTTCAAGACTGGCAAGACCACAGAGTTTTCATCTGTGGCTGGGAAGCACAAAGGCCAACTCGCCAATGAGATTATAGCCCTGGTGGTTTCTCAAGGTCATACTCTGCATGACCTGAACATACTTACTAAATTGCCCTGCTTAGAAAAAGGCAATTTTTGTTGGGTTTTTTTTTTCCCAATTCAAATGCATCCTTGAAGAAGCACATGTTTCTGAGAAGGTCACTTTTTCTGGTTTTCTGGTGACCCCAGAAAAGCACTGTCAGTTTCTAGGAGCAGGTCCTGCCCATGCCCTGCTTTCCACCATGCCAGCCCCACAGCTTAATCTGGCCCACAAATGTGGCTTGGCTCTCTGTGGGTGTACCTGTCCATGCCCTCACATGCTGTCAGGTCACAGCAGATGCTCTGGGAAGCCCCATTTCCAAAGCAGCAATTCAGTTTGGAAATTTGAGGGAGACATGAGAGGTAACTTTGTGCTGCTGTTCCAGGCACAGAGAGCCCTGTAAGTGCTGGATGTAGTTATAAAGCCAGTGGCTGCCAAATTCTAAGGGTACAAGTATTCAATGCAAAAGAGAAGGTCTGCTCTCCAGCCTTGAGGAGAATTTGCACCATTTAATCACATACACATTACTGGCTTCCCTTCAGGTCCAAGCCGGCAGATAGTTGAGTTCTGTGGCCTGCATCAAGCACAGAAATGGATCAGAGCTCATCAGCTTGGGGCAGGGACAGCCACAGCAGCTTCACAGCACGGGTAACAGAGCTCTTGACTGAGGCCGGCCCATTCTTCCCTTTGCTTCCATAAATATAGCCTGGAAAATCATCACACTTCCATGACCAGGGCGTGCTGGTCCTGCAGTGCCAGGCACCTCAGGGCACTTTGTGTTCAGCTGATTTCCATGGGCTAGGTACACTTTGGTTCTGATCCACTTGTTTGCCCATGGATTTATTGGGAAGGTCTCCTTCCACACCCCTTCCTCAGGTTTCTTTCAAGAGAAATCCATGGACAAAACCGTGGTGCCTGTCAGGGGACACAGGGGACACTCCTGCAGGGTGGACAGGGTACCCACTCCAGAATGCAGGACAGCAAGCATTCCTGAAGAAATTGAGAGAGTTAGTAACTTGTTCTCCATGTCTGTGGCAGGCTGCCTAAGAATCCATGGTTTAAATTTTAAATTTGTAGGTTGGACTGGATGACCTCAAAGGTCTTTTCCAACCTAGTTATTTCTGTGATTCTGTGATTTTAGTGAGGAAGAAGCCTTGAAGGATCTTTCTGTGGTGAGGGTACTCTCACAGTGCAAAACATCATCCGGAATATCCACCCATGGAAGGCATCAGGGGCAGGTCAGACAAACATCTGAGAGAGGCATAGAGAGCTTACCCTGCCACAATGACACTTAGAAAATGGTGTTACAGCACCCAGATGTCATGATCCACACCCAGGTGCTCCAAGGGTCCTACTGCAGCAAGGAATCTCCTCCTAGGAATCCACATCCCCCAGAACTCCAGCCAGAATGCCCTCCTGCCTTTGAAAGATCCAGATCTTCTGTGGGTGCAAGGAACCAGCTTGGAAGGAAATGAAATCCATGGAAACAAAATCCTGCCTCTCCAGAGCCAAAATGGGGCTTTGCAATGCCACGTCCCAGAAGTATTCAACAATCAATTTTGTTTCTAAAGCTCTCGATCTCACATGTCCCTAATGAGTTGGAGTCTAGGTGGGAGGTCTGAGAGCCACACTCCATTCAAAAGAGCACAGAAAAGAGCACATTAATGACCATGTTCCAGCCCTGGTTTTAATAAAGCATCAGGTATACCGGAAAGAACTTCTCCAGACTTACCTGCTAAAAATATGCAGCAATTGCAAAATATTAAATAACTTTTATATATTAAAAAAAAAAAAAACCAAACCAGTCTCCCAAACTACAAACCATAAAGAGAAACAAGAATCTGAGCTGTTAAATAAGAAAAGGGAGGTTTGGACAAAAATAAACAATGCCTGGCATTTAGGGACTTAAACTGCATCAGGAAAAAAAAAAAAACAACTCCTTATTTGCTCTGGATTCTAATTTTTTCCATATTTTTGTCATTAGCTGTTATTAAAGTACTACTGTTCCAGGGCTGGGTGATGAAAGGCTGAGATATGATTCAGCCCCCTACGTTACATAAACAAACCCGGGTCGGTATGACATCCACTGAGGTTTCATTTCTTTTTTTCCCCTTCATTCTTTCGAGCCCTTCATGGTGCCACGCTGCTGGCTATGCTGTGGAAGCTCTTTGAGGTGCTCAGATGCAGTTTCAGGCCAGCTCTTGGGCTGCTCATACGACACAACAGGCCTGCAGCCAGCTGCCCCCTTCCAAAACCCCTGGTTCAGCCTCCCCCTGAGTGGGCCACGGTGAAACTGCGATTTAGCAACGATTTAAAACCATTTAAAGCAGGGTTTGAACAGCAGACCAGGAAGTGCCAGTTTAAAGTTAGCCCTGACCCATTAATCAGCACTGGAGACAATGACACCGGTGTGACCGGATGGGCTGACTTATCATTAGTTCAGATTTATCTGAGATATAACAAAAGGGTGTTCTGCTGGTTTAAAGAGTCTCTTTCCCTTTTCCTCTGGCGAAATCAAGACATTGTTTAGCAAGCCAGAGAGAAAGCCGTTCAAAAATTCTGAAGTCACTTCCAGAGATAAATTTAGTAGGGAGGTATGACCAAACGAGGACCAAAAATTTGGTCTCCTCCTTCGTGGAAATGCCTGGCATTTAGAAATGAACCAAAGCCAGCTGAAATCGATAGGAGGGCAACCACTGAACTGAGTGAGGCTTGTCTGGGACATCACCATGGCATTGGTGTGGGTTTAAGGGCAGGTAAGTCCCCTAGGCCCTCCAAACACGGACATTTGAGTGTCAACTCACATGTCTGGTACTACATAAAGCAGTCCCCACACAGCGAGAAATGTGAAAGGTGAGAAATCCGTATGAAATACGCCTCTAAAACCACCAGGATATTTCATGTGACTGCGACGGTGACATTTCCACCCTGACGGCTTCACAGAAGAGCAAACACAGCAGCCTGGCACAAGGACCCACGCCGGGAAGGATGAGGGCAGCATTCCTGCCAGTGGGACATACAGTCAGTCTGTTCCTGACATTCCTGAACACAAAATCACACCAGCAATACCTCCACTGGAGGACAGGCATGGCAGACAGTGTAGCTCCCCATGTAAGTGGCAGCACGAGCCACACCGTGTCACAAAGTGCCTCCTCTGCAGAGTAATGTTGTGGTGCAAGAAATGATCCGTCCCTCTGACTGTAATTATTATATTTATTGCAATGATATCAAAAGAGGGGCAACACAGATAAAAATAAGTGGAAAACCTCTAATGTAACAACAGAATAAAAATGGTCATCTGGCTGCATGAAGTTTAGATATATTTTTATATATATATGGAACCACATTAAGGGATTCACTTTTCATTTTAATTGGGTGGCCTGCTTATGGCATGAATGGTTGTTGGCAGTCCGTAAGATAGCATCAAAAGATGTTTAATTTCATGCCACTCTCAGTTTGCAGAAACAGTCTTCTTCAGCCTTTCAGCAGTTATTACTTCCAGGCCGTTGAACTGTTCTCAGAGCAACAACAATAACAACAAAAAAAAAGCCTAAAAGGTCTTGCTGACTGCAAAATGTTAGTGTCTGTTAAACTTGAGGTAGATCTTTTGGAGACACTCAGTGTCAGAGAGGGTCCCCTTGTGCAGGGTCATGAGGGAAGAGCAAAATGCAGGTAAGTCCAACCTTACGCAGGGTCTCTGGCCTGGGTAAAGGATGGATGGTAAAGAAAGGGATGTGGCTCTCAGACTGTCTTAGACTGTGGGTGGGCCACTCTGCCCTCTGGAAGTGTCAAAATCTCTCCCTGGATGACAAATGGAGCAGAGCCCAGCACTGAGCTGTTCTTTGAAATATCTGACTTTGAGTTAGTTGAACTTGGAACAGCCCTCACACAGTTCCTTTTCCAGCGTCAGCTTGCAGTGTGTATTGACTTTCAGGCAGCAGACTCCTGACTTCTAAACAACATTTTACTCTTCCTCCTGAGGGCTCAGTTCATCTCTTGTTGGCAGCAGCGACCCTCCTTGGCTCCCTGGCAGCTGCCCCAATCACTGAGAGGACTGCAGAGGCTGCAGCAGCACCTAAGCAGAGACAACTTCCTGGTTGTCATCAGTTGTGGCATCGACTTTTCACTCACCATTAAGCCAGTTCTAGATGGAAAAACACTTCTCAGCCTTCATCCTTACCCTGTCAGCATCAGCATCAGCCTCTGCAAGACACACAGCCCTGCTGCCCAGTTAGACCCATGCTGGTTTTGCCACCTTCTCACGACAGCATTCGAAATTCTCAGTTTTCAGCAGATGGAAGAACAGACAAGCTGCGGGGTTGTTTAAAGCACGTTAAGGTTTTGCCTTCTCACACAGCACAGCTGGATGCAGAAAAGTGATCAGAAGGTGCAGGAACAGCAAAACTTCACAGTTTTCCAGCAAACAGACCTATGTATGCAACAGCCAAGTGAAAAGCAGCTTGTGCTGGGTTTTGTTTGGAACCTGCTTTTCTGCCACAGTGATGCAGAACACCAGACCAGCAGCATCCAAAGGGCAGCTCTCTCTCTGGAAAACACAGAGTCACCCAGGTAGCCCAGGGCAGGGACCCCCAGTTTCTATCTGGAAGACCTGCACAAGTCCCCAAGGCTCCAGCCCTGCCCATGCCTGTAGGTTCTTCCACCTTGGTTCCAGTTCCATTTCTGCTGGTCGAGTCCTGATCTCACCTTTGCTTCCCACACTTTCAGCGAGCCAGTGGTTTCACAGACTTGCTCCTCAGGAGGAGTTTACAAGAGGAGTACAACTCCAGCAGTCAGCAGCTCCTGGCAGGTGGGACACCCAGACGGGATCCAGAGGAAGATCTCCCCACACCATCCCATGTTAGATTGACCTAAACCACTTGGTCTGGAGCTGCCTGACAGGGCTTTTGTCCCTCCCTCCCTCCACCTGCACAGACTCGGGGCCGTGTCCTGGGTAGAACCTGCTCTTGGGGAGCTGCTCCCGCGGGGGTGGGCAGCGACAGAGCCACGGGACATCTGTTCTACTTCTGCCAGCAGTCCCAAAACATCTGCAGCGTCCCAGCGGAAGGAGAGGGGACACAGCCCCGAGGACAACGCGGGCTGGCTTTGTGGCGGCGGCTCCGCCTGGAGCGCCGGGGACACCCGTATCCCAATTCGTGCCCCGACGGCACCCGATTCCAGGCGAAGGCACTGAGCTGGTGTGCGCCGCTGTTATTCCAGTTGTAATAATATTCCCGCCGCAGGAGGGGCTTGTATGGGTCATTTGATGCGTGAGGAGCGCTCCGATACCCCCGGGGCATGCGGCGGTCTCTGCGCAGGGATGCTGGCAGCCCCCACCGCCCCCTCCCCACCCTGCATCCCAAAGTTCCTTTCCTTGGGAAGGGCTTTGCCTAGCACCGTTTGTTTTTTAAGGGAGTTGCTAGAAAATTCTCCCGCTATTTTACTTTTTTTTTTCCCCTCTTAATAACTATATCATGTCTGGTATTGTATTTCTGTTTTCCCCTGAGGAAAGAAGCCAAAAGAAGTAGGAAAAACAAATAATGTGTGGGAGAGTGTTTTTCTTCTTTTTTTTTTTTTTTTTTTTTTTACCTCTGTTCAAAGCCTTTTTCTGTTTGGCTCCAGTAGTTTTGCAACTACAATTCCCTTCTTCCTAATCTTTTTTTCTATTATAATTCTATTGACTTGTAGTGAGCTCGCTGAACCGCCCAATATTTTCATACTTGTATCTTAAAAGCTCTACTTTTCTTCTGTCATGCTTACTTTTTTCACAACATTTTCCTTTTCTATTCTTTCTTTTTTTCCCTTTTTCCTTTATTTTCCATCTTTCTCCTTTTACTATTTATCTCTTTTTTTCTCTCTCTTTTTCCTCCTGTTTATTTTTACTTTTTTCACTTTTATTTCTTTGTTCTTGCTTCCTTCCTTCTTTATGTCTCATTTGCCTTGCCTTGCCTTGCCTTCACTCCTTTATTTTTATCTTCCTCTCTTTTCATCCCCCCCTTTAGTTCTTCTGAAAATAAAATTACCAGAGAATTGAGGAAATCATCTGTGTCAATTAAGTAGACATCTCTGGGAAAACACTCTCTGTGCAGCATGTTTGGTTCAGTAAGCATTCTCATCAGACACCTTGGCACAGAGCCATGTATTTATCTGGGAGAGGGGCAAAACAAAAAAAAACATGCAGTGGGGAGACTTTTTGATTGTTGTTGTCATTAGTGGTGAATTCATCTTTCTTTTCCCAGGTCCCCACATGTTTTTAAACCATTACGGCATGTGGTTTCCAACCACGGATGAGAGACTGCTGAGGAAAAATACCCCGGTCTGCTTCAAAATTAAAAACGAAGTGTTATCTTTTCCTCCTTTCCCTCTTGGGTGATTGTGGTGGAGGCCCGTTTGTGCCCAGAGGCTGTGTCAGGGGTAATTTTCAGGTGTCTGTCTTTCAGCATCCCTCCTGCAAACACACAAAAAGTTGTGTTCATCCCTAGCCTACCTGCCAGAGGTGGACCCAAGGGGATGAGGGGGCCCTCAGTGGGGACCCCCTGAGTGCTGCAGCCCCCCCAGCAGAGCCACAAATCCCCAGGATGATGCTGCTCCATGGAAACTCGCTGCCCAAGGGATGTGGGGCAAGGAAGGAATCAGCCCAGGAGAAGGCACCTTCACCCTCACCCCTGGAAGGGTGTCCTGGGGCAGCAGCAGCTCTCCTGCTTCTACCCTGCAGCAGAAACAGGTAGGAGCAGAGTTTTCTGCTGAGGCTTCTTGGTAGAAAAAGCATTATTTGGGGCTGGAAATTGGTCACAAGTCTCAGCCACTGAAGGGACAACCTTGCACGCTTGCTGCCTTCCAAACTCAGGGCTTCCCTGGCAGGAAAAGTGATTTTTTTCCCCCCAAGATATGCTGAAGTGATATGCAGCCCAGCCTCTTCACACAGTGCTATTAGGTGTAAACCAGGGAGAAGGGATTTGCACTTTTCCCAGGCAAGAAGTACCTGGCATTTAGGACTCCTTCGTCTGAAATCAGCTTATCCCGAGGCAGCACAAGCAGTTGTATTAATCACATATTTGCCCCACAAAATAAAACTTCATCTTGAGATTCTCTCTTCATTCCTTCAAGAAGCTGGTGTGGGGAAAGGGGGTAAACTAAAACCTGCCTAGCGCCCCACCAACCTACACCCCACAGACTGCGAGAAGACAGCGTACAAGCTTCAAGAGGCTTTCACTTTGGAGAGTGGCCATGGCTTTCTTAGTCCTTACTAGAGAAAGCTATTTATTAAACAGCAAGGCTTTTACATGCTCCATCTCTCCATGAGCACTTCACACCCATGTGCAGAACTTTGGGGAGCACAGAAAACTGGCTCCAGAACTGTCAGAAACCTCTTGAGCCAGAGGAGCAGTGTGAACACACCACAGCCAAAAAATCTGTCACCCTAGCCTGTGCAGACTGTGTGTGCTTTCACTTTTCGGGGTGTTTAAACGTCTTTAAAAGACTGCTAGAGGAAAAGAAACAATTATAATTAGAGGACAGGTCTTGTGTTTTCCCACCCTGCTGGCTTTCTCTCTCCCACCAGAGGACTTGGAGCTGTTAAACGTACTTTGTTAGACAAAACTCATCCTCCTCAGCTCCTTCCACGGTGAAGGACTGCTGTGTTTTTCACAGGCAGCCCTGTGCTCGGGAGCTTTTAAAGGGTTTCTAATCCTGGAAGGCCGTCTGACATCACCCTGCTTCTTGTCTGCTGATGCTTCATACAAGCCTCACATTTCCTTAATGTTTTTCAGAGCCACCAATTACTGCACCAATCTTGTGTTTATGTTCTGGTTTTGTGCTTTTTTTTTTTTCCCTGATGCTTTCCTGGCTCATATCCCAACAGGCTGCTCTTTCTTAGGCGTGTTTTGTGCCAAGGGTAAAGATGGACCAGCTTGTTACAAAAGAAGGAAAAAAAAAAACCAAAAAAACCAAAGAAGTGGGAGGGAGGAGGTTGGCTGGTTGGTTGGTTGTTTTTTTGGTTGGTTTTTTTTTTTTCCCCTAATTTTCTTCATTGACTTCAGGCACCATGTGATCAGGAAGCCTGGACTCTTTCCATTTCCCTTCCCGACTAAAGGGAAACATTGTGTAGCTGTTGCTCTGCCACCAGTGGGACGGGCTCTGGCGGTGCTACGTAGGAGGATAAAAATAACCGGCATATTTAAGGCCGGCTGTGGAATCCCAGTGCAGGCAGAGCGAGCTTGGTCAGCGGCCGAGCTCCACCAGCCCCGTAATCTCCTGCATATGATGCAACTGCAAATATATGCCTGGCAGCCCTGGTGAAAGAGTTAGACCTTGGGGAGAAAAGAAAAAAAAAAAATTTAAAAATGGAAAAGAGGACTGGAGAGAGCTTTTCATCCTCTTTTTACCACGTTGTTTCTAGCACAGCTTTCGAAAAGTGACTTTTCCCTGTGTGTCGTGTGCTTGATGAAGGAAAGAGGGTGAGACCCTCAGCAGGGTTTCCTCAGATTCAGGAGTAAGGCAATACAACAGGGCTTTGCCCTGGGGTCTTGTAGCGGATAACATCACTTGCCTCCTGAGAAGGAGAGGCTGGAACAGCACTGTGTTCCCTCACAGCCTCTTTAGGCTCTTTTCTCCAAATCTCAAGTGTGGCTGAGTGCGATCCACATCTTGTCTGTTGATTAAAAGTAATTAGATTAAAAGAGCAGCCGGCCCTCAAGGCTCAAGCAGAAATAAGCAGAAATGGCAGGCTGTGTTTTTGGTTCTTTCACAACTGTCAGAAACCTTAAAGGTGTTTTTTTTCATATTACTTGAGTTTGTTTTCATGCTGTACACTAGCTGTAAACTTTCTGAAGTGTGACACTGGAGAGCATCTGCCACAGCTGCAGCACTGAGAAGAGCCAGGACAGAAGCCTTTCCTTTAAAACTGTCCTGACCAGCAAAACAGTGCAACTTCAAGTTTCCTTTGCCCATCTGTGCCTAGGACAGTGCAGGTGAGAAGCAGAAAACACCGTGGCTTGGTCACTCCTGGAGTTTGGAGGAGAACCTCCTCACTTGCATCAGCACACATCACCTCTCCATCAGTCAGGGTTGTCAAGACACAGAAAGGGACCGAGGGGACCCTTCACCCTTAATGTCACCCTCCCTGAGTGACAGGGCATGGCAGTGGTCCCAGCAGCTCACGTGTGCCCTGAAGGCTTTGGGAAGCCTCTGAATTTCCATGAGTGCAGGTAGGTAGTTTCTTCTAACAAAATAATAGGAGTCTCCATAGCTCCTTGCTGGACTGCTGAGTAGCCTCCTTTCCTGTGGAGGGAAATAAGCTGTAAACCTTGATGAGGGACAGAGACTGATCCTGAGGTTATTTCTGCTGCAGAGATCTGTTAAATGTTAGCCGGAGTATAAAAAAATCACTGTGTTTGGTTTACCTTGGAATTTCCCATTCCACAATCTGTAGGACCCAAAGCAACAAGAATGCAGCTTAGGGAAGTTGTGACAATTGTCGGGCACAAACTTAAGCTTTGTTTGTGGCTTATGCAATCCTATGGGTTTATTTCAAGGAATTAAGAGCTGGGCAGGGGAATGGAGTTTAAGGGCATTTGTGAGGGATTACACCTGCCTGGACTTTCTGTTTGTTTTCCCAAGTGCTTATGGTTTTACTGTTTCATGTTCTAGGTTCATTCTTTCAAGCTGAGTGAAACACTGGAACCAGACAGAAAATCAGACTAGTAAGAGGAATGGCCAGAGCCTCTGTTTGCAGCCTCACCAGCAGCCTTCCATGTAGATACTCTTATAATCACTCATATTTAACTAAACAGAATTTGAGAACCACTGAGACCAATTGGACTTTGATCTAATAAATTCTTTATTACACTGGGAAATGTTATCCCCACTTTATATAAATATGGAGCTGCACAGGAGGAAGAGCAAAGGCCCAATGCCCAGTTATCCACCTTAAATCCCTCCAGTTTTACTGGGAAAACAATTTTACACATCTGGGTGCAAGTAGTAGAGCTGGGGTGTCACCCTGCCCTGACGTTTGTCACTTTTCTCCCCAGCACTGGAGGAGCATCTGCCAAGTCTCTTTCACATGTCTAAGTACAAATCTGCTGGATGGAATGTGATTCCTTCCTTCCTTCCTCATTGGTTTGCCTGGAGAGGCAACTGCAATGCCAACTCTTCCTGCATGAGGAGGAGGAGGCTGAAATGTCCCTCAGCTGAGAGGAGCCATGGGAGGCAGCTTGGTCCTTCTGCCTGCTGAGTGCAGCCACCTGGGTTTTTAGACATCTGGCACCCACATCCGGAGGTAATTCCAAACTTCTCTGGAAACCGGCTAAACCTCTGGGTTTGCCCAGCCACATGGAGGACCACCTACATATGTAGTGCTGCCTGGGGGCTTCATGAAGACCACAGCCTTGTTTGCATCACTGGGCTGGCTGATCCCAGATAGTTCAGGTGCTGCTGGCAGGGGAGCAGGACATGTGGCCGGGGAAATCCATATCTCCTTGACTTCTCCAGTGGGACCAGCAAGTTTGGCTGTGTAAAACCAACTTATCAGTCCACCAGGACCACTGTCAGCCTCCTCTGGTGCCGGCAGGCATTCCCTGCTGAATTTTCCTCCCATCAGCTGCCATCAGCCTCAGGCTCCCTTCCTTCTCACTGCCAGGGGGGTGACGGGAGCTGCACAAAGTGTGGTACACAAACCCATAACTCCCAGTTGTCCCTGAGTGGGAGGAAGGTTTTCACCCTTCCTGGGGGATGAAGAACTGCCTAAATCAACTCAGCAGGTTTAGATGTCACCTACCTGTGCCAAGGTCCTCCCAGGTGAACTGCACAGGGAGTTTGGAGGCACCCAGCCCTTGCACCATGGGCACATTTCCATCCCTTGCAGCTTGGATAACCCACCTGCCATGGTATCAAGCCTGTGGAGCCACTTGGCATTTAAAAACTTTACCCTGGGCTGCCACAGCCCTGCAAAAGAGGATGGCAGGCAAGGGTATGTGTGTTTGGGCGCTGTCATGCAGCCAAACCTTCCCTGCAGCAAACCTAACCCGGCAAGTTTCACATGCTTCAGAGTATTAGAACAAAAGTTTAACACAAGCTTAATTAGCCCCAGATTTTTAACAGTAGTAAGCAGTTATAATGTCTCAAAAAGACCTAATTCTCATTGACTGTTTCCCACCCATACGCTTTCCAGTTGGCGCTCCCATCACACCTTTACTAAATGGACAAGAACCCCAAAGCCCTCAATGGCTTAAACCATTCCTCTTTTCTTTCACATGCAGCTTGCCATGCTGTTATAATTAAATTTCAAAGCTCAAGTCTCTGCAGTTGTTTTCTTTTTCTGGCATTGTTTTCCACCCAGTAGCCAGCGCAGCTTAACACAAACCAAAGTCACCCACCCGGAGGTTAACAGGCCTCTCTTCTTCCCATCAGGTGTCCAGCTCTGCTGCTGAAAGATAAAACTCAGTGTTGTGTTGCGTGGACTTGGCTGGCTGCCTAACAGGGCTTTCATTTCTTTTTACCCTGGTGCTCTTATTTCCCCTGATATGATAAATATCAGGATATCTGGCTTCTCTGCGTCTCATCACCTACGTGGCCTCAGCTGTAACATTCAGTTTCTGTGATTTGTCTTTGGCCATGCTTGCGGTCATCTCCAGGCTGCAGACTCCGTGGAGAGGGTTTCTCTCATGGTCTCTCTCCCTCTGGGTGTGCACACCAGCACAACAGAGTCAAATCCCATAGAGGACCCCCTGTTGCCATGGCCAGTCATGATGGTTTGGAGATGAGGTCAGCTGCCCAGTAGAAAGCACCCCTTGTTAGAGAGAGGAGAAGCCTCTGCTTGCCCTCAACCTCTTTTAAAAAAGTTGCATCTTGGAGAAGCCAGGTTTGCTTTCTTACTGACACCACAGTGATTTTTCCTTCTTTGCAGAGTCCAGCCTCGCCAGCACCTCACCTTTAGAGAAATAAATGTTCTTTGGCATGAAAGGGACTTGCTGTGCTAAGTCTTCCATAAAACTTTCCAGCTGAAAGCAGGCTGAAACACATCTAGACACCTCAGGGATTCCCCCAAAGGTGGCAATCAAGCAGGGAAAACTCCCAGTCCTTGCACATCCCTGTCCTACAAGGAACTGCCTTCAACCACTGTAAATAAAACAAAGGTACGATCTCCAGCTGATCTCAATTACTGGAGCTCCATTGAATTGGACAGCCCTAGGATAATTTACACCAGACCAGCATCTGCCCTCAACATATGTTACATTATGGTCCAACAGGATGGTCTCAGTTTGCCTTGGGGGAGGAGCTGCTGGAGTGGAGAGTTAGGTTTGCTCATGTCTAGGAACGATGGGCTGCAAAATCCCCAAGAGTGAGGAGATAAATAGGGAAAAGAAGGCTTTTGGTTATTAGGCGTTCTTATTTCCAGTGATGAGGGTGGGAAAGAGCAGACTGTGTGGGAAACAGGCTTCCCTACACCCATTTTTGGCAGCTTTGGATTGGCCCCTGACCAGAGATTTATTAAAACAGCCTCATAAGTTGCGGTCTCACTAAAGAACAATACAAAACCAACCAAAAGTTAATGTATTCAATCTGTTCCTGCTGAGATTTCTGCCTCCCCACCTCCCTGATTACTAGAGGAGGGGAGGTGGGGGGAAGGCGTGGAGAAAGAAAGGGGAGGGAGTGGGGAGAAGAAAAAGAAGTGTTTGTATTCCCAGCCTCAGCTGACAGATCTGCTGCAGCCTCCTGGAGTTTTTGTAATTAGAACAAAGGGTCCTCGGTACAGGAACTGTAATTGGTTTTGAGTGTTCATGCATTTTAACTCAGCCCAGGTTAGGCATCCAAGCAAACTCAAAGCACTGACAGAGCTGGAACCCTATGAGGAAAACTCCAAGGGAGGATAAAGGGCCTTCAAAGGAGGATCACATCTGACACCAGAAACCAAAACCTACTCCAGATTGTTTTCCTCAGGAAACTAGAGGAAAAACTGTGCCACAAATACTTGTCAGCCAGAGGTCTAGGATAATCTGAACTTCAGTGACAGGAGCGGGGAACAGGGAGGGAACAAATATTTCGGCAAAGAAAAACCCCAGGGCAGGATATGTGACGGAGCTCCTGAATGCTGACGGGGAGGAGGGAGGGACTTAAAACCACCCCTCTTGCTGAAATTTATGAGGGCGGTGCGTCTCAAGCCTGCTGCCAGAACAGGTTTTGTGATTCAGCTTCTCCAAGAGCCCGAACCTGCTCCAGACAGCCAGAGGTAACTCAGAGGGGCCAGGACCTTCCCTCCATGTCCACGCATCCAGACATGCCACTGTCCTCATCCTTGTCTCTCAGAGAGCCCCTCCAGACAAAACTGTGCCCAGGCATTGTCTGGAAAGGGCTGGCTGGCAGCGAGCCCACGCTGTGCCAGGGCATGTGCTGGCAATTAAAGAGCAGAGATGATCATGACAAGTGCTCGGGCCCACAATGGGGCTCTGCTGGGTTTACCAGCACAGGCAGCACCAGCTGCAAGCAGCATTTCCATGGGAAAAGGATGAGGCCGAGAACACACAGGGAGAAGAATGTATTTGCAGCCAGTGTCTCTGGTAACAGTCTGGGGCTCTTTTCTCTAAGGTTAACATTCGCTTGCTAGAGAAAAACAATGCTGCTGGGGCTCTGCAGGCGAGATGTGGTTGTGGTGGGTCAGACAGATCCACAAACAACAGTCCCTTTTTGGGTGGGATTTTCACATCTGTTCTTCCCTGCCCTAAACCCAATTTCACTGGGACAAAGCTCAGACAACACTGGGTGCTTTCAGAAAAAGTCTTCCAGCACTTCCCAGCTCCAGTGGCAGCGACAAGGAGAGCACATGAGTGATGAAGAGTGTGCAGACTGGGGCCTACCTCCATTCTGTTATGAAGAACTACTTTTTGGGGTTGTGGATGGTTTTTTAAAGTCACCATTTACAGAAACTGAAAAGTTTCTGTAAACAAATCCTCATGGTGGAGTTGGAAGCTGGGCTAAAGGCAGGAGTGATGTCCGTGATGAAAGTCCTGTAGCTCTGGAGAGGGGTGCTGAGTGTTTCTCTGCCTTTCAGTTTGGAAAAACTTGCCTGTTCAATCAGACAGACTCCTCATTCATGCCAAATATCAGTGGGTGATAGGAACTTCCAAGTTAGTAGTGGCTTACTTATTAAGAGGATCTGATCATGAAATATTGAACACATCAACAATTTCACCACTGGTGCAAGGTGGGAGTAGACAAAAGGAAGCAACTGGAGCAACCTCCTTGGTGGTTCATCTGCTTCTCCTTTGACCCCTTGTGTACCACTTTCAAGGACTTTTTCAGCCTGAAGAAATGGTGGGGTTTTTTGGTCGTTGAGGAGCAGCACCTAGAAATAAATGTCAGACTCTTATCACTGCAGTTGGCCTTTGCTCAGCAGATCCCACAGCCCATCCTCCTGACAGGCTCATGTCAGGCATGCAGAAACAGCTTTCTGCGTTTATACATCAGAATGCCCCATCCCACCTCTTCAGCTGAAGCCATGGGCTGGAAGCATCTTCCTATTTTGCGTGATCAGGTGCAAACTGGCAGCAAACACACTGAGTCTGCATAGAGTGGCCTGAAACGACACAGGAAGGCAGAGCAAGAGGGAGCAGCAGATCTCCCTGAATTCCTTGAAACAACTCTGCACTTGCTAGGACCGGTCGTGAAGGCTGAAGGAGAGCACTGGGAAGCAGCTTTTCCAGCAAGGAGGCTTCTCTTGCTGGTGGTCACACTGTCATGTCACTTTACACTCTTCTTCATACAGCCTAATCCCAGCCTGAAACTTCTGCCTGCATCCAGGTGGGCAGTGGCAGGCAACCTCTTAAATAAAAGGCAAGCTTTAGGAGGGCCAGGCAAGCTCAGCTGGTCACCACACCCTGAGGCATTTTATAGAACCCCCCATTACTGGAGGAGTTTTAGAGCTTTGGACAGTTTTTCACTGCCACTGTTCTAGAAGGTGGTGGGGATGGTGTTGTGGATCCAATGCTTTGGGGGCTTCTTCCTTGGAAAACACCAGTTTGGGCTGTGGTCAAGAATGGAAAACAAGGCAAGAAGAGCTTTGGGGTTTGACCAGTCTCGTAATTCCTGACAATGTTTCCATTTTCCATCCATTTTACTCTCTCCCTCCTTAGAAGAGGGCATTTCAGGATTTTTCCGGCATCCTGCAAGGTTTTGCTCGGCAGCAGCAGCAGGAAAGAGTTCTCACTGTTTGCATTTGAGGCACAACAGGGTGCCCCAAACCAGAAAGCTGGAATAGGCCACACCAGCACCTCCAGCCATGGAGGTCTTCTCAAATGACCTGTGGAAGCATCTGACTGCAGACCACAGCTTCAGAATTTTGGTGAATTCAACCATTTCAGCCAGTGTTTGCACCTTGGATGAATTTCTGAAGTTATCAAGAACCAACAGATTGTTTCTCAGAAGATTGTTTTCTTCAGACTTCTCTCTTTGTTTGCCCAAGGGTATTGGCCTGTCTTGAAGAACCGGACATATAATTAGAAATTAATGTCTATTCACTTTGATGGATTTTGCCTCTTTTCTGAATCCTGAATTATCCACAAAGCTGTTACAAACAGAATAGAATGTATTTGTTCATAAAAAAAAAAAAAAAAGATTCACTCGTTTCTTCAGGGATTAATTCTCAGTTTTTTTCATGAGTGGCTCGTTGCAAATAGTCATAAATTCTACCGTGTTGGGTTCCAACCCTGGAGTGATCTTTGTCTGGACTTCAATGGGGCTTTGCATGGGGGGGGCCTGGCCACACAGATCTCATTGCAGGATTGGGCAATGGTTAGTTACATAAGTCATATGATGTTGTTTCTGTCCTCTGACTGGCTGGCTTATGTAACTGCAGAACAATAGCGTGCATTTGAATATAAAGGCAAAAATCGTGCCTCGCTACTTGTTCTTCGTGAGAGCCTGTTCAAGGGCTGGATTCTACTGTCTGTGCAAGTTATAAAGATATTTTCTTTGACAGCCTGTCGGTTTGGGGAGGACATCTGGAGTAGGTGGCATTAACAGAGCTAGTGAGATGCTCTCTGTGGGTTCATCTGAGGACTATTTGTAAACATTGGGCTCACACATTCTCCCCAGTAGCAGCTGAAAAAGCACAAAACCCAAAGGGAGAGGCTCGTGAAACCAGGCCATTCAATGACTGAGCCCTTGACTGCAGTGCAACTGCACTGGTTCATACCTTATAAATGTCTGGCCATCGAGTTTAATGTTCCTCTTAGTCCATTTTAGGGGAATAAAAAGGCTTAAAAGCATGGCCAGGGCTAGAGGTGTACAGCAAAGGGCAAAGCATTAAGTTAATGTCTGTGTGCTTATTCTCAAACATATTTTCTCCACTTTTCATTTTTGCTAAAATCTCAATGTGATTTCTATTCAGAGAGGGAAAATAGGAATTCACAACTTTTGTTTTCACTTGATGTCTTATTTTTGTTCATCCGGAGAATTCATCTCCAGAAGATTTTATCACAGTCTCGTGGAGATTCTATCACAAGTTGCAGTTCTGGTCTTGTTTTGGTCTTTTGTTTTTTTTTTTCTCCTAAGGTCCTACTTCTTGGAGTCATGTGATTACACAAACATTCCCTATTTCCAGTATTTTAAAAGTAAGTTTCTAGTCGGCATTGTTGCAGAGAAAAGACTGAAAACATAAACCCTCGAGGCTGAGAAAAAGAACACACAATTTACCATTTTTTTTTAAACCTCATGATTTCTCAATCTTATGTTTTTTGAGGATAGTCTGAGTAAAAAGCTTTAAAAGCCAAGGGTTGAAAATATTAAAGCAGAATCAGGAGGAGACCACTGCTTAAGTTCATACAGTATGACCTGACAGTGTTCCAGACTCTTGGGAGATGTCACCATGCAGCAGACATGTGACAGGTACTTCTCCTAAGTCTCTTATGACAGCATAAGACCATTCAAAGAAATTTCATTCCTTATAGGTGTTGAATTTTAGCAAAGTCCCAAAGTACACATTATTTTGAGTAGCAAGCTTCAACATCTCCGAAAGCACTGTTGCAATCCACGGTGTAAACACCTGTTCTTGTCCTTTGAAGTCTCCAGTGTGAACATGGGTTTTGGAGGGGACATGGAACACATCAGGCCAAAATTCAAGCGGTCACAGATAATGCTCTCATGACATCCTTGAGCATCTTTGGATCTCCCTTACAAATAATTCTCAACCCAGTGAGTTCCTAAGTTTTCAATATCTAACCTGAACTCACACAGGCATTTGCAGCAGGTTGTACCTTGCAATGTGCAGCACAGATGTGGAGGAGCGGTACTTCATCTCCTTAAATTTAAATTTTAACATGCCTTGGGAACACACTCATGTTCTAGAACTTGGAATTGCCAAGAACTTCCTTTTTATCATGTTTTATTCAGATGCCACTAACACGGATCTACTCAAGCCACTCTGCTGGCAGCAAAAAGAATAATTCTGGAAGAAGCTGTGCACCTTCCCCATGGTTTAAAGGCAGCTTGCACCAGCCAGGCTCAGAGTGAACAGTGTGCATTGTGGTGGCAGGACTTCCATCAATAAATATAAGTGGGGCCACTCCTGGAGTCCCAAAAGCTTCTGGAAGCCAGCACGGGGACTAATCAAGAACATCTCAGGGTGAGGATTTCTCCTGTGTGGTCCCCCCCAGAAACAGCACCTCTCAGCCTGGCAGAAGAAAGGAAAACCTCTGCCAGGTGCCACAGGACCTCCATGCTAAAACCAAACAGTGGACTGTAAGTTTGGGGACAACATGGCCATGTAAATAGGTGAAGAATCAGCAAAGAGCATTTCATCACTGCTCAGGCACGCAATCAAGCCTTTGCATCTCTACCAGCTGCCCTGTCCCAGCTGGCTGCATGCACACAAATTCTGCCAAGCAAATGAGAGGCAAAGCATGTTACCTGAAACCTGTCATTACGACCAAGGTCATTTCGTGGGGATGTCTGCTGACACAGTGTCCTCTATGAAGCCACAATAAGTCCAGGGACAATGAGCTGCAAGAGATGCACAGACAATGCTGTTTAAAGGACAATATTGTGTATTTATAGGACTAGGAATAGTGTTGGTGGGAGGGGAGCTGGTCAGTGCATTGCTGCTGGACACTTGTGAGATGCTCTGCAGAAGAATGAATGGCTTTTCCCACCTGAATGCTATTTTAATAACTTTGAAACGTCTTCCTTAGATGTGTCATCATTATTCCCATAGTTAGAAGCTGATTAATGGCATGCCCCTCGAACACATATCTGGGCACATGTACAAAGACTTTTTAATAGTCCCTAACAATGGCCAACAGCTGGCCACAAAACCAGATGATCCTCCACCCTTGTAAACTCATGCTCTCCAACAATAAAAAACCCTTCTGGCTACTAAAAAGCCTGGTGGAACAGATGAATCTTGTTATGGACTGGATTTTATAAATAAAAATTAAAAGGCGGCAAACATTTTAGCATGTGCATTCATTGGCTGAAAACAGACATAGGTTTTACATTCCGGGGGGGTCAGCTGCAGAAGGCTAATTTTCAGAGCTAAACTTCATCTTCCAGAGACTTCTTTAAATACATTGCTGGGTTGGGTTACTGGGAGGAGGACGGTGGTTTTGGTTGATTTTTTTTTTCTTTTTTCGAATTCTGCTGCGGACCCAGTAAAGCACTTCCACTGTCCTTTGGGGCAGGAGTTTCATGTCGGTGCCACTTGCAGGCAGAAATTTTGGGAATGGCCTGAAAAGCTCTGCTCTGCAGGCCCTGCCACAGCACCACAGGCAGGCAGTCTGAGCACATCAGCCCAAGCCTACATTCTGCCCATGCCCTGCAGAAGGTCTGTGCTTGCTACACCTTGGAACTCAAAGAGAGGAGCAGCGACCAAGCCCTTTAAGGATAAACAAAATCACCAAAAAAAAAAGATATGAAGGAGGAAAAAAAAGAAAAAAAAACAAAACAACTCAAACTTCTAAAGAAGCCCTTTTTGTTTGTTGTTAACAACTATTTAATGTCAGGGCTAATTCACAAGTTTAATAAAATCAGGCTTTGTTGAAGATTCAACACCTTCAATTACAGCATTAAGAAGTCACAGTAATTGCTCCTCAGACCTTCCAAAAATCCTTCAACAAAGTGTGTGTGCGTGTGTGAGGTGGGGGAGGCCAGCCTTCAGTCTAAATCTAATGCCTTAAAGATTATTTATTTTTTTTAAATAAACAAAGCAAGCAGAAAAGCTCTAATTCTAATAATGATGACTACTATGGTGTCAGGCCCTCATTTTACAATGAGAAGAAGCAAATGAAAGACACCAGCCAAATTCTTAGTTAGTCACCTTAAATATGAGTCCTTTGTTAGTGGATTTCTGCAGGGATAAACAAGGAATTTTCACAGCCTAGGTATGCCCAAAACAAGATTTCTAGGAGTAAGGAAGCAAGGAAATTGACTGAAATCTTAGAACAAGCTTTATTTTTACTGCCCTGGGCAGGATTTAGAGAAACATCAGCCTCCGCTTCATCAAGTCCTGACACAGCTGAGCCCAGCACCTCATTACACTGAACAGGATCCTTATTGATACAGAAAGTGGCTGATTATTTACATTCCTGATGACCACGCAGGAAGCTGATACGGTGGGGAGTGAAGACTGGGGAAAAAGTCTTTGTTCCTTTGGAGAAGGCTTCCTCCTCCTCCAGGGACCAGTCAAGACTTTTTTTTTCTTTTTTTTAAGCAATAAAAATGGACAGAGAACACTTCAGCAGCTTTCAGGCACGGGTAAGATTGAGCAGGGCCACATTCCTGCTTCCTGTCAAAACAAGGGGAATCTTGTCCTTTGTAACTGGAGAGACCAGGTTTGGATTCCTTTTCCCCTACCAGTGCTCAATCCAGCCCTTGTGATTCCTTGAAAGATACATCCAAGGCTC
The DNA here is from genome assembly GCF_000738735.6 of Corvus cornix cornix. NCBI lineage: Eukaryota > Metazoa > Chordata > Aves > Passeriformes > Corvidae > Corvus > Corvus cornix. The sequence continues at coordinate 72,192,407 of NC_046357.1, forward strand.
ACTTACCTTCAACTCAGCCAGGTGAGAGCTTTCCCCAGTGCAGGAATGGGATTCTTTCCCTATTTTTAGGTGAGTAGCATGAAATGCCATGGCCTGTCCGAGCATTTCAGAAAAGCCTGGCACACAGCAGAGCAGGCCTGGGATCACTCTGAACTACAGCAGGGACATTACCCACCTCTGCCAAAGCCCGTGGTCTCAGCAGCTCCAATCCTTATGTCAGAGCACATTTGCTCCCTCCTGCAATGAATTGCCATTCCCAAAGTTTAATTTAGTTTGGTGAAAGGTGCCTTAGAACACATTTTATATCACACAAAATATCCTAGAGATGAAAACACTGCAGAGGTGGATAACCCAGGCCACTTGCAACACCTCATGGGTACTTAAAGCTGCCAAGAAAGAGTTTGCAGTGAAACAGTTGTTTGGATTTTTTGTTTTGTTGTTTTGTTTGGGGTTTGTTTTTTCAACGTGCAACACTATGCAGCTACACTGGTGGGATTTTGTCCAGTGTTTGGTTTTTTTTTTTTGCTGCCACTGACCTCTTTTTGCAATCCTAACTACAAGCACTGACAAAACACCCGTGCTGTGCTGGAGGTAGAGATGTTGTTAACAGTTCCATCCACAACTTTTGGTCTGGCACAGATCACACAGATATAGAAGCTCACAAGGAAGACCCAGTCTGCCACAGGCCCTCCAGAGAGCTCCCTTCCTGCCTGAGAGAGGCTCCACACACCCTGGAAGAAAGGGGCAGGTTTTGGGGCCGGGTGTGAGGGTGCACTGGGAGGGAGGCTCCTTTTGAAAGACCTCATGGAAAGCATGAGTTGGTCAACAAGGATTTGAACGGATCCAGTGGGATCTGTTTCAGCTAAGCACTGAATGACATCTCCAGGAATTTGGCTTCATCCTCCAGCTCAGACAATGACTCCACAGTGCCATTTGAAGTGCCTCCTCAGGGCAGCATCCTCCAGAGTGCCCTTGTCCCTATTTCCTTGGAAATTTCTGGGAATTAGGCACCTCCATGATGTTTAGATGATTACCTTTGCAGGTGTGATCTTCGCTCTTGTGTAGTTTCAAACCTGCAAAATGGGGGTGGTGGTGCGTTGTTTGGCACCTCATCATCCTCTTTACCCTTCAATCAGGTTTACCCTACACAGGGACTGGTTCCACACTTGGCCTCTGGCGTCCCAAAGAGAGAAGGAGGATGAAAAGCAAGAGGAGGAGGAGGAGGAGGAGGAGGAAACCAGGGTAAAGCGCCTCTGATGTGACCTCACACGGGCTGGTTTACAGTCATCAACCCCAAAATAAAGAATCAGCTGCACCTGCAGGTACCTTTAAAGTCCAGCACATGCTCGTTGGACCTTTGCATCATTTTAAATTAGCTGCTGATGCATTTTATTTGCACTGAATTTAACTTAATGTGCTTGCTTGCTAACTTCCTGCTTATCTGGATACCACATAAGCATATGCCCAATCCAATTACAAAAAAGAATGAGAAATACAGTGCTACACATTTTAAGCAAGCATAATAAATTACCAGTGCTGTGGCACGAACCCGTGCATGTGAGGGAGAAAAAGAACAAACAAACCAAAAAACCCCAAAAAAAAGCCCAACAACAAACCCCAACCTAGCCAACCAAAAATATACAGCTGAATTCCCCCAGCCATTTAATTAGAAGTAACAACATCTCCCTTGCAAGGCTTACACAGGCCTTCCAGAGTGAAACTTATCCCTTAACAGCAGCTGGAACTTCTTGCCACACTGAAAAAGGAAGAGCTCTGTTACAGAGGAGTGAGAAGAAATGTGAAAATATTAGCAATAAGCAGGCTCCTGTGGAGTGTGCTGAGTACTGAACAGCTAGCTGAAAGGCAGTGCAAGCCATAATAAGCAGCTGCAGCTCCCAGGTCTCCCAAAAGAAAGGAAAAAAAAAAAAAACTCACGAAATTCACAAGTGTCACAATTTTCCGCCACGTGAGTAAACTGTTTTGGATAGCAGTGAGGCAATGGTGCTTGTATGAGGTTGGGAGTGGTGGCTGTACGTGTCTGCAGTGAAAGGAAGAGGGTGAACTCAGAGGCCCGAGTGATTCCATTGCTGAATGAATCAGAACCTGAGGGAAGAGAAAAGGTATGTGAAAAAAAAAAGCATTGAAGCAGAGTCAGGGAAGATCGAGAGGGAGTATGAGTGAAACAGAAGAGGAGAATGCATGATTCAGCCTGTTACTTACTTATAGCCCCTTTTAGCCACCAGAAACAATGAGAAACATGAGTGTGTTTCTCATATATACACATTTATACATGTAAATATATATCTATGTATATTTCTGATACATTTACAGATAGATAGATAAATGGGGGACCTCATCCTTGTCTGTCCCTGTCTGCAGGGAGGGCTCCGAGTGGGGCCCAGGCTCTGCTCTGTGGGGCCCAGCAATGGCACCAGAGCAATGGGCAGGAACTGATGCCTGGGAAACTCCCTCTGAACATGAGGAAGAACTTCTTCCCTGTGCAGGGACCAAGCACTGAGCAGATTGCCAGGAGAGGCTGTGGAGTCGCCCTGTGTTCTGGGATGGGTCTACTTGAGCATGGACATTAGGACAGATGACCCACTCTGGTCCCTTCCAACCTGACCCATCCTGGGATTCTGTGTTGAGCAGAATCTCTCATTCATGAGGGGTTCACCACCTAGAAACCAAATAAATTCCATGGAGGTGCTGCCTTGAGGATGAAGTTGCTGTGACTGGGGCACAGAGATGGGCTTTGCCCACTGCACCTGTGAGGCTGAATTCCCCAGCCTGTCCTGGAGAGGCTGGGCCCTGGCTTGCCGTGTTTTTTCAGCCAGAGGAGAGATTTCCTGCAGCCACGCTGCCTGGCTGGCATGGGGAGGCAGCTGGGAAGGCAGATCAGCCTTGTTGTGACAGCCAGGGCCCTTGCACAGAGAGATCTGTTTGCAGAGAGGTTAACAAGACACTTGTAAGAGCGAGACACCCACTGCTCACAGTGATTTCACCTCCTCCTCCTTGTCCTCCTCCCCTCATGCCTCAAGATCAACACCAGCAGTGCTGCCAAGCCTCTAACTATGCTTTTAAAATCCTGTCAGGTCTCAGGGATGTGATGAGATCTGATTGTGGAAGAGCATTTACGGAGACTCACGGTCATTAGGCCGGTTAAACACACCATGGTCCCTTCTGCTGGCTCCCTCCCAGCAGTAACACAAACACAGGATTAAGCTGGCAATTAGCAATCAGCAGGTAACAAACAATAACTCCCCACTCCACTGCTGACCAGCAAGGCTCCTCCGGGGCCAGGGCTGGTTGTTGTGGCTTTCCCAGGTGAGAGGTGGAAAATCCGGGGCGAAACAGGGACCTGCAGGTGGTTCTCACCCTGTTTGCCCATGTGGCCTTCTGTCTCAATCATCATCCAACATCATCCTGCCACCAGAAAACTTGCTGAAAAAATGCTGAAATTTGCTTTTAGCCTTAAAAGTACTCTAGGTTGACTAAAAATGGTTCTTTTGTATTCTTCTCGTTTCTACCAGGAACTACTCCCCAGCCTTTTTTTTTTTTTTTTTTTTTTTTATCACCTTATTTGCTAAATGAAAGTACTCTGGAGAAAAGCAAACAAAGCAGAACTTCTCCTGCCTGTGTGGGAGGACTGGGGAGTAGAGGTCATTAAACCAAACTCTCCTCTGCCTGCATCTCAGACCTTGTGACATGTCAAACCACAGGCTCTGGGCTTTTATTCAGATTTCTCCATTTCTTTGACATCCCATTTTATAACTGTTTGCCCCAAAAAGGTCAGTTATGTATATATATAGGAGACATTTTCCAGATTCAAATTAGGATGGAGGGTAACCTATCAGGATGCAAATCTCAAGGACAGCAAAAGCTGCACAGGGAGAAACTCCAGCCAGGACCAGCTGAGGAGGGTTTTTCTAAGACAGACCTGGTCCCAAGACCAGATGATTTAATACTGCCCAATAAGAAAAATAGCGGCACTTACATAAGAAGTGGAATAAGATCAGCTTGGATGCCTGAATTAGCCCCAAAGATTTGTGCTAAAGGCATTCCAAGCAAATTGTTGGCTTCCAGCTCCACATCCTCGAGGAAGGGAATGCCTTGGCAGCTCCTGCATCCCCAGCATTTAGCCTATGAAGCGAATTTAACTCTGAGGAGTCTGCCTTCCTCTCTGCTCACAATATTACAGGGCAAAGCTGCTGCAGCACCGTGGGCTTAGCAGGTGAAGGGGGATGTCCCCTGGTGCCCTGACACCTCCAGCAACCTCTGGGAAGATAGATGGCCATGTGCTGTCCACTCTGCACCACTGTGTCCATGCTTAGGGGGCAAGGGACATGCCCTGGGAGGGGGATGGATCCTTGGGGTCTGGGCCAGCTGCTGCTCCTCTCTGCAGACTGGCCACCCAGTGCTGCTCACAGCCCTACCTGCCTTCCCCAGAGAATGGGAGCCACAGGGCATCCGCGTGGGAACTGCTGCTGGCAGAATATAGAGCACTGCCCTGCCAGAAAGGCAACGTGTCTTATGCACCGTGCAAAAATCCATCTGGCCAGTCAGTCCTCAGGTAGACCGAAATTATCCTTTATTTTCACTGTGAAGCCCTGTGTATGACTCCAGAAGTCCTGTGACACAGGAAAAGTGTCACGTAGTTTTATTTGTTTACTCTGCTATCACCAGAGCTGCCTCACTGAGCCCTACCAGGAGGAAAACCTTCTTTTGATGTAAACCTGTTATGAGAGAGAGTAGGGAGCTTCTAAAAAAAACCCCAAAACTGGTTCCAATCCAAACTCACATGACAGAAAGGGAAAAAGTAAAACACCCAAAAAAAAAGAAGACGCACTTTATTCCCACGTATTAAATCGAGTAGTGACAAACTTCAACCAGAACCACGGCATTACTCAGAGCAGCTTGTCCAAGCATGCAGAAATCATGGTCAGAGCGTCTCCCAGCTGGCAGAGGTGAACAGGGGGTGCCAAGAAAGACAAGTCCTCGCTGGTACTGCTTTGTGCAGAGGATCCTCTCACGAACGGTTTTAATAAAGGCTTAATTGATTGTTCTGGAGTCCGTCAGGGTAATAAACATTTATGGCCCTGACTCAGTCATCTAGAACACATTCCATAAGGCAGTCAGAGGCAGCTGCACAGGGCAGCCAGGCGCGCGTCCGTCATGTGCCGGTGACGTCCATTAATCATGCACCAGTCATGCACCAGTAAAACCTTCGGAGAAAGTGGGACCTCTGCATCTTTTTCACCAGCCAGGAGGTGGAATATAATCACTTTGTCCTCCAGGCTGGCGTTTGGGAGATGCCTGTTCTACAGAACCCTGGTTCTGCAGCAGGTTTCCATGTGTGTCCTGGAGTAAATCCCTTGGGGATGTCAGCATAGCACTGATCAGACATTTCAGCTCTCCTGCATTCTGGGCACAGACAGAAGCAGAGGCAAATACAAGGAAGATACAGCCATAAAAATACAAATTAAGATAAAGCTAGATTCTCCTGATGCTTAATCATGTAAATGTACAAATACAGCCTGATGACAGTGACTCAAGGGAAACAATGACCTTATCAGTAGTCTCAGATAGGCTTGAGCCATAAATGAAAATAAATGATCTACTGACATGCCTTATCATATCCCTAGCCTCTACTGGAGAACTCAATTTACCTCTGCATATCTATATCCTCCAGCACACTCAACATCAGGAGGGTCTGCTGTTCCTCTACAGGCTCCCTTTGTTGCTCCAGCAGGATTTCCAGCCATTGCACTGACCTAACACTGGCTTTCAGCTCTGTACCACCTCTCAGAGCTGGTCAGCATGGACAACCACCTCTCCCTCCTTTTTTCAGCCTCCCGAGTTACAGCCTGCCCTCCTTTTCCAATCACTCTGCCATTCATTTGCACCCCCAAGAAGCAGTCCCATGGGGTTTTAATCAGTCAGGACCCCACATCCACCAGGCAGCATCTGGGAAGATTTTGCATGCAGGGCTTGAGAAGTCAGAGGAGCCACCCAAAATCTCTTTACACACTCAGGTTGGCCCCGACTCTGCTGATCCAGGCAGGAGCATCTGCAGGTGGTCAGGGAGCACTGGAGCAGTGAGGAAATCCAGTGTGAAAGGAAAACTGCTGGAACAGGAGGGGCTTTAGACCTCCAGCTCATGCGTGTTTGAAGCTAAGCCAGAGGGCTTAAGGGGCTGCTTTTCCTATCAAGATGGAGTGATTATTTCACATTTGCAGGCAGGTAGTGGTTGAAATCGATTCTTGGGGGAGAAAGAAGAGCAGCACTTGTAATTGCTTGGCAACTTGTGCTAAACTAATCACAGGCTTCCTAGTTCATTGGAAGTTCAAGTATTTGGTATCTGCCTCCAATTTCATTTGGAAGTGAGGCAAACATTTTAGTTCCCTGAGAAAGGATAATCCTAAAAATTACTATCAAGGATTAAGGTAAAAAAAGGGTACCTCAGGAAGCTTTCCAGGATGAAAATTTCTTTTTTGCTTCCTCTTTCCAAGGAATAAGTTTTTTAGTATCAAGACATTTAAAAAATATTTTTATTTCAAGAGAAACAAAAATTGACCCAACACTTCTTGCTAGCCCTATTAATAAAAAGACTATGAAAACCTACAGGGGAATTAAAAAAAAAAGTATCAGGAAGAGAGTTGCTTGCTTTCTAAATGAAAAAGCAAGAAGGTGGAGAAAGGGTTCTGTACCATTCTTAGAAGAAAAAATTAGCAGAAGGGAGAAAAGGAATCATCTAAAACAAAATACTAATGAAAACTGTGCAGGACATGTCAGACTTTGTCAGTCACAACACACCTGAGCTCGCAAGGCTGTCACAGCTTTAACCCTCATCCCTCTGGAAAGGGACAGAGCTGGATGGAGCAGACACCTTCTCCCCAGTGCCCTGGTCCGAGCAAGGACGGGGTGCCCCTGGGGTGTTGTGTCTCCTGCGAGCAGTGGGAAGGTTGGACTGCACCTTGAGCAGGCACAGGATGGCTTTGGTGACCTTTGCAGTGCTTTAGCAATGCTGAAGTCATGGTAGACACAACAGGGTTGGGTTTTCTCGTCCCTCCATGGCCATCAGCTGCTCCCACACTGCTGCTGGTATCCTGGGGCATCTGCCTTATCTTGCTGGCACAGCTGTGTGTGAGCACCTCACACCCAGTTTGGGCATTACACAACACTCTGGCAGGGCTGTTTGACCTCTGCAGGGATGCCCAGCACAACCAGGGACTCTAAGAACAGGTTTTTGGTGTCTGCTGTCACCACAGATTGCAGGGTCACTGGCTCCAAGCCCTTCTCCCCTTCCTGTGTCAAAGCAGGCTGTACCACAAAGGCCCCACAGATTTCAGTGGGGCTCTTCTCAAATTCACACTGAGTTATCATGAGTGACTGCAACACCTGTCCCTCACTCTTCACTGCTCCTGTGGTCCTCCTGGCTCTGCTCTTGTGAGTAAATTCTCTACCACCAGCCAAGGAGACAGCCCGAGGCATATGGCAGTGCATTTCAGGAGCTCAGAGACTGTAGAGCTAAACATCTAGGTAGTAGATTTCAAGGGCAGAAGAAAGGGCTGCACTCTCCAGGTCTGGCTCCTGGTCAGACATCCACAGGGTATTTCAACAAGAAAATGAAATGCCCTCTGCCTGGGAAGAAAATGCACTTATCTGGGTATTCCCCTCAAATTCCTAATGTCTCCAACAATACCTGTGCTTTGCAGAAAGCAGAGGCAATGACGAGCTGTGGAGCACACATCTTGGGCTGTAAGGTCAGGTTTTCCCAGGCATTTCACCTCTCTGTAATGCCCGAGGAGAATTAGGCATTTATAGCTCTTCAGATGTACAAGCCCCAGCTCTTTCTCATTAGCTGCACACAAAGTGCTGTTTGGAGAGGCAGACAGGCAGCAGCACTCCTGAAAGTTGTTGAAAGGAAAAGCCTTTTCCCAAACTGGCTACTGCATGTAGTGTGTGTGCCTGCCGTTGCTTTATCCATGTCCTGGTGGTACCTGCAGGATTTATTCCAGCTGAGTTTGGGCACCATGAGGAGCAGACAAGGACGGGAGATGGCTAGAGAGCAGACTGAAAGGGAATTTGCTCTCTTCTTCCAGTGACTCTTTGATTCTTTCCCCTCCCACCTCATTTCTCACACATTTCCACAAAGAAAAGGTGACAGCAGAAATAAGTTTGATCCAGGAGATGGAGAGAGATTTTATTTTCATTTTAAAAAGAGGAAATATTCCAAAAGAAATTCCTGGTAAAGAGATAAAAAAAACCCCAAAAAACTCCCTTTCTGTCTATGAAGTGTTTAGGCCAACAGTTTTCATCAGCTGTGACCCATGTTTATCCCAGTATCTCCTTCCCCATCACACGGTATTTTTAGCCATATTTGCCAAACATGCTGCAGTAGCAGCATGGCCAGCTCCAGGATCAGCTCCCTGCAGACTGCCCTCCTCCCCCCTCGTGTATTTGGTTTCATTGATGCTAATTTGATCATGGGGCAGCTGTTTGTAAGAGCAAGCCAGGAGAGACCCCAGGGAGAATAATTGATGCTTGAGCTCAGGGGGAGGCGAGCCTGAGCTGAGCCCTTGCGGCGGGGGAAAGGCAGCAGATGCCCCTTGGTGCAGAAGCAACCACTGCATCTACACAGAATCCAGTTGAACCTGGAGCTGTCAGCCCAGCTGTGGGCAGCCTCTGGTGCTGGGGACTGTCCTGGTGGCAGGACAGGGCAGAGAAGAGGAGGGAAAGGGTACATCCCCCTGCAAACACAGGGCTGGCTGGGGTGCTCCTACTCTCCCACAGACCTGCAGCTGGATCCCCTGTGAGGCACTGGGCACCACAGAACTGTCCCTGCCTGCCTGCCCAGCATCCCCCAGACCCAAATTCTAACAGAGCAGTTGTTATTGGATGGCTGTTGTTGAATACCTGCAATCGAGGCATTGTTATGGCTTTTGTTCAATTGCGCCTTTTGCAATGTTTAGAGCACAGATAAAGATTCAGGTGCTGCTTCCACTCACTGTGTGTGCTCCCTCCCCCTCAGTCCTGCCCTGTCCCTCCACTCACTCATGCCTGCTTGTAGCTGTCAGGGAGAAAATAAGGTGAGTGGAGGCAGGCAAATAGAGAGGGAGAAGGTAAAGAGAGGAAACACCCTGAAGACAGAAGTCTGTGTGTCTGCTGCCAACCACAATAATGGTAATGGCCATCAAACACAGACACATATTACTCTGCTGTCTCCTGCCTGGCTGCCCACACAGCCAGGACTTTAGTCCAGCACATCAGTTAGAGAGTCAAAGACATTGAACTTGGGACCTGCTTCTCTGATAAGGAGAAAGTGTGACAGCCTGACCAAGAGCTGGGAGCCTGATAACTTTTACACACTGTGAGTAAGCCTGGCTTCGTGCTGATATTTTAAAGATCTTTGCCCTTTAGCTGGAACAGGAAATCTTAAAATGGAAAATATACAGCTTAAAGGAAGGGGCGAGGCTCACTTGAAACGTAAGAATGTACATAAGTATAGGAAATAACAGGTTGTTAAGAAACTACAGTTCAGTTGTTAAAATAAAAAAAAAAAAGAGGCCAAATATAGATTACATTTCCCCTCATTAGGGATCAGCAAAAAATTTTTTTTCTTCTTTTTTTTTTTTTTAAGATTTTTCCATGAACAGAGGGAATTCTGCGTATCCCCAGTAGCATTACCTAGTTTTGTTGGCCACCACAAGGACAGTGGGTGAAGAGCCCCTTCCCCAAGCACAGGGAAAGCAGCAGGAGGGCAATGCTGAGAGAGAAGTGAGCTAACCACCCACTGCCAGAGGCAGATTCTGAGCTGCCACGAGGCACCAGCACCTGGTTTTCAGGTGACAACTATGCCAGCAAGCTGAGCTCAGCCAAGGCATGAGCTAAAGGACTGCTGATACAGCAAAAGAGTACCTACATGTCACTCCAAGACCTCTTGAGGGGTGAAGGTAGAGATTTTCAGATCCTCAAAGGCTTTCCCATTCAGGTTCCCTACAGCTGAGGGCAAGGTTCTTCTAGGTGTAAGCAGAGGTTAAACTTTTACTGCATGCGTGGCTCTGAGATTTGGTGCCTTGACTAATTGGTACCAGCAGAGCAAGCTAATCCTTTCTCAGCAAGCACTGGTTTAGGGCACCTCTTTTCCTTCCCAGTCCTGCCCCTGGCACCCTAAGTCTGTTTTCTACAGTCAGAGCTGCCGGTGTAAATCAACGACCACTCTCACACACACAGACTTCCTGTGACCAGCGGTGGGGTAGGATTCCAGTCCAAATGCCAGCCCAAAATATATGCAGAGATCAGAATGCAATTTTCTGTCATGCAGCCACTCAGCGGCTTTAATGCCACCGATCCACACGTGTCCCAGAGAGCATCACTGGTGTAAACTCACCTGCCCTGCTTCCTTGCTTGGCAAACATTTACTTTCTTTATTATATGCCCAGTGCCAGATAGCAGGAGAGGGACAAATTAAGTCGGTGTTATTAACAGACTGCAGCCTTGCCTTTTAATTAGAGGGAGAGAGTAACTGCCAAGACATACAGTGCCCAAGAGCCAGCTGGGCTCACCCCAACACACTGACAGGACAGGATCACGGGTGCAGTGGGGAGCTCCCTTCTCCAGTCCCCAGCGATGACACCGGACCTGCAGATGAGTTCTCTAAGCTACTCAGCCCCTCTAACACACCCCTGATGGATCAGTGCCAGCAGAGCAGTGGTGCTGCTTCACAGACCCTTCTTTCCCTCACCCTATCAGCTATCAGCTATCAGCTACAGGCTGGCAGGGTGAGTATCTGCCTGGGGATGCCAGTGGCTTCTCAGGTGCATGACACCTCAGCTTCCCAGGTGTGCCGGACCCCTCAGAAATCCCACTGTCTCCTCGGAAAAGGTGTGGTTTCTCTGCTTTGCCCCCACCCCTGCCCCAGATCAGGTTCCCCCAGGGAGCAAAGCTGGAGGTGTTCCCCGGAGGCACAGAGGTGTTGGGCTGAGTTGTGTCAGTGTGGGGACATGGAACCTCATTTCATTCCCTCCATCCCATCATCCTGGGGGTAGAAAGAGCTTAAGGGACTCCCAGGCTCTCTCCAGGACACTGAAATTTCACAGCTGTATCAGTTCCCAGGAGAAGCCCTGGAGTTTGCACTGCACAAGGGCAGGCAGCTCCAACCTTTGAACCGGGGCATGGAAACCGAAACAGGGATAGGACTTTCACTACATTTCCTGCTCCTTGGGATATGATCTGACGCTATTGCCAGGTGACCAATCCCAACATAAGATCAGTTTCTCTCCTCCTTACCCATGATGGGTGCCTGTGTAACTCCAACAGCATCCAGGAAATTACTTCCTTGGCCACCATTACGGCCAAGAAAAACCCCAGAACTGAAGTGAGAGTTTTCTGGGAACCAGCTAAGCAGAGGCAGCTCTGGTGCCCAGGAGGCATGGGAAGCTGCCTCCACTCAGGGCTGCCAGAGGAAAATCCTGGGCCTGGTTTAAAATTCTCACTCTCTTTTACTAGGAAACATATATGGATGGTTCCTTTGTCTTCCCCATGAGTTTTTTCCAGTGTTTTGCTGTTATTCCTCCACTTATTCAAAAAATATGCAGCCTAAGAGGGCTGAGGCACCAATCAGCATCCTGAGCAGCATCCTCAGGCTGGAGAAGAATGCACTGTGTGGGGGCATTTAGTCCTGGCTGCAGGCAGGGATGACTGAAAACCTTCCAGTTGCCTTGCAGTGATGTATGCTCTGCTAGCTTGCACCCAGGCAAAACTTCCAGCTTTTTTTGCCTGAAGCCAAATACTTAAAATACAAATTCAGGAAAGAAGCAACCCATCTCACAGCATCACTTCCTTACCAGTCCCCAGTGCTCTGTTTCATTTCACAGGCTGGACAAGACAGCAGCAGAGTAATACCCAGAGTAACAGGCCACTTGGAGATGTTTGCTCAACGGGAAAAGAAATTCCAAACTTTTCACTAGGAGCACAGACTGCCTTGAGCAAAGCTCCTGCCACACCACTGACACCTCAGGTGAAGATCAGAACCTTTCTTCTGCCTGCATGCTGCTGATGATTTGCCCTCATGTTTCTTAGTTACAACCCTCATCCCTTAACAAAAATCTCTTTTTACTTGGCTATTGTTTTCAATTGTTTTCATAAAAGGAGTTTCAGAACTAAGTTCATTCACATATATTCATCTTCTATCAAGCACAGCTTAAGACAAAGAGTTTGGTGAACATACAGCAAAGTAATGAAACAGATTCGTTTGGTCACCTTCGGAGGGGGGGGAGAAGAAAGTCTGGTAGCAATTTCCCCAAAGCAAATCTGTAATGTAAATTTAACTTCCTGGTGGTGGGATATATGTGTAAGTTGCCCAGAAGGCCTGTCCATGATTCCACAGCCATCAGCACCAGCTAACACTACCACAGAGTGAGCATGGATCAGTCTTGAGTGTGCCCAATCACAGCTCTATTTATGGAGCCAATGCACCCAACAGAAAATATAACCCCAGCTTGGATGCTTGTGATACCAGGTGCAGTGGGAAAGACCGTACCTTAAAGCTTTGCCTACAGTTTTAACTGCCCAGACTTTCCTGAGAGATCTGAGCAGCAGGAAGGTTCGTGCTCGATCAACACCTTGTGTTGTGCAGGCTTAGCACTCTTGGACCGATATTGGGAAACAAAAAAGAGTTGAATTTGCTGCATCAAAACACTGCCTTGGACCTGATCTTATTAATTTGGCAGTGAGTGGATTTTCCATAACTACATTTCTTTGTCTTAGAGGAATCATGGAATCACAGAGTGGGTAAAGTTGGAAGGGACCACAGGAGTTAAATGCCTTATTATTTTTCCCTTGCAGGTACCCCGTGTCACAGGCTGACTCTTCCTTCTGTTTGTGTAACTCATTTTTTCGGCTAATTTAGTCCAACAGAATGGATTGTCTCTCACCACAGCCTTACCTCATTTACATCCTCAGACCTGCACAGCTAAAACCCAACAGTTCCTTCTTTTGAAAGAGCGACTCAACCAGACCTGTGCTTTTCCTGAAAAGTACCTTAATATAAAAGCAGCTCAGTGTGTTTGAGTGTTGCCTATCTTTGCACTGAACCCTTTCTGGTTAGATGCATAGCACAGCTGCCCAGGAGTGACCAAGTTCATCTCTCACTTCTGGGCAGCCGTGTGCTCATAGTTATAAAATGACTTACAAGCAGGAGTCTGTGTGTGTTTTGTTTTGCCTTGGGACCTACACCAGTACAGAACAGGACAGAACTGTTCTCCTCCCACCCCCCTTCCAATTTGCACCAATTTGCCCTAGCTGAAAGGTGGGGCAGAGCTGAATTTGCTTTCTTTAACTTTTAACTTCTTGTTAGAGTTTTATTGCGACTCAAACTGACTAATTTTAACAGCGCCTTTTGGACTACATCACTGAATGTTTCTGCTTACTGTAACAAGCCTTTCCATTTCTGGCAAGTGACTAAGGTTACCAAAGGCCAGTGTTATATCTCCTTTTTCAGACTGAAAATGCCAGGACTCATATGTATTTTTTCCCCATAATAAGGAGATCCCACATATTGAAGGCAGACATGGCCCAGCACAGGAGCAGGCAGGAGCAGAGATGATGCCAGCACTCTGCTGTGCAGAAACACCACAGTGAACTGCAGCGAGGCATCCACACTTCCATCTGTGGAAATGAGACCTTCCTGGATGAGAAAAGATGAGCTCTGGTTGTGCTGGAGGAGGGCAAATCGGGCCACCCACGTCCACTCATGCCCAGCTCTCGCAGCGCTGGCAGGCACTGTCCTCCAAGCCACGCCTGGGCTCCCATCTCCACTGTGTCCGAGTGTGCTGGTTTGGCCAAATTTAGAAATACATCCTCTGAGGGAAGGCACAACCACCCCTCCCCACACCAGGTGCAGGAAAAAATAAATTTTTCTCGAAGGAAAGTGAAGGAGATAAAACTATTTATTTACCAAACACATGGGAAAAGGAAAATAATGCTAAATAATAAAATCTCTCACTGTGGAGGGAAAACCTGGGAAAGTGTCAGAGTCCTCCCTTTGGTCCCCTCGGAGCTGGGGCTTGGCCCAGGGCCAGGCCCTCTGTGCTCAATGGAAAGTCCTCCCAATATGTTCTGATATTGAAGCAGTACAGCAGAAAAGGGAGAAAATCCGAAATTCCAGGAAAGGAAAAGCAAAGTTACACTCTCAGTCTCTCTCTGGAGAAAAAGAAACTGAACAACTGCCCAAAAGCTGACTGGGAAGCAGCAAGCCAGGTGCTGCCTCCCTCCCCTGCCGCAGCTGGGGAAAAAAAGTCGCTGTCTCTGTGTGACCTTGAACAAGCTGCAAACTGCTTTGAAAAAGTTTTGCTCCGTTTTTCCTTCTCCCTCTCAGGCTCAGTTTAGAAGCATAGAAAGGCACAAGAATTAATTTCTGGGCATAGGGCAGCAATATGGGATACACATCATAAAGTCACCCCAAGACACCGAGGAATAATGAAATGTATCTAGCTGTTGTCCCATCACCTTGATTATCAGCAGCATTCTGAGGCCTGTCTATCAGCTGTGAGCTTTGCACGTGGGCAGTGAGAGAAGCCACAACAGAAGGAGCACCTGGGGAGACTGCACTAGACCCAGCTGCTCCCACGCCCCAACCAAGTTTGGAGCAGTCCCATCCTCTTGCAAACTCACTGTTTCCACAGGCAAGAGGGATGCAGAGTTTTCAGCAACCTCTCCATCTACCTGCCTTTCTGGAAGACCCCTGGAAGTCTTTCCCTTCAGATGGGGGAGTAGGGCTCCACGAACAGTAGCATTCCCAGGCAGCTGCAGCTCGACCTTCATTTCTCAGGGGCCAGCACTGCCTGTTATTTATTCAGACATTTTGTTCCCAGCTTTTATTGCTCTGTTGTATATGCTAGGCGAGGTCAGAGCCTTTGTAATATAGGAACAGCATGGCCAAGATTTCTCTCCAAAGGACAAGCTCGACAGTGCAGAAGTATCAAATATGTTATGCCAAGGAAAAGAATGCTGTGTTTTTCGCCTGGACACTTATTTCAACCATGGGGAGATGAATAAAACTGGGAGTGGATGGGGAAAAAAAAAGTTTGTACTTTTCAATCTTTTCCCCTATTTTTTAACAACATAAAAAGTGATGTTACTTTGGTGGTCAATCACTGGTCTCTAGGCTGCTGTGTGGATTAGTATCAACCTGCAGTTTCTCATAGATTAAAAGCACATAGAATGAGCTGAATCAAAAGCCATCAATATTGTTTACATAAGGAGTTGGAGCTGCTCAATTTCAACTCACTTAACTTGCTTCAACTCACAAAACTCCCCCTCTGGTAAGCACATTCATATCTCTTTTATCTTCTTTTATCTAACTGGTTTGGCCCAAGAAAGCAAATATATAGATTGAAGAAAAAGAATGAAGACAAAGAAAGAAGAAAGAAAGAGAAATGAAAAAGAAAAAAAAGGAAAAGGAAAAGGAAAAAAAGAAAAAGAAAAAGAAAAAGAAAAAGAAAAAGAGAAAGAGAAAGAGAAAGAAAAAGAAAAAGAAAAAGAAAAAGAGAAAGAAAAAAGAAAAAGAAAAGAAAAAAAAAAGAAAAAGAAAAAGAAAAGAAAAAGAAAAGAAAAAGAAAAGAAAGAAAATGAAAAAGAAAAAAAGGAAAAGGAAAAGGAAAAAAAGAAAAAGAAAAAGAAAAGAAAAAGAAAAAGAAAAAGAAAAGAAAAAGAAAAGAAAAAGAAAAAGAAAAAAGAAAAAGAAAAAGAAAAGAAAAAGAAAAAGAAAAAGAAAAAAAGGAAAAGGAAAAGGAAAAAAGAAAAAGAAAAAGAAAAAGAAAAAGAAAAAGAAAAAGAAAAAGAAAAAGAAAAAGAAAAAGAAAAGAAAAGAAAAAGAAAAAAAGAAAAAGAAAAAGAAAAAGAGAAAGAAAAAGAAAAAGAAAAAGAAAAAGAAAAAGAAAAAGAAAAAGAAAAGGAGAAAGAGAAAGAAAAAGAAAAAGAAAAAAAGGAGAAAAAGAAAAAAGGAAAAAGAAAAATAAAAAAGGGAAAAAAAAGAAAAAGAAAAAAGAAAAAGAAAAAGGGAAAATTAAAAAACCCCTTCCTCCTTAAATCCATGAAGTTGTCTCTCCTCCCAACCTTTCGCATGTTTGAAACTGGAATCTGACCTAGAAAGGTAGAGTCCTCACATTTTGCGCCATCCTGGGTGACACACGTGACACCTCAAATCTCTTAACATTTCTGTTTCCTTGTTTTCCTCTAGTACCAAGATAAAGTGGCACCAAACTCTGTCGTGTTCCTGTTTTATGGTGAGACAATAATCACTAGTGGGCCTTTATTACAAGATTAATCAATCACTTACATTCTTGCAGGACTCCAGAAATTAATGTATTATTGATTACCATGTTTTAAAACCACTTACACTTCCTTCTCTTGATAATATAACTTTAGTATACAGAGTAACCTACATTCCATTTATGGTATGAGCTGCTCTGCAAATTTGCAAACTACCTACAGTTTTGGAAATGAGAAAGGTGATTCATAAATTAAGATCACAGGGACAAGAGTTGAAATACAGCACTGCAAATAAGATGTCAAAACGCTCTAACTAATGAAATTTCTTTTGTTTCTAAGGGGAGGGAAGTTTCAGAAACAATAGTCCCTCTTGCCTCAAAGACAGGCCATTCTCTATGAAACACTATAGCTGTGCCATACTCAAGAAATAGCCCTGCAGTAGCAAATTATTTTATTCACAACAGAAGAAGAAAACAAGTTTTACAAAGCGTTTTGCACTGGAAGCCTCTGTTTTAACTCATCTTCAAAGAAAATTGACAGCATTTCCAGTCTTTCAGTCTGACTCAGCAGGCTGTGAATGCTACCCACCAAGCTCAGAGGTAAAGGTTTTCACTGCTGTGAGACTTCCCCAGTTTTGTGTAAGGAAAAGCTGCAGGAACAGGCATGCAATGCAGTTCTTCTATAATTCCATATATTCAAAATGACATGCTGTCCTTGGCAACCATTCAGCATTTGACTTCAGCTGTGAGCCTTCAGCAATAAACCAGCAGCACTGAGGTGACTTGAGGACACACCAGCTGCTTTCCCTTTTACTCCAAGGTATGACCCAAAGCATGAGTGCCCTCATCCTATTCACTCGGTTGAATTTCACACGTCTCTGCCCCAGGCACAGGTGGAAAAAGAGCTTCTGCCACAACCCCAGAGGCCACACAAGCCCAAATTAATCAGTCAGGATAACATTTGTTCAGGGATTGCCCTGGCCCACGCACAAGGCCTTGCTCAACTTCATAAGGTTTGCAAGGTCCCACTTCTCACACCTGTCAAGGATCCCTTCCCTGCAGCATGCTGACCACACCACACAGCTCAGTGCCATCATCAGCACTGATTCCACTGAACATTTTGCCCACAAAGGTGTTAAGCAGCACCAGTCCCAACACCAACCCCTAAGAAACCACTTCCCACCATAATGCATTGTCAGGAGAGGAATAAGAAACTCATGGGGAGTTCCAGTATTTGTTCTCCTCTGCTCCATGTAAGAAAGAATTATGTTTCTAAAAAGCTGTTGGTAGTACTCACTGTGTTAAAAGTCTCAAATGATGTGGAGTTTCCCACACACCTGTTGCACTAAGAAAGCCACATTTTGGGACAGGGGATGAAGTTTTGCACAATAGGTGAATCAGGCTTTTTTTTTTTCACAGCTCTTGGCACGGGAGCACTACACAGTACAGCATTATCCTTTGCTCTCCAGCCACTAAAAATGGAAGGAGCAGTCATTTCACACAGTGTGGATATCAGGAAGCCTTTTAGCTACACCAGTACAAGTCCCAGCCATGAGTACAAAGGGAAAATCGTGTTCAGTCCTGTTTCTGTTTGAGCCTTGTGTTGCAGACATGAAGCTGCCAGCACCATGCAGCTCAGTTAATGGGATTTTGCCTTCTCTGACCAGGAACCACGTCATTTTGTAGGATTAAGAGTCCCTGGGCCAGTTCTTGCATTTTGGCATTATATTTTGGCACCTAATAGTCCTGATGGTTTTCCCCTGGTAAATACTCAGTCAGCTGACCTAATGAGTATTTTTTCAGTGAGGACAAGGGATTACTCCTTATTCCAAGTCACTTTGGCAAGTACTCTGACCTGTTCATCTGCAACAGACAGAAGACAAAGGAGAACAAGAAGTGGGTCAGAGCCAGGATCCACCTAGGCCCATATGTCATTTCTGAGAACAGGCAGTGCACAACACCTGGAGAGAGAGAAAACAGCAAACAGACCCTTGAAATACCCTTCCGGTGAGTTTGGCAAAGCTGTACTTTCAAAATATATCTTCAGTCTGCTGCTTGGTGCGTGTAGAAATCACTAGGGAAAAAGAAAAAGAAGTTTTTAATTTCTATAAGAGTTGCTCCTAGACCAGGTACAGCATATAGAGGCTTTCCAGGACAAACAGCAGTGTGTAGAAAATGTCAGCAGACAAACCAACAGCTAGCCAGGAAATTAGCAGTGATTTTCTGGTGTTAACTACCTTGCTCACGTGCACACAGCACCTACCACGGAGGTACCTCTGCATGTGTGAGAGGGCTCTGTGTGCGGTAGGTAATGAGCTGGTGCTGGTTTCTCTGCAGCAGGGAGTTTACCTCCAGGCCATTGGTGAGCTAATGAAGGAGTTCCCTTGCTGTCCAGCTGCCAAAAAGAACGGAGGGAGTGGGAAGGCAGGGACAAAGCAGGCAACAAGAGGCCCAGCCCCCTTGGGAGGTCTGCGTGAGGAGAACGTTTTACACAATCATAGAAAAAAAATGTTCTTCCACAGCTGGGAAGCCCGGGGCCATCCTGACCAGGGGACATCCTTCAGTCCAGACCAGCCTCTACACAAAAGGTCACCCACACAGGCCACGAGGGAACAGGCACCTGGGGGGCATCGACTCGTCCTGCAACTATTTTCTCATGGACTTTCACCTGCAAGGGAAAAGCAACTTTGAGGTCTTCCTCGGAGTATAAAGACTGCAGCTGAAAAAGTTCCCTGGACCTGCACAATCAGCTCAAATCTCTCCTATTGTCTGAAAGAGCAGATTTGGCTTGGCTCAAGGAAAGGTTCTCCATCTTATCTAAACAGTGCATTAAAATCTTCCTAGCAAATGCCAGGCATGCACCAAAGCAAAAGGAAACAAATCCTTGTTTGTTCTCATGGGGACTGGATTTTTTACCTTTTCTAGCTGGACTCTTGAAAGCCAGCCTGTGTCCAGCTGCGGTGAATCAGCTTGTCCAAAGAGAAGTTCCCAGACAATGTCCTCAAGCAAGTCCTCGTGCAGATGAACCGGGCTGTGTGGCACAGGAGGTCCTGACAGGGCTCTGCACCGAGATTTGGGAGAAAATCATAGGTGATCTGACTGATTCCACATGGATGCAATGAAGGGATGGATACCCATCCTTGCTGCTAACCAGTGTCACGGCTACTGCGCCTCTGACCCAAGCAGACACACAGGGCTGAAGAAAAAAAAATGCTACATCTTGAAGAAATTAACTTCATTAATTTCCTTCATCAAAACCCAAACTCTGTTGAAAGAATTTCGGCCCTGTTATCACGTTCAGCAGCAGCAGCAAGCTTGTGACAGTTCATGTCCCATTCTTGTCTGGCTGCTGCTCATTAAGCAAATCCAGAAATGCAGGTCCTCATCAGGCACTGCCATGACTCTGTGGGACTCAGAGGCCTCCAGACACCATCCCAAAAAAGAGAGTTCTGAAGTGGTTTTGTCTTTGTTCCTCCTGAGGCATCTTCAGAAACTCATGCCAGAAAGCTCCCCAGCTTTGTTTGTTTGTTTGTATTTTTTCCAGAGGTATCTGAAGTGTTTTTTGTTTTCCAGTGTGGATGAATTGGAGTACTGTGAGGATTTCTCCATGGAGTTAGAGCTGGCTTCCAGGGCGATATACAGCACAATGAGGATCATGACTCATAAGGCAAATGCACAGCAATGTCCATCCCCAGCAACTCCAGAACGACAGCAGAGAGAAAGTATCTCAGCAAGGACAGCACGGGTGTGCCTGAGAAGGGGACCACTGTCTCAAACACGAATCCTACTTTTAAAAAGAAAGGGTCCTGGACAAAATGCCGGCATTTTCCTAAGATTTGGATACTGGTAGGTTAAGCAGTCATCTGAACCCCCAGCTCTCTCTGGCAGCAAGTTATCCCATGCAAGAGCAACATGTCACTGCTGGGGACAGGGCGGGGGGAGAGGGAGAAGCTGCTGGAGGAGGAGGCTCTGTGACACCTCCTCTGCTTCTCTCGCATAGCTCTTGCCATGGTAGCGCTTGGGGGCCCTGTCAAGAATGATTCTCCATGCCACAAGAAATGTACAAAGAGAAAGTTTTTGGCTTGGGCAGCTTGAAGTCACTACTAGAGATGAGCTGGGTGGGACTAGAGACATGTGGGGAAGTCAAGTGTGTTGCCACATGGCCAGTGGCAGGACAAGGACCTTCCCAAGGCCTCCCAGTGACTGGTGAGGAGTGTAGAACAGACTTGTATGCTTGCCTTTTTGACCAAAGGGAGTGAAAAAAACCCACATTCACGGCCAGGAAAATCCATTTCTGTTTTGCAGCTGAAATGTTTTGGAGCTGCCAGCTTAGTTTTGCTGATTAGTCCCACCTCAGACCCCTCCCGTGGTCTACTCCAGCCTGAGCACCCCACCGATCCCCAGCCAAATGTGTCCTGGCATCACAGCTTTCCCACAGCAGAGGATCCCTTGGCAAACAACCAAGCCACCTGAAAATCCACTTCTACTCAGCAGCTACTGCTAGACTCAAGTGCAATCTGGGGCTTGGAAAACACAGCTTTACTTATTTTAATTAAAACCAAGTCCCTCCACCCACACTTGCCTCTCTGTCACTCTCGCTTTCTCTCCCCAGCCCTCTGACGCATTTCAGCAGACATGTCATCAGACTCTGCTTCAAGGGAGGGGAGCAGCCATCTAATGCAGCCTCTTGCATCAGTATCCCACCCTTCTCTGGGGAACTGAGACGATGGGCTTGGCAAGCAGGAGGGAGGCTGCTGTGTGAGCGAAGGAATACACGGACGTGTCGGCGTGTTTGTGCTTCGGTGGGAAAGTGGAGGGTGCCTAAATGCAAAGCCCCATCTTCATCCCCTGTTCCTGGACCAGACTCCCCAGGCGCCAGTGGGTGCTGGTCTAAAGGCTGGGGCAGGGATGAGACAACATCCTCCTTCCTGATAGCATCGCCAGACGACAGCCAATTCTCCGTGTGAAAACTAACGGGAATCTCTAAGGACGCCATAAACTGCACAGCTCATATAATAAACCTAAATGCATGAAGATTTTAAAACTGGAAGCAGAAACATATGTTTCCCCATCCTAAATGCATACAGCTCCCAGTCTGCCCCAGCCCCTGTGCCTCCTCTGCTCATCATGCTGGCTCCACTCTTCCAGGAGACCCTTGTCAGCTCTCAGAGACCCAGGGGGTACCTGGCTGTGTGAATGCGGGTGTTCAGGCCTAGAGCCTTGCTGGGAAATCAACGGAGATTGGTACTTTATTTCAATGATGATCCAAGCACTTAAATCTCTATTTGATACTGCTGCCTGGCAGCTCACAGGTGCTCAGCCTTAGAAAAACCTTGTTGTCCTTTTAGCTTTCTAGCTGCATCTTTAAGACCTAATTTTAGGTTCCTACTTCTGAAAATGTATCTCGCCAACCTCACCACATGTAAACAAACATGTATTTTGACATCCACCTCCAAGTCAAGAGCTTAATTGCAAAACATCTCTGTTTTATTTTAACACGTGGGAAAATAGCAATTTTTAGGCTACCCATTAATTACCAGAGTCATTAGTAAGGATTTAATCATTATAACAAATAATCTGAAGGTGTATATGCCTAATTAAGTGGATGTGCCTAACAATTTCCAGGGAATGACACATGCATGTGCCCTGCTAAGTATATCTGCACATCTCAGTGAAGCACAACCTGAGAGTTTAACTGGGGCCAAACTCGTTGCAGGGCCAAACTGGCCCAGGACCAGAGACCTCAGCATAATAAATGAATGGACCTCACCCTAGTTCCTTCCTCAAAAGACTTCTGGGTTTCCATTTTTACCTTAACATGGCATGCAGATATTTGCTGTTGGTCAGGGCTGATTCTATCCTGGTATAAAATACTTGCTGTAATTAGTGCAGGGTGCCATCTTCTCCACTAAGCTCATTTTGAGCTGTTGCTACATCCCCACAAGTTAAACAAGATATGGGTTGGTCTCTAATGGGGTGATCTTCCAGCCTGAGTAAGGCTCAGGCTCAGTGCACCACAAGCATCTTTACAATCCCTTGCCTGTTCTGCCCAGCTGGCATGTATTTTGAGGCAGGAAGGATATGTTTCAGGGTGTTTTACCACCACACAGCATTTCAGGACCCTGCAATCAGCAGAAGCGTTTGAATGCCACCTCTGCACTCACAGCATATTTTACATTTTGCCTTCTTTTCCCAAGTGGAGACCACTCAAGACTTTTGTGAGGGCTCAGAAAATTGCTGCTGGACCAGGAACTGTTTTGCCCCAAAAGGGTTCAAGTGATTCACTGAACTTCCAAGCATTTTGAAGCTCACTCGCCACTAGACATAATAAACCATCACAACATCACTCATGCAGAGAAGACCGTGTGTCAGTGCTCCGCAGCAGGAGCACACAGGCTTTTGCCAAGCATGCAGTGGTATCTGGATATCTGTGAAAGCCAAGAGCAAGCAGACTAGCCAACCCTCTTCACTGGCACGAGGAGGGCAAGTTCACACATCATCAGGTTTATGCTGCCTGCTAAATATCCCAGACAAGGACTGGGCACACCAAAACACCAGGTACCGGCATCCTTTCAGGTGACGAGTGTGGGTGCCAGCTCACAGCCTCTCCATGTGCTTCCACAGAGACATTTTCTGCATTTTCTGCAAGCCAGACCATCTCCCTGCTGTGCTGCTAGCTATTTGGGCACATATATATCTGCTGAATCTGCCATATTTCTGCCTGGATTTCAGGCTCCCTAGCAGCACTTCACTACCTGGCCCATGCACGGTGCTGCCTGGCCCAGGTACAGACAATGTACAGAGGGGCTTCTTCCGCACCACAGCACAGAAATGCAGATATCTATGACGAAGAGCAATTTTTTAAAACACTTTAGTGCTGCGCCTGGAAAATTTGTGAACAGGCACGGGGATGCTGCCCCAAGAAATTGGGGAGTGAAGTAGATTCAGTCAGCAGCAGTGCTGCCCAGTGCCACACAGCTCCAGCAATCCAGCATCAGGCGTGCTCAGGGCAGCACCATGCACAAGGCTGAAAATTCTACTTGAGATCTTCCAATTGCAGAGGCACACAACCTACCACATGACCAAGGGGAAAGTCCTCTGGCTGCCTTTCAGGTGATCTTGCACAATCAGCCCTGGTACAAACGGGCAACAAAAGGGAAAGCACCCCTCCTGAATTTTGGCAGGATGAGAAGTTGTTGCTCTGGCACTTGCTCTGGTGTAATTCAGAACACAGAAAGAAAGCTACTTTGCACTTCCCCCTCTGCCTGTAGGACCCAGGATTTCTTCTCCTGAGTGTCTGGGGTCCTCAGCTGCTCTTGGAGGGCAACAGGAATGAGAGATGCTGGCAGTGGGGGTGAGGGTGGTGCTTGCAACGTAACTGTCCCTTTGGCTTCATGCAAAGCTCACCAAAGGGCATTCCATGAAGACTGCAGGTGATATTTTCTTCTGCTGTAGTAGGAAAATCAGGAAGTAGCCCAAGTGAATGAGTAGTTGCAGCACAGAAGCTTGATTATCTGCTTGACTGGTCAAAAGATGCACAGCAAGCAAGACTTTCAATCTGAAATCTGTTTGTGGAAAACAAAGAGTGTAAAGAATGAAGAAGATTTTAGATAAAGAAGAATCAAAAGAAAGAGGATGCCTGGAAGCAGAATCTGTCACCTTTCAGAGTCATTCAAAAACCTTTTATTCCAGATCAGGAAGGTAGGCTTCAACTACGTATTGCTGGAACTAAGGCCAGGTCTTCAAACAGCTTTAGCAGCAGCTCTGGTACCTCTAAGTATTGTAGGAAATATTAGAGCAGAGCAACAGAAAAACTAAGCCTATGTAATCCATGGCAAAATAAACCACTTTTTTTTTTTTTTTTTTTTTTAATTGAACTCCTTCAAGTGTTCCATAAAACCAAGGCACGCTGCCTCTGATGTCACAGCACTGGTCCAGTTGGGAGTGCAGAGCCTCTCCCATTCCTTGATCATTCCACTGCCCTGTGCCTCTGTTTCTCTCCTTTTAACAGAAGGATCTTTGTCTAGAGCAGAAGACTTGGTCATCTGTAGTCCTCTCACACCAGCAGATGCACAGGGCTGCAGTAAACACGACAGCACAATTAATAACCAAAATTAAGTCTGCAAATGAATGCCATGACGACAGCAAGCATGACATTGCAGAAATATTATTCATGTGCCAGGCAGATAATCGCAGACTTGCACCAGTCTGGGAGCATTTTATTTGGTGGTGATAAGATAGCAGCCACAATAAAGTTAACTGTGTCTCCACTGGCTGTTAAAAGGAGAAGCGGGGGTTCTTTGACCTCTGGCATTCCAGACATCTCTCAAGATTATCAGAACAGTCTTTTCCAGCCTTTAAACCTTTGCCTAGTTCTACAGATCTGCCACACAAGGTGCAGGTGTAAAGCTTAAGGATCCTTTCCCATGTGAGGGAAGCAGCCTTCTCCAACAGAATGTACTTAGGAACGTGACTTAAACACATGCCTGACAGTGAGAATGTTCTTAAAGGTCTTCCTAAGAGAGTCCTCAAAAGTGACCTGTGGTTTGCCACACCAACACATTGCCTGAGGCACCAAAAACTAGATTTGAAAAGGGTTACAGCTAGATTTGAACATCTTGTCCATAAAAGACAGAGAGGTCCAGCACAGACTTGTCCATGCAACCACACTGCCTATTTTATTTCATGGCTTTCCCTGCGGAGATCAATACAAAGGTGGAGAGGAAAAAAAAAGAAACAGTAAAAGGAGAAAATAAGAAAAATAGGACAAGAAAGTGAAAGAAAACTGGAAAAAAATATTAAAAAATAATAAGAGGGGAAAGAGAAAGAGAAAGAATTAGGAAATGGTCAAGTGCAGCCAAGGAAGGGTGTTGGCTCAGGAAAAGAAAACAGCTGAGGAAAGTGTATATCGTGCTGTGTCAGGAGGGGGGCGGAAAAAGGCCGATAGGCTGGTCCTTGCTTCAGGAAATGAAAGACTGGGGAGACTTAAGCTCTGTTTCTGCTCCTTCCAGAAGCTGGGTGAATTTATCAACCGTGGTTAATGAGCATCTCAGATGTCTCGGGAGCCCTAAAGCAAGTAATGCTTAAGCATCTGTTAAGGATCTGTTGCCTCTGTCCCAAAGGAAGCAGTACAGAGGAAAGTGTTTTTTTCACCCCACAGGGACTTCAGGAAGATAAACGCCTACCTGAATAAAGCACAGGTGGCTTGTACAGGTACTGAGTGGCAGAGGGGACACATTACAAGGGCAAACTGCCTCTGTAGTGGCAGGACTGAACTGTAGTGACAGGAGAATGCATACAAATTGGAAGAGGGCAAATTTAGCCCAGATATTAGGAAGAAATTTTTTACTGTGAGGGTGGTGAGACACTGGCAGAGGTTGCAGAGTTATCTTACCTTTGATAAAGCACTCCTGTGCTCTTGGAGATTATTTTCTTTCACAAGTAATATCCAGCTAGAGACTTTTAGTTCTGACAGAATCAAGACAGACACAAAGTTTATCAATAACCTCTATCCATATTATCAGAAATGAGCAAGAATTGGCAAAGAGATTGCGGGGAGAAATGTTACACTCCAGCAGAATGTATTTCCTACTCTCCCCTTGCAATAATCCTGGCAGGTTCTTCATTCAGAGCTTGTCTGTTTCTCATAATTTCTGGGCTGCCCTGTGAAGAAGGCAAGGACAGAAGACAACAGGACAGAGGATGGGCAGAGAAGTCTGAAGGCCATGCTTTTCTTTGAATCCCAAGTGCTGGTCCAGTCCAAACTGGTTGATTTTTAAGCAGGAAACCTTCCTCAGGGAGATGTTGCTTTAGGTTATTTTCTTTGTTGTGCTCATCTGCTGAGATCCATATTCCCTCTTTCCTAGCACAGACTCCAGCTCCCTATTTTGTGGCCATTCCAGACTCAAGACCCTTCTGTTTCAAGTTCAGTGAAATGCCCCTGGACAAATCATATTTTCTCTAGCTTTTCCTCCAACTCTTTATCTGTCTCTCCTTCAAGCTTCCAGCTTCATGTGCCAGATGACTTCATGCAAGGAGAGCGTCCCTGGGGTGCTGACAGCACATCCCTCATGCCAGTAAGGTAAAACTTGCTCCTAGTAAGAGGTGGCTCTGTCATAATCAGGCTTCACCTGATAATCAGGTACCACCCCTCACAGGACTCACTGCCCCTTTCTTTGAAGCATCCCTTTAAAGTGAGAATGAGTGCTTCTGGCTTCTTTGTTGCACCTAAATTCCCTGATACTGAAGTGCCTTTTCTCCTCCTGTGGCTCCTCCAGTTTTGCAAAGATCTCACAATCTCCAGCTTCATTTTCCTTCTACCTGACCTTAGATGATGACCCTTGCAGCCTGGGTTCCTCCTGTACAGCACTGTCTGGAATTATCTGTCTCCTCTGGTGACAGTGAAGCCCACAAAATCTGCCTCACCCAGAGCAAGAAGGTGCAAATCCCTGCCTTTCTAGTGTAGACCAGGTTTTTTAGTGTAGTTCTGGCTTTTCCCCTCAACCAGACAAGGGTACACAGCCACAGGAACCACTGCTTGCACTGCAGCTTGAGAAGCAGACTCAGTGTCTTTGCAGAGCTCCTGTGTAAAGACAGAGAAGCTTCCAAGCCCTACGTCAATTTTACACAGAAAATATTCTCAAATTAACCATGCAGGAGCATTTAGTGACATCAGCAACCTTAGCATCAAGTTTCTCGTGCCCATTGCTGCTGGAGGTAGATTTGCCATCCATATTCCTTACTGTAAACATTTATTGTGTCCTAAAACTTCCCATCCTCACTCTGTGACTATGCTTGAGGACATTTCTTCCCCAAGTGTGTGCAGGTTGATGCAGTACTGAATCAAACAGCACAGAAATGCTCCCATCACCATGTTGTGATCATGTATCCCTGATCTAACTGTTCACAAATCTTGATATACCTGACAACCTCACACTTGTATTTTCTTGGAGAAGAAATTG
This sequence comes from Corvus cornix cornix, assembly GCF_000738735.6. Taxonomy (NCBI): domain Eukaryota; kingdom Metazoa; phylum Chordata; class Aves; order Passeriformes; family Corvidae; genus Corvus; species Corvus cornix. The sequence goes on from NC_046357.1 coordinate 72,219,639, forward strand.
TTCTCAAACAGGCTTTAATAACCCACTCCATGGATTAAGTGTTGAGGGTCAGATCGAATTTAGACATGTGACTATCAGCAGAGAGGAAAAGAGCCTTGTCTGCTGTGATCTGTAGTACTGAACACAAAAACCTTCAAAGGGTTTGGTCTGCATTTCAAACTTTGCTTATTGCAAGAGGCACATTCATTTCTCTACAGCAAAGTTCGCTCCAAGCCCACAATAAAGAGTGAAACAGAAACTACACAAAGCTTCTTTGGAGAGTCCAGAGCAAAGCTGCCTAAAAACCTGGAGTTGCTCAAAACAAGTGCCTGAAACAAATTGTTAAAAATCAAAGCTCAAATGGAAAGGTTGGGTCCAAGTCCAAACACCCCTGAAGTTCTGCAGCTTCTCAGCCCATGACATGTTTGGGAGGGGATCATCTCTCACAGGCTGTCAGCTATTGGAAACAGGACCTGAGAGTTTGTTCAGCCGTGCAGCTTGAAATACAGACTGGCCATCATCCATCAACTGCACCGAGGCATGCTCACGCCCTCTGTGTCCTGCAGGGGCTTTCCTGAACCAGGTCCAAGAAGCAACTTAGACCTCAATATGAAGGAGACATCAAATCTGTCTTGCAGATATTTAATTTTTTTTCCCTTCTCTCATCATCCCGTGCCTTCCTAAAACTAACAGAGAAACAGTTGTGTGTGCATACGAGCAGCCTGGAATCAGTGCTCTTCTGCTGGGTTCTTATGTTACATTCTTTTGTGCTACATACAATTTCCACTAGGACATTTTGTCCCCCAGGCTTCATCAGCCAATCTATTACATCCACCCCCCTGCACCCCCCGCCTCCTTCTGGTTGCATAACTTTAGCCAGGACGTTAAATTAACTCTCTTCCAGATGAGTCTGACATAATCTTATTTACTTTCATAGAGCATATGCCAGTATGCAAATACATTACTCAGCACTATCGACTCTGCACTTTCACCAAACTATTACTCTTTGTTTTGTTAACGATGGTTCACTAGATACCAGACAGGAACATTGCTGTGCCAAACAGCAGGACACTCATGTCTAGCAGGACAAATCCGGTAACACTGAAAACTAAGTCTGGCTGGCATTTGTGAAGGTTCACAGCTAAGGGAGGAAAACAACCCATTTCCCACCTCACTGAACTCCTTTAGGTCGTGTTTTTGCCCTCTGAAGGAAATCACAGCCAGCTCCTCCAGATCTCCAGGACACAGGCAGCCACAAAGGTGAAGCCACCCAGAGTGACTTCACATCTAGCGGTGACACGGCGCCCGTGTTTAAACATCTCTCTGGCTCACAGGCACAAGCCCAGCTGCCTCCAGGCTGTGTGGCAGGGCAAGACCGGCCTCACAACCCACTCCTTGTGCCTGTGCTTGCCATGAGAAGGAAAGCCAGGTGCAGAAGCCAAAATAACAACTCCTCAACCAGGAGTCCCGTATCCACATCCTGGGGTCAAGGGACACGTGTCGCCCGTGGCGGTGAGGTCAGTTCTCAACAGCTCTGCTGCCCACACACGGGCTGCCACACCAAAGGCAGGTGTCCACAAGAAGGCAGGAACAGCCCCAGGCATTTGTCTTCTGGCAGATGTAACCTCTGGGCGAGGCCTGTGTGAGGTGCACTGTCAAAACCATGGACTCACGACTGATTCCTGTGTCTGCCACAACCAAGCTGAACAAGAAGAGTCAGCAAATCCCCCCTTCTACCCACTGCAGCAGTCCCATTTCATGGGAGGTAAAGAAATCACAAAAAAATGGTGGCGAAATTGGATCAGAGGAGACTTCCTGCAGTCTTGCTTGCTAGCTACTGTGACCCACCGTGGGCTTCCAAGACGCAAAACTGCACTTGGAGCTACATTTTGCACATGACCAGAACACAGCTAAATGCACAAACGGGCACAAAAGGGCTTGAAAACAGCATTTCCAGACTGGAGAACAAAAGAAAAGCAAGTAAACACGAGGAAGTGAGAAGTTCAGCTGAAATGCCAAAGCAGCTAATTGTTTGAATTGCCTTTTCTTACTGCTGTGGTGGGTCTGGGGATGGTCCTGCTGGGCTGCCTGTCCTCCTCCAGGGGCTGATCTACACTCACGGGTTGCTGTCAAAGTTTTGGGAAAAAAACAGGGACATGAGGCAGAGGGCAGGTGTCCAGAGGCTGCTCTCAGGCTGAGGCAGCTCTCTGGCTATTCAAGGGAAAGAAGGCTCATGCTGTCCTTATTTCTTCTGCTAACACCTCAAGGTGGAACCACCAATGTGCACATAGGAAAGAGGCTCTTTGATTCAGTGAGAAACATCACTCCATCTGCCCAGTAAATACACTCACTTTAATAGGGCTCTGGCCTTGCTAACCACATCCTACACCAGCCTATTTATGGCACAGTTAAAAATAGCACAGACCTTTCACATGGAATTGGCGTTTCTACTGGTTTTAATTGTTAACCAACTTGGAAATACTTTTTTAATCTGGAACTTGCTGTGTTTTTTCTTCAAGTGAGGGAAGTCTAAGTTTTTTTCCTGCAGGCTCGTTTTTCTCCCTCTGTTTCACGTCTGATTACATTTAGCATGGATGTTTCTGATAAACTCACACGCTAAGAGAAAGTATTACTTTCTTTCATCCTTGAACATCCCAAACTCATATTTAATAACTGCAACTTGATATGCTGATCAGTTTTCAATAAAGGCTACACATGCTTTGCCAGGGAAGTATATTTAAATAGGGCTGAACTATCTGTTCCTGAAAAATTATCAGAATTGTATGGTGTGTCCTCTTCATCAAGTAAAGGGCCTTCATCCTGCTAGCAGCTTTTTTGTGAATGACTTGAAAAGGTAAATTTAGTCAAACAAACAAACAAAATTGTGGACTTATGCTATGCCAGTTATCCCAAATTGTTAGCCTGGGTTAAAATAGTATCTCAGTGACAAATACTTCAGATGTAACAGCAGGACACACAGATATTGGGAAGGGAGTGGATGTGTTTCTCTGAGACCCCAAATATCCATGGAGAAGCTTTTGGGTTCATTGCTTTAAGAGAACAAGGAGGGGAAAAATGGTGTTCCAAGCAGGTTTTTTTACTTTTTATCAAGATCACACACATGAACCAGACTCTACCACCATCTACTAGTCAAGATCTAGAAATTGTAAGGCCCACTCAGCTTTCCTTGAAACTTAACACTTCTAATGTCATTTATTTTAGATGCACTACTTGCCTCTGATAAACATTAAGAAATTATTGTAGGGGACCATCACCAAAGAAATGTTTTTCTCCTAGGTGTTATCAGCTCACAGTCACTCTGGCAGGTGTGATTGTAGGAAAGGTGTGGAAGAAAAGCAGCACAAGCTTCACTCTTTTTGAAGAGAATCTGTGAAGCCAATCTATGAGGTGAAGGAGGGAGGACTGTCATAGAACAGGGGAAAATTGGCAGAACCCACAGGATTCCTGCATGATACAGGAGTAGAAGAGCAACTGCTAATCTCCAGTTTTTCTCTGGCCTTTTCTCAGGGAAAAAAAAAAGAAAATAGCACCACCACTGAAGTCAGTGTCACCAGGTCTCACCACCCCTTACTAATCAGTTTAGCCTCACTGAATTCACATTATCTCAGCCAAAGATCCACCAGGCAAAGCAGCATCTCATTACTATCTCATGTCTTTTGCTTAATTCATTTCCTGTGTATTCCCTACATAGCTCCAAGAAAAAAAAATATAGTAAGGCTGTGAGATAGTATATTGATAAGACTGCACAAAAAAGGATATGCATGGGTGAAAAAAGAAGCAGGACCCTCTTTTCAACCCATTTTTTTTTAGCTTTTCCCTGCCCCTGCTGGAAACTGGCAACTACCTGAGTATTTGTTGCCCTCCACAAGTGGCTCATTCCTGGAGTGAAGTCATAGGTCTGTGCTTACTCCATTGAGTATAAGCATGGAGATGACTCTGACTCACAGGTCCAACACTGTGACTTGACTGCTGCGTACAGGCTGTTAATTTTCCTTTTCTCCAGGATTTCAATAAAAAATACTTATTCACATCACAGCTAATACGTTCATCACTGTCTGTTTCACTGTACACTTAGAATTGCTCCAGGCAGTGCCACTCAATCACTTTCCTACAACAATAAAAGAGTGCTTCTTTTCCTCACATTACCACACCTAGCACAACATAATTCCAAGGCTAAAAATCATCCTCCATTCCCGAACAACATTATTGACTTAGCCCTTACCTTAAATTAAATAGGAATATTTCAATATTTCATTCACAGTATTTAAATTTTCCATGTCATAGTTTGAACTACTGCTCCAGGTAGTCACGCTGTGACCTTGACCACTGTTAAGCATCTGGCCATGAAAATAAATGTTTGTCCTTCAGGGTCATGCTTTCAGTGTGTCTGCATAACACTGTGGGACACAAAAGCTAGGTAGGTGTCTTCCGTATCTTCGTGGACCACGCAGAAGGAAGTCACAGATAGCTGAGAAAACCTCCTGTGAAATATTAGTGCTTAGGAGAGAAGTGAGCAGTCAGTGGTGATGAGCACACAGAGAGCAGGGGGAGGATGGGCAGTGAAAATCTGATGTGATAAACACCTGCAGCAGCCAGGAGTGGGATGGAATGATGCAAAGGCTATAACACAGCAACAGAAGGAAACTGAGTCAAGAAAAGCTCAGAACCACTGTCTGGAGACATCTCTTTGTCATGTCCTCTCTTAGGCTACTGGACATTCAAGCAACCCACAGCTTTTGAGTCACTGTAAAGCAGACCCAAGAACTGGGATGGGGAGGGAGCCCATGTACCCTGAAGCAAATTCTTTATTCTCCAGTCTTTTTGCATGTTTTTCCACCATAACCAAGAAGGTAGCTAACCACGTACCAGCGTTCCAGGCTGCTCTTGAGAAAAGTCACGTGCAGCCTTCAGGACATCTGAAACACACGGGCTTTGTCTCAATTGTAAAACTCCTCCTGGCTTCCAAAAACGGGGGCACAGATGAAGATGTTGCCACTCCTTTCCTGGGCACAGTAACCTCTGATGGCTGAGAGTCAGGCCAGTCTTTTCCCAAAAGGAAATGTGAGTGAATTCATTCAGCATTACTTGACAAGGTACTTGTTGGGCTTTGCCTGTCCCGAGGCTTCACCAGGCAGTTGAGGAGGCTCCTGTCACCCAAATTATGACAGCTCTGAGATATGGGAGGGGAAGAGGTTTTTTTCAAACAGAAATGGTTTTTTTCAGACAAATAAGGCCAGGCAGGATGGAGCTCTGAGCAATCAGGTCAAGTGGAAGATGTCCCTGGCTGTGGCAGAGTGGATGGAACAAGATGGTCTTTAAGGTCCAGTCCAACCCAAACTATCCTGTGATTCTGTGATTCCACATTTAACTACATAAAGAAGAGAAAATTGAAGAAAATGGGGGAAAATGGCAGAGTGGGGGTGAATGATACTAAAGAAAATGTAGACCAGGGACAACGTGGGAGTGTCAAAGCAACAAATCAACATCAGTAATATCTGCAAAGGAGAGGCAATGCATAGGAGGCTCAGAGACACAAGTAGCCTGGAGAAAAAGAGCTCACAGAGAAGCTGCAAATACTGCAGGGACCAGGTGTGCAATGATAAAATATTGCAAGGATCACATGTGCAATGATGAGGTTTCTGCAGTCTGGGTCTCAGATTAAAGGAATCTCTTCTGTCTGTAATATTGAATACAGCACAAGCAGTAACTTCCAAGAGAACTCTACCTATCAGCACCTCATGCCCATTTAAAAGGTGCCAGCCAGCTGATTATCCACCTTACAGAGAAGAAATATTATTTGGATTTTCATGGCTCTCACATCCAGATCATGGGTCTTGCTAATACCTCACCAAGTGAATTAAAACTCCATTAAATTAAAGAGATATCTTCCTTTCCTTTACAATCCAACCATCTCATATTTCCCTGGTTCATGACCAAAACAGAGTGGGAGACTTAGGATCTTATTATACCTCTGTGACAAAAATGTAAGCATTCAGAGGAGGAGCCACAGGACTTAAATATCCTTTTTGGTCACCAAAGTTACAATATAATGCAGAGCAGGACCAGCCCCTTTTTAGGTGATGGAGCACAGCTACACACACAGAGATTTGGGTGTAAAGAAGGTGTCACTTGTCTGGTTGAGAAGCTTTCAGTCACAGCAAAATCCAATTTAACTTTAAAAATCACTTCTGGCACTGAAGGCCAGAGCTGCTAGTGTTGTGGTAAGTCCTGCAGCACTGGCCAGATCCTTTTAGGGAAATATCCATACAAACTCTTCTTCCCCAGCCTCAGCCCACCAAAAGCTCACCCTCACAGAGGTGATTCAGTGCTTCAGATAGATTTCTAGGCTCACTCTTTCTCTCTCCCTCCCTCTGGAGGCAGATCTACACTCCTAATTCAGAGGGTAAACTAGGTGTCCTCCACTGAGACACTACTCCCTGTTGTGTAAGACAATGGATTTGTAAAGCAAAGTAGATTTTATTGGTAGAAACACACCTTGGCAATCAGTCTTCTGGGGATAAAAATCATGGATTCATCTCACAATGCATATGTCCTCACTCATGGGATGCCAGCATCCAAAATTATTAACTGGTGTAAATACTCTGTCTTAATTACTTGCACATTTTATTCATAGCCTTGGCTGCATTGGTTCTCTTAAGTCCCAAATCCATGCTACAAAGAGTCTAGCTAATTTACTCGGGGAGACTTTGAAGGAGTTCAGAAGCAAATACTCCTTTTTTAAGTTCAGCTGTATAATTTCTCTACAAATGGATGGTGTCCTGCCTCCCATTAAAAAAAAAAAAAAAGTTGTGAAAAAATTAATGTTGCAAAACCAGGCACACAACATTTGTGTGCTAACAAACTGGATGTGCCAGAACTGAAGTTGCCCATGCCGCCGTCTCTTGGGCCCTTTCTCGCATTGCAAGATCACAAGCTACTTTCCAGAGAAGCTCTGCGTCACTGATGGATTGCTCAAGGTAGGTGTTGCTCGGTGTCAGACAGATTTATCCCTGTACTAAATTCCACCTAGGGCTTCCCATTGACTCGGCATCCCCGAAGGCCCAGCGCCTGCCAGTAGGAAGCACTTGGCACAGAGACTTAGGTGGAATTTAGACTGGCTGAATCTGGAGCCTAATGAGCAGCTATTCCTTATTTTGTTTCTTCCTCATTGTGCAGAGCATGGCCCCAGGCCTCAATTACTGCATGCTATTCAAACCCTGCTTAGAATGCACCATTATTAATTTCCCCATGTTTTCTCATTACTAATTTCCTATGGCACTCCTTGTCCCCTGTCTCAGGGCCCTTGCAAGCACAATCTGCTTGATGGCAGCCCGTGAAGTGAGCAGTGAATCTCACACTCAGCGAGGACAGACAGCTTAAAGTCTTCTGCTGGTCCAGGACAACCGTAGCGAGGTGTCCCCCAGGGCAGAGGCTGTTTTGTGCCACCAGCCATTCCTGTGCCTCTTGACTGGGCAGCCTCATGGCTGTGTTGCTATCCGTGGCAAAGCTTCTCTGGAAGCAATGGAGCCACCAAAACTGTCCTTCAGCAATGCCATCATCATGCAGCGCCTATGTCAAAAATCCAAGAGCACTGGCCATATTGCTCTCATTAAGTGAGCAAAGGACTGTTATCATAGAGTAATGGGCTCCTGCTGGTCCATTAATGCTGGAGCAAAGCTGGAGGCATTTATGGAAACAATGTGGAAAGCCTGGTATTTATTCTCAGAGCCGGCAGCGCTGGTCCTTTCTCCCAGTGCTCTCCTACAATGTCTTTATTCCTGCTCAAACGAGGGGGATATTTATCTAACCATTTCCTCTGCTGGATGCTGGTGCAGGGAAACAACAGATGTTCTTGACTTTGGCATAGTGAATAGTTTAGAAAGACATCTTGGGTGAATCAGCTGTCCAGGTCAATTTATCCACAATGCTGAGTGGGAGGAACCACTGAAAGACAGCAGAGGTGCTGTTTACTGTCCTGTGATTACCCAGCTCATTAGCACAAATCTAATTGCAAATATTCCTGGCTAAACTCAGGAGAACTCTTCTGCTTTGCTCTCTTAAGCAAATTCAAATGCATTACACACAAGAAGCAGCTATCCCCTGTATTTTCTATTTTTCTCCTATCCAGCAACTTAATTCTTTGTTAGGAAGAGCGTTATCAATTCAGATTACATTCCTTGGAAGCACCACTTTTACTCAAACAAAAGAAACACAGAACTTGACCAGGGAGAAAGGTTTGAAAAATCCTCAAGCGGTGACAGCCAACTTTTCCTTGATGGGTGTTGAAACCTGAATTTCTGCAGTATTAGACCTTCCATAGTAGCAAAACACTGCCGGTTTTTCTACACGCAGAAGAAACACCGCACATCACAGCAGGTGTGCCAAAGTCTCCCTGGTTCCATCAGCTTCAGCAGCCACAAGAAAAATTAAATGAGTGAGGACATTGCTTCATTTCAGAATTATGCAGGCAGGAGAGGGGTGAACTGATTTTCTACTGCCACTGCTTGGGAGTGCTCTGGGAAGCCAAATCTGTAGTAAGGTGCTTCATTTTTATCAACAGAGATAATTAGTTACAGATTGCTACTTAAAAGGTGACGAATACTGAGAAAGAGGGGCCTGGGACAGGGAGGATGGGGAAGATCTCTCCTGCATAGCTTTTCCACAGGGATTGAGGGGACTGGGAGACCATCAAATACTAAAACTCCTTCTTGCAGCAAAAAGAGGGATTCTTCCAGAGACACAGATAAATTAGAAGTTCCAGAAGCTACCGGACAGCAATGCCTTAAATATGTCACACAGATAATAATGAGAGAATCTGGTTCTGAAGGAGGATGCAGAAAGGTGAATTAATAGTAATCCAAGTTCCTGGCTTCTTCTTCAGAGACAGCTCCACAAAGCAGCTTGGTCTTCTCACAGATACACTTCCCTGCATCTTCTAGCACATACCAAACCCATCACCCATCAGTGGGGACCATCTGGTTAGCTAGCAGCTGGTAATTTCTCAAGTTTTCTCTATTTTTCTGTGACTCCTCTGGGAAAATACAATGCATTGGGCTCATGCATGCAAAAAAAAAAAAAAGAAAAGACCACAAACAAACAAACAAGAATTCATCCTCTTCGCTGTGTGCGAGTGTCCCCACATTACATGCAGGACTTTGAAAAGGATGCTTATTGTGGAGCTCTTGTTTGCACCAGTCCCACTGTGGGAGCTACTCATTTAAGTCGTTGTTAGAGTTTGGGGAACATCTAAATTCAAAGATGGGGCAAACACATTAAAAACAATGACAAATGGGGCTAACTCATCAAAGCAGGGATGCCTATGTTAGGTTTAAAAAAAAAAAAAAAAGAAAGAGAAGCTCTTTGTTTTACACAAACAACTCAAGGTATTTTTGTCTCTTAGAGGAATTCAACAACTGTCAGATTGCTTGAAAGCAGAAAGCTGCTGCATGCCAGCGATCCTGGGTGGTACAATTGTGTGAGGGCAGTGGTTGGAGGACTAGATGGTACTGGATGGGGGAATCAGCATCTCTGGAAATAGATACCCGAATTTCAGACAGGAGTTATCATCCTGGGGGGAAATTCAGTGGGAGCCACAATCTGACCTCTCCACTCGGCACTGCCAAGCCCACCACTAAACCATGTCCCACATCCACGCATCTTTTAAACATCTCCTAGAAAAGTAAAATAACTATCAACAAGATATGGTCGGGCTTTCAAAAGGCAGGTGAGAACAGATCTGGCCGCGGGCACTGCTGACATTCTCAGCATAAACATTTATGACCCTAAGCGTGCATGTGCCATCTGTGTATGTGCACACTTGCTACTGCTTGGAACCTGCCTGGAACTGCTCACAATCTTCAGAGATGTGCCCTTTGCACCGTACCAATAATCCACAAGTGTAACTGCCAGCTGAGCAGGGGTTTATTTCTGTTTAACAAAAACAAAGCAACTCATGCAGGAACAGATAAATAAAGCTTGAGTTCAGTTGCACTTGGTGAGGAATATACAATACATGGCATAAAAAACCAGATCCCCAAGGACAGGTTTCCCTGAAGGAGAGGCCAGGAAGGTAGTTTGGTGGCCATGGCTCTGCACTGTCTCATCCTCCTTGGTGAGCAGAGATCCTGTGGGAGGAGGATGAATCCTCAGCACTGCACCACTCCTCTCCAGAGTGCACCTTGCACAGCAGGTGTATGTGTGAGCTCTCACACCTCCCCTCTCCCCGGGCTGCAGCGCAGCTAATTTGGGTGCATGGGACCTAGGAAACCCTCCAGATGCTGCATCTCCTCGAATTTCACCTGCTCTCCAGCAACCTTGTCAGGGCAACATGCAGCACAGCACCAAGGATTATGGAATTCCTACTTTTGATGAACCAGCGACAGGGATTTTATTGGATGTAACCCAGCATCAATGGGTTTGTTCCCAGTTCTCCTTTCATTATGTCGTGCCAGGAGCACGACATTATGGATCCTTTCATTATGGAGCAGGGGCCCTGGCAGCTGCTGGCCCTGTAGCCTACCTGCTGCAGCCTCCTGCAGGGATAACACTCTGCAATCCCAAAGATGTCAGGAAAGCATCTTGGTATCTGAACCCCAACGACACCGTGACACAATCTCTCCCACAGTCTGCAGTCCCTGATGCCATCAGCTGCTCCCACAGACAACCAAATCAAAGGGGGTAAGCTGCACACTGAGGTTCCTGAGAGGCAGTTTGTTGAAGACCAAGTTTCCAAAGTTAAGCTTTAAAATAAACATTATCAAGATAAACAGATTGGTCTTTGTTTCAGGCACAATCAACTCTACTGTTTTTCCTTCTTGTTGATGTTCTTAATGCTTTTTAATGTGTGATGCCATTTCCTGAGGACTGTCTCTGCTCCAGAAACCTGTGGCCTTCCTTGGCTTCTTTCTGTCTTTTGTGGTTTATACACACAGGTGACTAGTTTAGCACTGACTCAGGCTGGACACTAAGGCCTTTCACTCGGTCATTTTTACTCTGCTCAACACTTTGGCCACTGATATGAGTTGTCTGCATCAGGTAATAATTCTCCTGCCAAAACGGGTGAGCAGCACCAGTGGCAAATCTAGGGCAACCCCACTCCCACAGTGAGATGTGGTAAATGTGGAAGAAACTTCCTCCTTCCACCTAGGGAAAGGAAGAAACACAGAGAGGCCGCAGCAGCCTGGCACAGCGAGGGCTGCAGCAGACTCCTTTCTGTCCCAGCACAGCATCATCTGGAAAAATGTCATTGCACATCCCAAGGCAAGAGGCACACAAGTTCTGTGCAATTCTCTGAGTTAGGCAATCCCTGAAGTCGGCTTTGAATAGCACAGAAACATGCTGTGTTCTCAGTTAGTGGAAGGAAAGTTTTAGAGAAAATTGGGAAATTTGGAGCAAACTGAGGCTTGGAGAAGTGGTCAGCTGGCGACAGAAGGCATGTTAAAATAAATCTGCCCTAAGAAAACAGCATTTAGGTTGTTAGGTAGGCTGGGAAAGCATTAGTTGTGAGCAGTTGCAAACTTCATGCATTTAATTTCCACACTCAGGACCATTTAATCACAGTCCTTATCATTTAAGGGAGGAAATCACTAATGTGCTTCATTAGTGAGAAAAAGAATGTGTTGATCTTTATGTGGGATGCTCAAATGCAGCTGTCATTGCACTTACCAATGCCTGCAAACATCCACTTTTTTAAGCACCCTGCCAACATTTACACAATTCAAAATCAAGACTCAGATGAAAGTGGGCCACATCTTTTTAACATGAATTTACACATACCTCACACATGTCTTCCTGAATTATCCAAAAATATGGCAATCAAATAAATTGTAATGAGATTGTGAAAGCAAACCTGTGTTATTTCAGTCCACAATATTCAAGCCTTCTCTTCCTAGAACCTATGAAGTTCTGGCATTTATTTCAACGATACCAGATCACTCATCTTCTTCTAAAGCATTCTCGTTCTCCTATTTCTAATAAGGGATGTGATTTTAATTTTGATGTTGGCCTCAAGTGATCCTGAGTTTGAAATTTGGATGAGGAAAATGCTGCATTGCTTGGGAGATCTGTAAGTTAACAAATTTACACCAAGAGGAAACAAACAAAAAACAACTGATGGGGAAAAAATGTTCAGAGAACTGCAAACCTCCACATCAGGGGCTTTCTCCTGAGACTAAGCTAGAAGGGAGGTTTGGACCTAAAACCGTTTGCATTCAGTTTGGATGCTCAGAGTGGTTGTGAGAGAGTCTTAAAGCACAAGCCCTGGATGGGAGTCACAGCTGCGACCTGCTCTGAGAGGGCTGAAAGGGGAAGGTGCCTCCTTTCCCTTCTTGGGCATCGTCCTATATTTCACCAGCCTTCATCTCCCCACGCTAATCCTTCTTGTACCGGTGGTTCCTGGCACATCTCTGCCAAGACACGGACTTTGTGCAGGAAAAAAAAAAACCAAACCGCTCTGCTTTTTAGTGCCAAAGTTATTAATAATTAACATTCATAACACAAAACCGGTAAAACCAGCTCGGCAAAATAAAGCCCGGCAGTTTATTATTATTTTAGGGTTTAATTTACTCATCCTAAGTTACTCAGGCTCATGTTTGCAAATCACGCAGAGCTGCGACTTCACCCCTCCGGCCCGACCAGTTCTGGAGAGCGGCCGGCGGCGCCGGGGGGCAGCGGGGCGGCTGCCGGGGGGAGTGACAGCCCGCAGACCCCACCGCACCGAGCGGGCCACCGCCGGGAGGACCGGGACACAGTCCCCCCCCGTGGCTCCCGGCCGCACGGGGGGCGAGACGTAGCGCATCGGGGAGCACCGGGACACAGCCCGTCGGGGCTGCGCGGCGCCGGGGCGCGGCGCCGGCTCGCCATTGCCCTCTGGAGGAGCCCGCGCCGTTCTCTGCGGTTCCCCGCGGGGCTGTGCTCTGTTTTGGGATAGTTTTGTAATTTTCTTTAATTTTTTTTTTTTTTTTTTTTTTTTTTTTTACGGAGTATTCCCAGCCTCGCACCCACCGCGCCTTCGGCACCGTCGGGAGTGGGGCTGCCCGGCCGCGGCTCCCCGGACCACTGGGTCCCGGTGACAGAGGAATCGAGAATTAGCCCAGGGCTGGCACGGGCCGTATTGAAAGGACCGCGCCGTCGGGGCGGTTCGGAAAATGAACAAAAAGGGGAAAGAAAGAAGAATTTTAAAAAAGAAAGAAAAAAATTTTTAAAAAGGGAAAAGGCGAAAAGAAAAAGAAAAGTAGGGGAAAAAAAAGTTAAGGAAAAAAAACTAAAGAAAACGATTAAAAAAAGGAAAACGCAAGGCTGGGGGGAAGGGGGAGAGGCACCGCCGGCCGCTCGGGATGCTCCGTTCCACCTCCTCCCCTTCCACGAGGGGCCGACGATTCCCGACGGGAGTTCCCACCCCGCCGCCGGTGCGGGAGCCCCCGCGGCGCGCGGGCATCCCCGGCGCGTCTGACCCCGTGTCCCGCCCCCCGAGCCCGCGTCACCGCCCGCGCCCGCGTCACGGGGCGCTCGGGGCGGAGCCCCCGCTCTCTCTCAGCGCTCCCGGGGCCCGTCCCCCCCCTTTTCCCCACATGTACGTTTGTTGTCGCCGTCGCCATGGCGGCGGGGGCGGCGCGCCCGCGAAGTGAGGTGATAAGAGGGAGCGGCGGCGACAGGACCGCGCAGTGCCGAGCGGGGCGCGGCGGCGGCGGCGGAGCGCGCCCGGCGCATCCCTCCTTCCATCCATCCCTCCTTCGCCACTGGCACCACCGCGCCCCGTCTGTCCTGCCCGGCTCCCCACATGGCCGCGGCTCCTCGGGAAGCGCCTCGCGCCGCCGCCCTACCGGTGCCGGAGCCGCGTTACCGGGCGGCGGCTGCCGCCTCCTCCTCCTCCTCCTCGTCCCCGCGGCGCCGCTAGCACCCTGCGCCCCGCTCCGCGCAGCGCCGACGAAGAAGAAGAAGAAGAAGCAGCAGCAGCAGCAGCAGCAGGGCGCTCCCGCGGCACCGCCCCGGCGGCGGCGCTGCGCCGGCTCCGCGCGGCTGGACGGCGCGTCCGTGCCGCCTCCCCTCCCTCTGCTCCGCGGCGGTGCCCGGGACCACGGCGGCGGCGGCGGCTCGGCGGGACGCCCCGGCACGGATGCGGTGGGTGCCGGCCGCGGCTGCCGCCCTCCCTCCCGGCCTCCGTGCCCTCCCTGCCCGGCTGCTGGCTGACTCCGCTGTGTCTCCCCACCGCAGGCAGCCCCCCGGCGAGTGCGAGATGGCGCTCAGCGGCACGCTCCTTCCCTCCATCGCCACCTTCGCGGCGGGCGCCGCGGGCCGCGAGAAAGCGGCGCGGCCCGCGGGCCCCGGCAACGTGAGTATCGGCGCCGCGGCGCCGCGACACGCACGGGGCCGGGCGGGGCGGGACGGGACGGGGCCGGGCGGGGCGGGGGCCGTCGGGGCGGGCGCGGCGCGGCCGGGGCTGAGCCGTGCGAATGTCCCCGCAGCGCTGGCGGGAGGAGCTGTCGCAGCTGAAGCGGCCGCCGCCGGCGCTGTCGGCGCGGCCTGTGGAGACGCCGCCGTCGGAGCTGGAAGGCGCCGCCGCGCTGGGGCCGCGCCGTGACGCCGAGGAGTTCAACGAGCTGCTGGACTTCGACTTCATCCTCTCCAACTCGCTCATGCACCAGGAGCCCGCCGCCGCCACCGTGGTGGTGGCCCCCGCCGCCACTCCGGCCCCCACCGCCAGCCCCTGCCCCGCCGGGCCCTTCGCCTACCCGCTGCCCCGGCCCGAGCCCGCCGGTCTCCTCTACGGCGGCGGCGGCGGCGGCGGCGGCAGCTGCGACGGAGCTCCCGCTGCCGGGTCCGCCGCGCCCTTCAACCTGGCCGACATCACCGACGTGTCCCCCTCGGGAGGCTTCGTGGCCGAGCTGATGCGGCCAGACCTGGACGCGGTGTACCTGCCAGCGCCGGCCGCGCTGCCGCCCCTGGGCAGCCTGCAGGGCAAGTTCGTGGTGAAGGCGGTGGGCGAGTACAGCCACCCGGGGCTTAGCCCTAAGAGCGGTCCCGCCGCCCCTCCGCCCGGCGCCGACGGCCCCGGGGCGCCCTACACCTCCCTGCCGCGGATGTGCCCCAAAATCAAGCAGGAGGCCGCGCCGCCGTGCACCCTAGCCCCGCCGCCGCCGCACGGCAGCAGCCCCCGAGGAGCCCCCCAGCACGACTTCGCCCTGGGCAGCCGCCCGCTGCCCGCCCGGAGTACGCCCTCGCTGGGGCCCGAGGAGATGCTGAGCGGCAGAGACTGTCTCCCCGCCACGCCGGGGCTGGGCCACCCACCGCTGCCGCTGCCCCGGGGTACCCCCCGGCCCCTGGCTACCCCGCTTTCCTGTCCGAGCAGCTCCCTCCCGGCACGCTCCAGTACCAAGGTGAGTCCCCGTGGTGCTGGGGCAGCGAATGTCCCCGCTTTGGCGCTGGCCGCGGCGGTGCTCACTCCCCCTGTCCGCCTCTAGAGCTGATGCCACCGGGAAGCTGCCTGCCTGAGGAGACCAAGCCCAAGAGGGGACGCCGGTCGTGGCCTAGGAAAAGGACGGCCACACACACCTGTGACTATGCGGGCTGCGGCAAAACCTACACCAAGAGCTCTCACCTCAAGGCGCATCTGAGAACCCACACAGGTTAGTCCCACTGCGGGGTCAGGGTGACCCCCTCGGACAGTGGAAGGGCCTGAGCACAGGAGGAGGGCTGAAAGCAACAAGGCATAACTTTTTTGTGCTGGATTTCCGGGCTTTTTTTTTTCCTTCCCCCCTTGGCTACGTGAAGTCCTGTGTAGTCTTCACTTACTGGCTTGACATTTTGCTTAATGGTTCAGAGTGACTCAGATGTGGGAGCAGGTGGGTTTCTTGCCAAGTCAGAGTTTGTTACTTCTCTCTTGCTGTGTGGCTAGCTAATTATCAGGTAGTTGGAAGCCGGCTGGGATTTGTTGCTCTGGATGATGTTGGCCCACTTCTGAGGAGGCAGCAGACCTCTCTCAGAGATAACTGCTTTCTTTGTAGGGAGTTAAGTGCTTAGCACACGCTCCCCTGTCTTGGCTGGCTGTAGGGTGGAAGGTTGTGCACCTCTGCAAGCTGTTGCTCCCTTTTTGGGAAAAGCGAGATGGATCCCTTGGAGAGCAAGGGCTTTCAGCTGAGCTGGCAGCTCTGATGTCCTCCCCACCTATGGGAGGACATCTCCTCCTGCACTAGCAGAGTTTAACTGTTAATTAGCTGCGGCTAGAATTGGGGTAAAATCTGTCCAAAGTGTGTATCTGAGACCAGTTTCACACTTTAACCTTGCAGCTGAGCACAGAGTTGCAGTAACTGAGCTTGTGAAAGCAGGTACAGCGCACGGGTTTCGCCAGCGTGAGCATTCCGTAACTGTGACTAAATAACCTGGGCATTTGCATAATTGGAATCCCTGGGTTGTGAACCCGATTCAAAACTTTCTCCTGAAGAGGAGGTGGGAAAGGGAAAAGAGACTGGCACTGTGGTAGTTAGGCTACCTCTTCAGGTAGTGGCAGCAGGGGGAAAAAGATCTGGCAAGTGATCAGTGAACATCTGCCCCAAGCCAGTCAGCACCATCCCCAGGATGTGTAGGACAGGGAGTGTGTAATTGTTAGGGAAGCTCATCTTGCCATCAACAGTGGTTTTTGTATAATGAAGACACTAGTAAGACTGAGTCCTTAATCAGGCTGAGCTAATGAAAACAGTTTCCGGCTGTTTTTTAATTCTTGAGACCTGCAATTATCTAAGTACGTTGTCTGCTGAGCTATTTCTGGTTGCTATTTGATTGTGTAACACCGCCGGCAAAAATACACACTCAGGTGCTCTGAAGTCTCGTGTGCAAGGCAGCAAAAACAAGCATTTTAGTGAAGATTTAAATGACACCAGCATTTCGTAGCACATGTACATCTTGAAAACACAGCCTTGCTCTTTTAGTCTTTGTAGTTTGCAACTGCTTCAAGAAGTTTGTGGCGTTTGACCACCCTTTTTTTTATCCAGGACAACTGCTTGAAAGAAGGTGCTACAAGGGATAGCCACAAGGAAAAAAAAAACCAAAAACCCTAAGTGATGTGTTTCATTGCTTGGTTTTTTTTTACAGGTGAGAAGCCTTATCACTGTGACTGGGAAGGCTGCGGATGGAAGTTTGCCCGATCCGATGAACTCACTCGTCACTACAGAAAGCACACAGGCCACCGCCCTTTCCAGTGCCAGCGCTGTGACAGAGCGTTCTCCAGGTCGGACCACCTTGCCTTACACATGAAGCGGCACTTCTGATTTGGGAGAGCAGTGGATCTTTCCCCCGACTGCCGCAGAGATTCAGTATTTACAGCACAAGGACTGTCTTCCACAAGATGGGGAGAACTCAATTTAAGCACTACAGATAATCGAGGTGAAGTCTTCCAAAGAGTGGAAAAGAGGGATAACTGCATATGGACATTGCAACTTTTCTTTGTTTCTATAGTTATACACTTCAGAGAACCAAAGACGTTGGGGTCAATGACTGGATCTTCTATCATTCCATTTGTAAATCCAACTTGAATTATTTCTGGACTACAGAATGCCAAGGAGTGACTGGAAGTCACGGATATCAGGGTTAAACAGACTGTATATAGTTCGGAGGGTGGGGATATTACACAGGGAAATGACATTCCCTTAATTTCCTTTCAATGCAATATTAGATGTACACGTCGTCTTGTACTTTCTTTTTTTTTTTTTTCCTTCTAAAAGCCATTACAATGTTAAAAGAGGAGGAAAAATTCAGGTACAGAATTATATTTTGAAAGCCTATTTCATGGTGCTTAGTGACTGTTGGTTCTAGAGGTACCAAAAACAGGAAGCCAAAGTTCTCAAACTGCTGCATATCTGACAAGGAACTATTTTTTGTCTTCCGATTGCCAATTTTGACCTAAATCAGGTGAATAACCCTGGTTTATCTTTTTTATTAAGAAAATAACTTTATGCAGACAGTCTGTAATGCACTGTGGTTTCGATGTGCAATAGTTTGTACAATGGTTTATTCCCAAATATGCCTTAAGCAGAACAAATGTTTTCTATATAGTTCTTTACATAATAAATATGTAATATAAATTTAAGCAAACTTCTATTTTGTATATTTGTAAACTACGAAGTAATAATGAACATTTTGTTGGAATTTGTATTTTGCATACTCAAGGTGAAAATAAGTTTTAAATAAACCTATAATATTTTATCTGAATGGTTGCTGTAGTTTTTTGCTGTGCATGGACATGGCTAAAGAAATTTGTTAGGTATTTGTTGGTGGTTGAGTTTACCAAGGCAAGGAGGGGGTGGTGGCAAACGTTTGTAGTCTAAAGACTCTGAAAGACAGGATTGTGTAAGTGCAGTGCTGATGTAACATCTCTTTTTAAGGAAAAAGGTGTATGGAAAGTTTTTGCTCTGAATGTCGAATTGCCACTTATCTCACCTGTGTAGGTGAAACTGTAATTTACCATTTTTAAAGTAACTGAGTTTAAATTATTTTTTAGAGGACGTACTTCTGCCTGGGACATAAGACCTTAAGCATCCAATGATAAATTCTAGAATTTTTCTTTTTTTTTTTTTTCCTTAGCATTCTTTTCATCAATGAAGGATTCCCAGCTTCATTGCCTTGGATTTCTTAGGCAAGTGGTGGTAACCACTTTAGTGTGAGTGAAGGAAAACCCACTGAGTAATGTCGAGAAAAGAACAAACCTGGCTCGGAGAATAAAGAGCGCGTGCACAAAACGCCACTTAACCATCACCTGCACCGGGGTTTTTTTGGGTTTTTTTTTTTGGAACCTGCTCTTTCCTGGGAATCCAGTCACTCAGCGAAGAGCCAGGATTCCCACAGCAATGCACGCGTAGGCAGGGAAGGCTGACCATGCAGGGACTGAGGACGTGTTGCTGCCAGGTCCCCGGCGTCCCTCCAGCGGCACGTGCCGGGGCGGTGAGCCCACTCCGGGTCATGTCCAGCCCCGTGGTGCTTTTCCTTCGGGACCTCATTGTTCCAGCTGCCTTACAGAATGTGTAGCAAACAGATGATTTCCACATTAATGCCGGGTGGATAGAACCTGTTTTTCTCACTACTCTTTGTTAAAAGGGAAGAAATGATTCCTCTTCAGCTGATTTGTAATGTCTGTCAGCTAGGAATTTTGGGTGTGTGTAGTGTCCAGTAAAGCTGAGAGAAAAAAATAGCAGGCAAGAGGTTTTTTTATCTTTGTAGTAGTTGAAACAAAAGTGGCAATATCAAATTTTTATATCTGAATGTGCCTTTGGAATGCTACTAAAGTTCACATTTTGATGTGGTGTTTGTGTGGGGACTGGTGCCATTTCTCCCTGAGTTTGTGTAAGTAATATAATGATGCAGAAAATATTTCTCACCCCTTATCGCCTAGGCGTGCTTTGTTCAACTGAAAGCTATCTTTGTTGATTTGGTTTATAGGTAACACAGGGAGTAGGGAATATCTTGTTTGGTTTGCAAATAGCAAGTATTTAAAGCTAAATTAAAGTTATGAGTCATCCTTTATCTGAAGCTTTTTCCATGTGAAAACTTTTTTACAATCAAACCAGCCATTTTTTTACGTCCTCTGTTGCTCTGCCTGTGAATTCTCGATGAGAGATCCAAGGTTAGCATTGAAGCTGGCGTGTGCTGGAGGGCCTGAAGTGTTGCTGTCCCATCCGATCATGCCAGGGCACACTTGGTAGGTATAGGATCTCCTTTTTGCTGTTCAGAACCTCTCACATGTGTGCAAGGTCTATGTTCTAGCACATCTGTAAGTACTGGAATGTGAAGATTTCATCTGAGAAACTGGTTTCTTTCGCTTTTCAAGCGTTCTGTCATTATGCACCCTGAAGAATTTTGTAAGATGTTCTAGCATTTAGTAAGGCATTATCTGCTTCAGCCAGCTTCAGTTTCTGCTTGATGTTTTTATGGACCCCAGGTTTCTAGTTGCGTGAACAATGGCATTCTTGAAACAGGGCATTGTTCCCTATTCCACTTGATTTTTTTTTAATGTCCTTTTTTTGCCCTGATCCTAACTAAGCTGTCCTCGTGCATGAATTTCCAGACTGAAAGGGACACAACTGTAACTTGGTATTTAAAAGGAAATGCTGCTGTGTCTTTAACCATTTCAAAATTGCTACTCCTCTACTTTTTTGGGACAGGAGCCAACTTCTCACTTTTTGCCTTAGAGCATTCAACCCATGAGAGGCAGTCCTTACTCTTAAGGAGGTCTCCGGGGGAAATGCTGACACGACCAGTGCTCTGGTAAGTAGAGCTGGAAATGGCACATTGTGTTTGCCACCTGTTTCGTTGTGTCTGGCATCCTGGAGTTGCACTTAGGTGCAGGATTGCCCATGGATGGCAGTGAAACAACACATGTATCAAAAAGCGTATCTCGTAAAAACATATGTAAAACACTGAGCAGTCTTGTAAGTATGTCTTGAAAAACAACATTTGTTTGGCGTTGCTAAAGCTGTACTCATGCACCACTTTGCTGGGGCATCTAAAGTCAGGGTTTGAGGTTATTAGGACTGGCCTCTCTGACGTGGGGTGAGCACCTCCAGAGCTGCCCCAGAGCACTATTTCAGCTACTGAAAGCAAAAGCTCTTGCAGCACAGAGTTACCTCTGCAGTCAAACTGCAGCCGTCCTTAATCCTGCTCACCCCTAGCCCAAATCGCTCTGGAGCGCGCTTAGCACATATAGATGGAGCTGTTTAAAACAAGATGGTACATGCCTGCCTGCCTGCCGAGTGCCAAGTATTCAAAAGTGGCATCAGAGTAAAAATCTTCTCAGAGCCACAACTGCTGTGCACTTGTCTGCTGCACACCGCGGCTTGGGAGCCTGGGTTTGACTGTGACCCAGCACAAGTGGCTCCAGCCACCCCCTGTCGCATGGAGGGGGCCTTGCAAGAGAGTCTTCTTTTCCCCCACAGTGGTTACCAGATCCTGCCACAGCTGAACTCGACTGCGAATCTCACAAGGATTTATATTAAGCTGATATGAATCAGTGAATTTCATTCTCCTTCTGTTTAATAAGGGAAGATCAGAGACTGCTGTGGTTAATCACCCCGAGTGCTAACGGTTCAACAGAATTAGTTTACACAGGTTTCCTATGAGAGTGTGCTGGATCTTGGAGCTAGCCTGCTTTCACTGGAGTCCCTGGCAAGCACTTTTAACGGCATTTGAGTGCAAGAATTTCCAAATTAACCTGTGTCTGTCCCAGGCTTTCCTCCCCTGAGTGTGATTGAGTTGCGTGCTCTAAGGCAGCAGGAGAATAGGAATGGTTTGCAAGCTGGGGACAGACAGACCAGTGATTACGCCGCAGGACTCTGGCAGGGATCTGGATGTGGCAGAGGAGCTGGTAGGAGGAAGTAAACCCAAGGTATGGTGAGCAAAACTGATATGGAGAGGAAGAGGAACACCACCACCGGGGCCACCACGGGTTGACTCAGGCCTGCCAGGAGAGCTCCCCAGATTAAATAGCTGTGTTTAGGCTCAGTGGATGTATCTCTGGAGACCGAGGAGAAGAGTGTGTGCTTAAAAGAGGGGAAGGCCCATCATTCACCGAAATTTAATTGAGGTCACACTGGCTTGGAGCCACAGGGTAACACACCCACATTCCCCTGTCTGCCGTACACCTGGATGACTCACGTTCCGTCTGCCCTTCGCTCTTGCCGTGACTGTACCGGGGGAACATTTTCATTGCTGCTGAAGGCATTGCCACTGAGTGCAGAAATTGTCTCTGCAGCGTGGAAGTGGGCGGTGGTGGTGTTTCTGCAGCCTTGTTCTCCACCCTGGATGCATATAGGTGTCTGTCAGTCTCTTCTTCACCTTTGGATGCATACCTGTGAGCCCTCAAGGCTAGAACCTTAATGGTGTGAAAGACGGGAGGGGAAAAAGTGGTTTGTGCTTTATTAATGTTTATTCTATATTTAGAGCATGCGTTCCCAGAGTTTTACAGGAGACAGGAGGCCCTAATAGCTACTCACAAGAGGCATTAGGCAGCTGCACCTTTTCCCTTCAGTAATGTTTTCCGTACTCTTGGAGCTGTGACTTCTTTTGTAACAGAGATGGTGATTTTCACACAGACCTGGCTAGCTTGGGGTCAACCTCATGACTTGCTAATTAAGAAGAAGTTTTAGGGAACACGGAACATGCCGAGCTGCTTTCACTGTGAAACCTGGGTGAGCAGAAGGGTAATCATGTGCTGCTATCACTGCAGCCATCTTGCTTCAACCCTGAAAAGTTTTGCATGGTTTTGCTTTGGGTACAGCGTGCTTGTTTATCAAGCACAAGCTAAGGCTTGTTTAAATCTTGCCGTTCAAGTTCTCCACTGTTAAACTTTCAGGCTTTATTCAACAAAATAGTTCAGCTTCCCTATACTACTTGGTTGAAGGTCTTTAATTTTAAAAACAGATATCCTGCAGTTAACCAGAATTATTTACCCCACTACTGCCACAGCAGTTAGGAATGATCTGACAGGAAATGCCACACCACCAGCACACAGGGGTTCATTTTATGGGAGCCTCCTCGATGGTGATCAGACTCTGTTTGTGCATATCCCAGTATCACAGAATCACAGATTTAATCACAAAATAAGCTGAGTTGGAAGGGACCCTCAAGGATCATCGAGTCCAACTCCTGGCTCTGCATAGCACCATCCCTGAGTCCTACCATGTGCCCAAAAGCGTTGTCCAAATGCTTCTTGAACTCTGTCAGGCTTGACAGAGCGGGCTGTGACCACTTCCCTGGGGAGCCTGTTCCAGTGTCCAACCACCCTCTGGCAGAAGAACCTTTTCCTGATATCCAACCTAAACCTCCCCTGACACAACTTCAGGCCATTCCCTGGGTCCTGTCCCTGGTCACCACAGAGCAGAGATCAGAGCTGCCCCTCCTCTTCCCCTCACGAGGAAGCTGCAGAGCTGCTGTGAGCTCTGCCCTCAGTCTCCTCTTCTCCAGCTGAACAGACCAAGTGCCCTCAGCTGCTTCTCACATGGCTTCCCCTCAAGGCCCTTCACCATCTTCACAACCTTCTTTGGACACTCTCTAACAGTTTAATGTCTTTTTTACACTGGGATGTCCAGAGCTGCACACAATATTCCAGGTGAGGCCGCCCCAGCCCAGGGCAGAGCAGGACAATCCCTCCCTGGCCCAGCTGGCCATGCTGGGCCTGGTGCCCCCAGGACAGGGATGTCCCTCCTGGCTCCAGAGCACTGCTGGCTCATGTCCAGCTGGCCATCGACCTGGGCCCCCAGGACCATCCCAGGTTCAGAATCCAGCACCTTCCCTTGTTAAACTCCATACGGTTGGTGATCTCCCATCTCTCATTTGTCCAGGCCTCTCTGCAAGGCCTCCCTGCCTTCGAGGGACTCAACAGCTCCTCTCAATTTTGTATCATCTGTGAACTTGCTCAGTGTCCCTTCCAGTCCTGTGTCCAGGTCATTTATGAAGATGTTAAAGAGCACAGGGCCAAGGATGGAGCCCTGTGGAATTCCTCATGGATGCCAGGAGCAGAGTTTTGGGTGTGCTTTGCCCTTCCACCCCTGGAAAGGCATGGGAAGGCTCTCTAATTTTGCTGGCCTGAGGAACCAGGCTTGCGCTTGCCATGTGGGAAAACCTCACTCCCTGGGCTTTTGCCACTGAGTCCACCCTGCGCTTCCTGCCGTGTAGCAATTCTGCAGAGAGGGCTTTTCTCATGTGTGGAAAGCTGCTTCTCGAGGTTTCTGAATGAGTTTGATTCACACACCAGGCCTTTGGTGTGTCAGCACCTTTTGTTGTCCAAATCTCATATAGGGTCTTCCAGTTTGGCGGATCTCCTGGGGGCTTAGCATCAGTCATCCATTCCTTTTTTCTGATAAAAATTAACATTGTGAGTTAGTACGTTGATAAAGTACTAGGGGCAACACCGATGGCAATTACTGAAGCATGTTGGGATTTACTTTCCAAGCTCTGGACAGGGTTTTATCCTGAGTTTAGACTCAAAACATACTGATTCAATAATGCTGTTGGCAACCTAAGGAGGCTACCCAAAGGGATGCATTTGTCTTTGCACTGCGATGTACAAGGCTTGGCCGTCCGTTCTCAGTTCCCACATCACACTGTTTCAGCAACAGACTCCCCTGCCTGACGAGGGATGGCTGAATTTGTTGGCTGTGCAGCAGATTATTAATTGTGTTTCAAAATATCCAAATGCTTTCCAGTGGGAAGCAAAACAACTTCTCCGCTTTCAGCCTTCCTGCCTGCCCAGTAACTGTTCGTGCTCTCTGCAGCTTTAGAGAATATTACAATGCTGCTGTCACCTGTACAAGATGTTTGACTACCTTCCTTCTGCAAACACCTTCTAACCAGCATTTGCTTTGACAAGGTTCCCATGTTCACAATGTAAAACTCACTGCCAAGGCCTCCTGTGCAAAGAGAACAACTTGTAATTGTGGTGCAGAGGAGGAGCAGAGCAGCACAGGGCAGGGCAGTGGCCGCTTCTGTCCGGCCACGGGTGTTCTGCTGCAGCCACTGGCCAGAAATGGGGCTGAAAGGCACAAATAGCCCTGTGATGGGTGTCTCTGGGGTGATCCCACCTCGCTCTCCCTGGAAAACTCCCTTCCAGGGAGCCCTGATGATTACAGGTTTGTTCAAGCTCAGGAGCCTGAGAAGCACAGATGATTTTCCAACCTGTGTTTATTTTATGCTGTAGCTCTGCAGATTCCACTTAATAAATATTTGATCCTCTTCGGTGCCTTCCTGAGCTTCTGGCTTCTGAGGGACCTTGTGGCAAGGAGTTCCGTGATTAATTATGGACTAGCCTAAAAATATGGGTGGGGAGGAGAAGAAAAAAAAGTATTTATTTTCTGTAGTCTCTGAGGGTGCTGCCTTCCAGATTCCTGCTGCTTCCCCTTTCCTACATACTACAGAGAAGGAAAGGATCTAACCTCCAGCTCTGAATCAGCCTTGATTTCGTTGTGTACTACCAAAGGCTGGAAGGATTTGACGCTGGTTGATTTTTTTAATGAATTCATGAAGAGAAAGTAAATATGAGATTTTTACATATGGATGAGTTAATCCGGTCTACTGTAGACTGGAAGAATTCCAGGATATATAGCATAATATGATATTTCAGTCAATATTTATGATGTTTTGGCTTACTGGTTATTTTGGTTTTTTTGATTTCCAGGACATCTGAGAAGCCCCTACCCATCAATCCCTTTTTTTTTTGTTTAAGGACGGGTGTTTTGTCACATTTTATTCAAAACAGAAAAAAAAACTTTTCAGGATTTTCTTTGTTACATCTTGCAAAGATTCATGAGTACACTGTTTGTGAAAGAGTTTTCCAGCTCATGTACCTAAACATGTACACAGGCTGGAATAACTCATTATTTATTTGTACACCTTTATTACTGAGGCATTATTAATAATTGTGGGGTTTGTGTATTTGCTACTGTTATGTTTACTGTTACGTGGAGAGGGAAACTGACCACAGCAATGTTTATTGGCCCAAATCTAGCTCCAGGTTTTTCTCTTTGATTACACTTTCAAAACCCTGTTTCTGCACGTCTTTCCCTCCTGTTGTGTCCTAGGTCTTGAACAGCGAGTGTCAAAAACTCAGTGTCCTTTTGTACTGAGTACTGAAATTCGTTCCAGGTGAGAGAAATCTCTTTCTAAGAAGTGATCAAGGTGTATCAGGGCTGTCTGGGAATCCGACTACTTCATTAACAAACCAAATTCGTTTGGTTGCAGGTAAATCCCCTCGGTAAGATGAGGTTAGGGTTTATGCTGATTTGGGGCTATGCAAATGAACTGCATAAGCAAATCCAAAGCATTATATATAAATAGGTAGCACTTTGAAAAAGTTTAAGATCCAAATCTTCAGGGTCCAGCATTGGAAGCTGTGTGTGAACGAGGCAAAGGAGGGGGGGAGGGAGGCAGGGGGAAGGGAGGTATGGGAGAATACAGAGCAAAGGAATGATTTAAACATTGGCCAAACCACTGTGTTAAGTCAGAGGTTTTCTCTGACTGGCTTCTCCCAGCATTTTATTTCGTGCTAAACATAAGGTGCCACAGTTTACATTTAATAACTCTGCTCAAGTTAGTAATTGAAATAAATACTGACTGTCCATGAACACATCCCACTAGGCAGCACAGGAGCACAAGTCAGAAATCTCTTCCTCTGCAGATGTATATTATATATAAAACTTGGTGCATGAATTTCCCCAGGGAAGGAAGCACAGGGAAGTCACTCAGCAGACTTTTTCAGTATTTCTCTGCCTGTTGCTTTGCACTGCCTGGCTACTGGGAGCAAGGTGACGGCAGAAAGACCTCCCAGCATAAATGCTGTGACTCTTTTTTTCCCAGGCAGGACTGACAGCCAGCACTTGGAGGCACACAGGGTCCACCCTGCCACTGCCTGCATGGCTCCCAAGACAGGGATGTGAAAACAGGAGAGAGCTTGGTAGGAGGAAAATTTACAGGCAGCCAAAATGGCTCAGCAGTGCTCGATGGAGTAACAGCTGCTCTGATTTCCTCCCCCTTCATATACAAATGTCTCAAACCCAGAGCTGTTCTGGGCTACAGCAGATGATGCTTCTCTGAAATATGGTAGGTCTGCTGTTGTTTTCTTTCTTTCTTTCTTTCTTTCTTTCTTTCTTTCTTTCTTTCTTTCTTTCTTTCTTTCTTTCTTTTTCTCTTTCTCTTTCTTTCCTTTTTTCCTTCTTTTCCTTCTTTTCCTTCTTTTCCTCCTTTCCTTCCTTCTTTCCCTCCTTTCCTTCCTTCTTTCCCTCCTTTCCCTTCCTTCCTTCCTTCCTTCCTTCCTTCCTTCCTTCCTTCCTTCCTTCTGAATTCCTTCCTTCCTTCCTTCCTTCCGAATTCCTTCCTTCCTTCCTTCCGAATTCCTTCCGAATTCCTTCCTTCCGAATTCCTTCCTTCCTTCCTTCCGAATTCCTTCCGAATTCCTTCCTTCCGAATTCCTTCCTTCCTTCCGAATTCCTTCCTTCCTTCCTTCCTTCCTTCCTTCCTTCCTTCCTTCCTTCCTTCCTTCCTTCCGAATTCCTTTCTTCCGAATTCCTTCCTTCCGAATTCCTTCCTTTCTTTTTCTTTCCCTCTTTCACAGAATCACAGAATCAGTAAGGTTGGAAAACACCTGAGATCCCTGAGTCCAACCTTGCCTTCCCTTTCCTCTCTTCCTCCCTCTCTCCCCCACACTGTGATTACAATGACAGCATTTAACATTACCAGTTTAGTGCAAGGGAATTTGCAATTTTGCTGTGGAGCCAAGCAGATAATTTTGTTTGGGAGATGGGGCTCTCACTTTTCATCTGGGTGCTGCTCATAAAGATCCAGTCCTTGGAGCCCTGTGGTGGGAGCGAAATGATAAAACTCTTTGCCGAACAGAGAAATTGAGATGAAAGACTCAAAAACATGACAAAAGGAATCAGAAATCAAGAGACAACGGGGCCTCGCTCAGCAGCTTGGGAAGTGCTCTTCACGTCTGTGGGATGCAATGAAAAAGCAAACCACACATCCCCATTCAGGCCCCTGTAGGGCCTCATCTTGTTTCCTTTATTACAATGAAGAAAATGTATAACATGGTCAGGGTTTTCAACCTGGGAAGTGTGTGAAAGCTCAATTTTATTTTTTTTTCCTCCCAATTCAAATGACATAAAAATTCATGAGGTTCCCAGTGATGCTCATTATTTAGTATACACAGATATGTTCTCAGGTGATGAGCAGGTGATGAGAAGCAGCAGGAAGGAGACACTGGGGAATGCAAATAAAGATGTGCCCACCATGTGACTTTTGACTTGAGTGAGCCCAAATGAGCACTGGGGCCTGTGTCAAAAAGAGGTGGTGGTGCTGGTGGTGATGGTGATCTCTTCTTTCCTTAAAATGAGGGAGTGAGTAGAAAATGCCAGACGGGGCTTTTTTGATTCTTTGGCTTTGTTTGTTTGGGTTTTTGGGTTTTTTTTTTGGGGGGGGAGGGGGAGGGGATTTCCCCCTCAAACTCTGTTGAAGATGTCTGGGTTTGCTCTGTTTTTATTTATTTATAGGCATTTCTATGGCACTCATCACCATAGTATCTGGGCAAATCTTTCCTTTCCTGTATCATGTAATTAAATCTATACAAAACACATACGCTTTTGGCAGAGAAAGTTGAACTCTGCTTTTGGAAGGGATTTGTGCCTTGCCATTAAACACTGCTTTGCAATGCTGTCTGTCTCCATGTCCATGTGAGTGGGAAAATAGAGTCCTGTTGAGGCTGTACCCTCACACACCTGCTGCCCTGGAGTGTGGGGTCATTGCAGCCCAGCAGCTCTTTTGGGATCTTTGGATTTGGCACCTTTCTGGGGTCTCTGAGGCATTCCTCACTATTCCAGGCACCACCTGGGCTGAAAGGGCACTCACACACACTGACCCTAAATGGAGAAGTACTGATTCCCCTTGAGACCCTTTTTGAGCCTCTTTTTGAGCCTCTTTTTGAGCTTGCTATTTTTATTACCTCTGTGTGGAAAGGGCTCCTGGAAAGGCCGGGAGCCAAACCTTCAGCCTGAGGTTTGCAGGAGGAGAAGCAGTGAGTGCTGGGGAGATGCTGGATCTGTCTGATGAGCCAGCAGCAGCATGAGCTGGTACTGGTCAGCTCTCCTCTGTGTCTGCCTCGTGCCCCATCCTCTAAAGGAATGTGACTTCAACCTTCAGTCATGTGGACTATTTCACGGTGAGATGTCCTTCTGGGGTCTGGTGCAACAGGCATGTGTGTCCTGCAGGGCTGATCTTCAGGGCTGTGAGGACAAGCTGACAGTGCCTTGAGGATAGTTTTGCACTGGAGGTTGGAGCAAAGGTCTGCCTGAGAACAGTCAGTTCTGTCTGAATTCAGCAGGTGCTGGGCCAGCATAGATCGCCTTCCACAGCACCCAGTGAGGGAAAACTCTGCTTTCCTGTAAAAACACAAGCAGATCCGAGTTGGCTGTGCACCAGCCATGGTGATGGTCCTGCAGATGTTCCCTGGCTCAGGTGGGTGACCAGCCAGTGGTGCCTGGCATGACAGTACTTGGTGGACCATATCCACACCCAGATGAGTAGGGAAAATGTTTAAAAATAAGAGTTGACTCTCAGAGACTGCCTGCCTCCAGCAGAGGAGTCAACTGCCCATCCAGAACTGACTGACTGCCACTGATATGCCTCTTAGGTAGGAATTTTTAAGAAGTCTGGTGGTCTGAGTCCCATGGCAGTGCCAACATGAACACATTGGAGGAAATTAATCTCTCCCTTCCCTCTTTGACAGTAGTTTGTTTTGCCCATTTCAGAAAAAAAAAAAAAAGAAAAAAAAGAAAAAGTGATAGCTACACTAATTTATTGCTTGAGGATCGTCTTGTAAAGAACCTGGGTTCTCAGAAGCAGAGTAACCAGCTGCCCTCATGCCTGCACATACCTTGTTTCATCCTCAGTCACTTGTGAAAACCTCTGTCTGTGTTTGTGTTCCTCCCCGCATTCTGCTTTTGGCAGGCACACACGTAACAGAGGTTTGTTCATCACCTCTCAGGCAGTACTCACATGTTTTATGGCCTGGCTGAACCAGACCTTACAGAGACACAGTTGTCCCTGGTTTATCAAGGCCACATAAGCAGAATTTGGCTCGTCTGAATCTCCAGCAATAAATAAGGGTTATTGCCTTTTTTCCTAGGTGGGAAAACCCATATGCTGATTTTCAGGAGCAAAGAACCACAACACTAATTGAATGCAGAGAATAATCATGTTTCCAGATGTTTGAGTCGTTGGGCTGTGCCTTGTTAGGTTTTTCTTTTTTTTTCCTTTTATTTCTAGCGTTTTATATAAGTCAAACAAGGCAAGGTATTGCTGCTGGAATCTGGAAGGAGGTACCTCTCGCTGGCGCATGCAGGCTGGATGAAAAGTCTTTTGCCAAGCATTAGCAGATCAGGCAAGGTTCATTTCTGTCCAGATAACAAATGCTGAGGGTATTCCAGAAGCGCTAAGTGGGTTTTGGAGTAGGTACAGGCTTCACTCTTTAGGTCTCCTGCCGCGAACCGAGGAAGGCGGCGCGACCTGAGCGCACATGAGGAGCTCTCCGGGCTGCACCATCGGCAGCAGATGGTCCTGTCGAGCCGTGATTAATTGTTTTCTAGTGCCACCGTGAGGTCTGCCGGTCCCAGGTTTTGCTGGTGAGACGAGAGGTCCCGTCCAGCCCGGGCGCCAGCGGCCCCCCGGAGGGAGCTGCCGTAGCCGTGCCAAAATGTTCAGCGAATATCGACACCTATGCCAGGGCAGCCGGCCCCGCTGACCACCGCCTGTTTGTGTAGGGGGAGGTTTGCCAGGAGTTTAGGCTGGCAGCATCGGTTTAAGTCAGGATCAACCAGAGTAAATAAATGAATCGATGCACGGAGCTGGCTGCATGGAGCCGCTGGTGCTGAAGGAAATTTCTGAGCCATCCCAGCAGAGCCGTGCCTTCTTCCAGCTTTGGAAACCGAGGAAAGAGTCTCAGTACAGCATCAGACTGCCTGCATAAATCAGGGTCTTGTCTTTTAGCTGTGTGTTTCACTGACACATGGGCACAGTGGCTCTGCAGTGGTGTACCTCACACACTGCAGTCGGGCACCCGGGTCGGCTTGTTTGTTTGTTTCTTTCTTTGTTTGTGTCATATTCAAACATCACTCAGAAGATGAAATGAAAGCTGTGTATTTCATCTCACCCTCCAGAGCTGGCCAAAACAAGAGACGGGCTTACAGTCATGCCGGGATATCTGGTGTATCTAAGAATGCCCAATGATGTTTTGGGAGGACGCGTGCAGTAAGTTAAAAACAGGTTAAGGCACTAGTTTGGGACTCCAGAGATCTGGCGTCAATTCCCAGCTCTGCCACAGACTCCCAGTGTCACCTGAGGCAAGCTATTTCCCTCCCAAAACACTTTCATATTCAGAGAAGGCAAAATCCCACTTCATGTGAGTTTTGCCTTTGACTTGGTGGAGCCAGCTCCCACTCACGCATTTCAGAGCTTAAAAATTAAATGCAGGCTTAAGCACCTTGCTGAAATAGTGCCAGAACTTACCTGCATTTCAGCTTCCTACACCTAGAAGAGGAACAAAGATCACTTCCCTATTCCCACTCACTTTGCATGCCCTGGCTGAAGTCTGTTTGTTGTAGGACTGAGTATAATTATGGGGCCATGCTGACCTGTTCCCCTGATAAACTGCAGCTCAAGCAAGAACCAGACTTGTTGGAGGCCTTGTGTTTGTCTGCCTTTGCTTGTACTCAGATGCTTTCATACCTTACCAGCCTCTTTTCACTGAGTGGGCTTTTCTCCACTGTTAAATAAGAATAAACCTTTCACAGCCCGTGCCATTGAAGAAAAATCAGTGTTTCTGCCCAGGCTAATGGTGAAGTTTCTAGTGAGGGTCTCCTGCCTCTCCATTTTTTTCGTGGAATGGCCTGCTGTGGCAGCACACAGCTAAGTTTATATAACTGGCTCCCCCGAACAGGATATTCCTGTTGGCGAAGGGCTGTGCATTTGCTTAAACCAATAGTTGTAAGTCTCAGCAGCCCTCGGCAGGCACAAACAAGGAACCGCACTGAGGGCTGAGGGCAGGAAGGATTACTGTGCTGAGCAAGAAATAGGCTCTGGCATTTACATGCATATCGCGGATGCGCTCTACAAGGTAAACAAATGTGGCATAAAAGCATATTTGGCTATTCAAATGGCCCCGATTGTTCCTATTATGATGATGTCTCCCAGCAGGTATTTAGTAACACGCTAATTGGCTTTGCATGCATCAGGAAGAAAACTTTTCACTATCTGTTTCAGGATGGTTTCTGATGGCGTTTTCTTTTAAAGTTTTATTTATTTATTTCTGGGGACTGTTTGAAATTAAAATAGATCCTGGCTCCTGCTGGCATGCCAGGCTGCCTGTGCCAGGGCTGGTGTTGGCCTGCTCTGAGCAGGGATGGATGGAAAGGCTCCTGCACATCCAGCTCCAGGTCCTCCTCTTGCCCGGACAGTGGATGTGCCAGTGGTGGTTTGGCTCGACCACACACACACCTGTGACTCCTGAGCTGCCTCCACTTACAGCCTGAATATGCAAAGCAGTAACCAAAGACAGCCTGGGTGAGATCTGGGTTATTTAAGCCTCAGGTACATTTGCGCGGCTCCAGCCTGACGGTCACAGACAGCAAGCACCACCGAGGCCCTCCAGGACATTTATCAAACTACTCACCCTCCACACTGTGTTTTTGATTTCAGTGTTGAATGCATCAAGTAGTTTGTTTAGCTCTTCTGAAAAGGAAGTTGAAAAGCCCATGGGGGAAGCAGAAAGCAAACAGGCTGTTCAGTTCAGCAGCCATCCATACTGGGGATGTGCATTAGAACAGCAAACATGACTTTTAGACATCTGACTGATAAAGTGGTGCTTAATGGTTCTCTAGCTGTGAGGATAAATTTGTTCTGGTCATGCAGCAACAGTTGGCAAGCTGAATCATAACCACGAAGACAAACACTTATGGCAAAGTGACCTTTGCCCCCACATTCGAGTGGATAAAGAGAATCTAATCAGTCGTTTTATTTTAATCTTGTTGCATCTACAAAATTTCTGGGATCTGGCACAAAATTTCCCTTTCCCTGTGCTAGTTGTTTAATGTGGTTTGAGGGTTATCTTCATGGGGAGAGTCAGACAGGTAGGTGATGTGTGAGGGTTGAAAAAGCCCAGGATTTGTTGGCTGTGGGGTGACAGAGACGCCAGGGCCAGGCTCCTGCTCCGGCAGCTGCCGTTCCCTGCCAGCTGTGGCAGGGGAGGGAAAACAGCAAACAGCCTTCCCTGCTCCACAGATCTCCACTGAACTGCCTCACAGGGAGCACACCTTGGAATTCCATCAGCTGGTGCTGCTTCCCCCACAGTTGACAACTTTTGTGTAGGTGATCATGCCAGCAAAACCTGGCTGTTCACAAGCACCTCACAACCAGCACGTCAGAGCCATGTGAACTGAAAACTTGGACAGTACTTGGTGACAAACTCTTATTTCAGGCCCAGTGTACTCTGAAAAAATTCAGGCCTGCTTTGCAGGAGCTGGGGATGTGGCGATACCCTGCATTTTGTACAGAGACCAGAGGCCTTGCAACCTCTGGAGGTACAACCCATCTTTATCCATGACCAGGGGTGCTCCAGAGAACCCAGACTGTCCTCTGGGTTAAAGCAGTGCCACAGCTACAGCAGTACAAAACCCCAAAAACAGGGACCCAACACTGCTCCTCTCCTGCTGCTCCACCACAGGCCTGGAAGGGTGTTCAGGGAAAATGCATTTAAAAAGAAATTGTTGGGGGGGAAAAAAAGAAAAAAGGTATGGAGGACGGAGTCTGTCAGTGTCTCAGAGTGGTCCTCTGAAGTCCTCTCATGTCACTGCAGCCAGCAGCCCAGCTTTAAAACATGCACTAAGCTGGCATTTTTTTGGAAGCACAGCCCTGACTGTTTCAGTGGCAAGAGCTGTGCATGGTCAGTGGGGCCTCGATTTTTGTCTAGGCTTGAAGGCATGGCCATCATATAAATAACCACCAAACATTTCAAAGCCTTTGAAAACATTTCATTTAATTTAGCATTTTAATGTTCGGAATGGGCCAGGGCTTAGGTGTGGTGGTTTCACATATTTTTGGAACCTGTTTATCCGTCTTTTATTAAGACTTTAAGAAGGCAGCTCAAAATACCTCAGTGACTCCAGTGATGCTGTAATTTCTGCTTCTTTGTTTTCTGCATGTGATTAAGCTAAATTCGTGTCTCCATCTCAAGCTGCTTCCTGGAGAGACACTTAGAGGCCAGCATCACAAGGCTTTGCTTGGTTTCGATTGCTTTCAGATCGATGGCTGAGCTGGTGAGCAAAGACATGAAAACCTGTTTTGTGCCTGGCATTGTCTTAGACTTACCCTAGCAACCAACCTACAAATTTCTTTTTTTTTCTTCTTTTAATAAAGAGAACAAGTGAGTAATTGCTAATAAAGTGTATCCTGTCCTTGCAGTGTTTGCTGTACTTTCACAAACTGACAGCCTTCAGCAGTGGAAAATTAGGAGTGGAAATATCACTCCAGCCAGAAAACTCTCAGCCCACATCTCATCACAAGGACAGGGCTTTCCCAAGTATCTCTGGCCACTTTTGCCCCATCTGCAGCAGCCTGAAGCACTTAAGCTTTGAGATACCTGGGGTTTTTTCCTGCCCTGTTGCTTTGTCACAACAAAATGTGAGTGACCTCAGCCCAGTGTTCTTTGCCATGTCAGCACCCACGGAACTGTGTGATTGGAGGGATGGTGCTGTCACACCACATCTCTGACCAGCTACTGGTAATGTGGACCAGTGTGCACAGTGAGAGGCTTGTTCCTGAAGCCTCAGAGTGACTTCAGGTGCTGCACAACAGAAAAGAAAATTCTGCTCACGTGAAGAACATGAGTCTGGAAAAAGTCTCCCCCTACTAAGCAGTTTTTCTGCAAGTATTAGCATAGAACATGAGTATCCAGACATTCCCCAACCACAGAGGCTTCTGCACACAACACAGGCCTGGTCCTGTTTGTCCGGGACACAAACCACCACACAGGAATTTAAGAGTTCCAGCTGTCCTGTGCCTCATTGTTTTACAGGAAGTTATCCCAGATCACCATGGATGTGGTGCCTCCTGCCATACATACCTTAGACTGGTTGCCTTCAAGTGTCACTGAGGATGTTTTTCAACAAGATACTGAGCACTGGCTATCACCAACCCCCAGAGACGTTTCCTCCTGTCTGAGGAGGGATATGCACAAAACTGAGGTGCTCAGAAGCCAAGTGTAAGTACTGCCCTGCTAAGTACTTGGACCTTTGATTCCATAAATCCTTTGATTCCCTAATTCCTTTGATTCCTTGCCGATGTAAAGGTTTGCCAGTAGAGTCTTTCTTTTTTTTTTTTTTTTTTTTCCTTTTTTAAGCGGTTTACATCCATTATGCTAAGTGGACAAGGCGGCTTGCAGAACCCATAACTGCAGGTTTATGCATCTCAGCTGGTGGGATACTACAGGATCCAGCAGAGATGATTCTGAACAAGCCCTGTCATTTACAGTTGTTGAATGAAGGAGAATGCATTTCCATTTCCCTTCACAAAATGCAGTGTTTTGTTCCCTACAAGCATCACCATAATGAGAATTAGTGCAGATGGTCTAAACACCTTTGTACTGCATCTTTGTTTTTCAGTTCCCCCTCCCTGGGACATGGGATCCTCTGTTCTGCACCACTCCTTGGAGCAACACAACTGTGCCCCTTTGTGTCTCTCCCTCACTTTGATCCAGAAAGTGACAGTTGAGTGGATACCCTGGGAGAAGGAGCCCTCTGCTCTGCACAGTGGAGATCCTTTTCCACTGGGATGAAGAGGACATGGTTCGGCTCACCAGCACAGCACAAATTGACTTCTGCAAGGGCTGTTGATTTTCTGTTGATTTTCTCCTGCCCTCTGTTGGTTTTCTTTCCTCCCACCGGCTCATCTCTTCCCGGTCCCTAGAGCAAGAAGGCATTTAAACTTTCTCATTTGGAGCTGCAAGTGTGGAGAAGGGAACACTACCACCTTCAGAGGGCTGGTGGAAGAGCAGCTGGAAGTGCATATGGGCTGTCTCCAAGACTGACTACAAGAGCTGGGAATGAAACACTCACATTTGCTGCTCCTTCTTCTGCTCATGGGTGACTTTATCTGCTCCCCACACAAATTTGCACCAGATCTCTATGTCTAGGGATTTTAAAAAAAATATCCTGTTGGTTTGTTGTTGTTTGGGGTTTTTTTGTTGTTGTTGTTTTTTGGTTTTTTTTAACTTGCTGACCTGTAAATGCACAAATTCAGTTTGAAGAGTCTGGCCTTTCCACAGAATATTAGAACAAGCCATGAAAAAAGCCTAAGATAAAGCAGTCCAGCAGCAGCCTCATGAAAATCAGATTCCTCTTTGCAGAACTCGGTTTTCAAGGTGAAATTTCATGTTTAGCCCAGCCACTTGTTCGCTCTTGCCTGCACGGCAGTGTCTCTGCACCAGGAGGTGCTGATCCATCACATTTCCTCTGAGCAGGGCACTCCGACTGTCGGGTGTCGTTTCATGCGGTTTTTATTTGAGCTAAGGCTGTAAAGAAGGAGAGAGGACTGCAGATAATGTTGCACCCCTTCAGACAGTCCTGGGGTGTGCAGCACCCAGTGATCCACCCCGAGTGAACCAGGGGTTATCCCATGTTGGTCCAGACACCACAGAAGCTTCTCACAAGCTATCAACCCTACTCATCACACCCACTGTCAAACAGAGGTGATGTTCCAATGAGAGCTTCTTGCAGCACCTTTAGATAAAGGCAGGACCATGAGGGGGTTGAATTTTGGCACAGAATGGGAGTTCCTTGCCCATCACAGGAGGCTGCCCCACAGCTGAGGGATGCCTGTACAGCCTGAAGGAGAGGTGCCACTAAAATCTCCTTCTGCACTGAGGTTGCTCAGAAGCCTTAGCCTCAGCCACTGCCTGTCACAATTACACAGGAGGATTAATGAGGAGAAAGCATTCAAATTTGGTTTTCTCTTGCTGGCTCAGCTAAAAATCAGACTCGATAGCAAGAGGGCTGCTAACTCTGCTCTGGAGGCAGCCAGGGTTGTGGGTGGGTTACCTCACGCCCTGCTTGGGGAACCCCTCCCTGGCTTGGAAGCAAAGTGCACCTTATCAGCAGAGTGTGATAACCTGTGGACAAAGTGGCAAAAAGGCAAGGATGGTGTGGTCAGCCCACAGCTGGCCTCGAAGCAGCAGCCCACCTGGAAACTTGGCTGTTCCAGGGCACACCATGCTATTTCAGGGATATGGACCTCCCTCCCAAGAAGAGATGAGCTTATTTATGTAAGCACTGTCCAGTGATCCAAAAGCACTTCTAGAAAAAAGCTGTTAGGCTAATGCACAATATGCCCTGGAGCAGAGGTCTTGCACCAAATTACTGCCTCATGCCTGCTGCAGCAGGGATTTCTGTAGGAAAACAGCAGGAGGGCTGTTAACCAAGGAAAATCAGTGCCAGTCTGGCTGCATTGGAACGGTCCCAGTGTGGTGTCAGTGCCCCAGAGCCTCCTGCCAGGAGGGGTGCCCTGTTTTGGATGCTGCTGTGTGTGCATAATTGGGACACATCTGATCCGGGCGGGCTCGGCAAGACCATGGTGAAGTCTGCAAATACATTTGGCAAAATGTGTGCCAGGAGGAGCTGCTGAGCCTAAATGCCCTGGAAGTTTCACCTCTTCTGGGAAATCCTTCTCTGGTGTGTGAAACAGCCCCCTGAGCAGCCAGAGTCAGAGAGCAGTGGGTGGCAAAGGTCAGCAAATTTTATGTTTGCTTTTTAAGAGGTGGTTCTGGAAGTTCAAGCAAACAAAATTCCTGAATCCAGTGCCATTTGAATCAACAGCTTTTATATGTCGGTGCAAGGAATAAATCAGCATCAA
This sequence comes from Corvus cornix cornix, assembly GCF_000738735.6. Lineage (NCBI taxonomy): Eukaryota > Metazoa > Chordata > Aves > Passeriformes > Corvidae > Corvus > Corvus cornix. The sequence continues at coordinate 72,257,064 of NC_046357.1, forward strand.
CCTAGAGATAATTTTGGGTGCAGAAAGATGGCTTCAGTTTCTCAGCTCCTGGACAAGAGAGCCTGGTATGTCTCAAGACAATCATGACTAGCTGATAACCAGACACCCAGGAGAGAGACATCTAAGAATGCATTGCCTCCCAGCTTCTGATTGCTGCTTTTCCTGGAAAGGCAAAAAACAGCTGTGCAGCAGTGACTCACCCTGGTCATTTCTCCCTCAAGGGTCAGCTGGTTGCTCTTACCACTTTGCTTCAAACGCTGAGAAGGAGATTTATGCTTTCTAAGAATTAAAAATGTCGTTACAGGTTCCTGTTGTCAACAGCAGTCTCTGCTTTTATGCAGCTCTCTTTGTTTATACCAGCCAGGGCAGACCCCAAGCACTAACATTCCTGTCTCCTCTTTGAACAACCAAAACACTTTATACTCTTCCCTTGGAAGTGTGCAAGCCACCCCAGAGGTGAAAGAGAAACTTCTCTCTCCAGCCCACAGCCAAATCAAACCCAAAAGTTGTCAGTGTGGAAGCCCTGCTTAGAATATTTGAATGCCCCCATTTGCTAGGAGGTTTGTGTTTCGCTGTGTGCGTGGCAGGTTTTTAATGCATGCAGTAAACCTTTTTTTACACACAAACCTTCCCTCCCCTTAATGACGAGTCTCGAGGCTGAAGTCACATCACCAAGTGGCCTCAGGGACGCCTTTCCCCCGGGTGAAGCACCGCAGGGACACTCTGCCCCTGAGCCGAGGATCTGATGACAGAGCTCAGGGACAAAGGGTGGGAGGCGGAGCAGCTCTCATGGGATGATTTTCAAATTATCAGCGCTGTTGGGAGCAGATCCCGAGCCTTTTGCCAGCCAGGGTGCAGCAGAGATACACCTCAGACATCGATCCCGAGCTCATCTTTTTGCAGGATGCTCAGGCTGCCACCGCAGCGCCTCCTGTTTCGAGTGCGCTGCGGCGACGCCTGGCAAGGACAGGAATTTGCTGCTCGAGGTCGAGCTGGCTTTTCTCATCTCTACCAAAAAAATCCCCGTGGGTTTTAAAGGATGGCTGTCTGATGGTTGCAGTGAATGGTTTCAGCTGCTTGCTTTCCATGTACCATGCAAAGGTCCAGAATTCAGCTTTTGGTTCTAGATCTGATCCTGAAGGTTCTCTATCCTGGAATTCAGTTCAACCAAGGTCCACATTGGGCTGAGAAAGGGAAAACCTCCCAGATGGCTCCTTTTTGCTTAGTGTTTGAGCATGTTTCAGCATGTTGTTTAGCATATGGGGAAGGCACAACAAAACAAAACAGACCCACTGTTTCATCAGACTTATCTGAAATCTGTATCCAGGATCTATAAACAAAAATACAGCTGAGTGTTTCACAGCAAAATATGGCAGGAGACCCCGTGAGCTTGGGCTGCTGGTGCTGCCCTCATGGAAGAGCTGGCATATGGGTGTTAGACCAGCAGGAGCAGCAGAGCTGATGCACTCTGAGGCTCAGCACTGCACACATAAACACACAAATAAAAATCTAGTGGTGAGCAAAGAGCCCTGCTGGCCTGCTGGTCTTTGTCACTGTGCTGTTGTTATGCATATGCTGGTTCAATCCTCACACATATCAGTCTCTGCTCAAGGAAGCCCATGTAGAAATGCATCAAAATGATGTTCACTGCCTTTAGTCTTCATAGTGGTGGCACACTGCGCTCTGCTTCTGCTCTGCCTTCTCTAAGATGTGTGGAAGGGGAGAAGGACCTGTTTCTTATTTGCTTTTTGAAGCAACCATTTCTATTTATTTAGGATCAACTCTTGAGTTTCCAAGGCTTACAGCACTTACCCCTCCAGCCTGTGGGGTGTGGTGGCAGCTTAGAGCAAGATGTGCACCAGGCTTATCCCCTCCATCCTCCCTGGGTGTCAGGATCGTGCTGCCACACACCCTGAGGAAGGATGCTCAGCCACCAGAGCTGATTCACTTCCTATTCCTCTCCTGGCACAGCAGAGATTCAGCACAGGGCCTGTATCTTGTTTTTCTTCAAAGTCACCTCTCCCAGGGCATTTGGAGAACAGTTGTGGCCTAATGCAGGGCTCCTGTAAAGCCATCAGCCCTTGCCATGGCCAGAGGTGACACAGAGGTGATGCCTACATCTTCTCTAGGGTGCAGGGATGAGCATGTTCGTGACACCCCACTGTAGAACAAAACGGCCCAAGCTGGTTTTCCCAAGCCTCAGCCCACCAGGAGAAGTTTGCATGTCTGTTTGTCTGCAGATCATCAGAAGACACAATTTTCACACAGATTTCCATGAGCTCCCTACAAAAACTGAACCCTTCCAATGACTGGAAGGGGTGGGAAGCCTTCAAGAGAAAACAACCACCAAAATACTCAGTATGGATTGGACAGGAGACCACAAAGAGACTGCAGAGCACAGACCAACAGAGATGCAGCAGCCAGACAAGCCTAAGCTTTCTTAGGAGAGGTCCAGGCTGGTTTTTATGTTACGGTTTTGGAAATATGGAGCAAAAGGGATGAAGGATGTCTCTGAAGGTCGGGACATCCTTACCTGATGCTCAAAGATGTCACTGAAAAGTCACAGCATTCCTGTGTCTTGAGATAAAATTGCTGAATCCAGTTCCACAGCCAAGACACCAAGACAGAGAAAAGTACTAATTAATTGGCTTGCAAGGCAGTGATTGGGAAAAAACCAGCCCAGCACACAAGAATAAATCAGCCCAAAAGCGCATGTCATTCCCCATGTGCTTTCTTCCACTGTGACCAACACCATCTGCTTCAAAAAAAAAGGCATATGCTGTTATATTGAGACTTCTCTGAAACCCGAATTTGCTCATTTAGAGTCTTTGGGTATCTGCACTAGAGCAGAAATCCTTTCTTGCAGAAAGAATCCATTTTAAAGAGAAGGTCTTGCTGCAGTGTCTAACACCTAGCAGAGAAAGCCTCAGGAGGAGCTAACAGGAGCTGAAAGCTGGAAGGGGACACTTTCAAACTAGGACTGAGGGCTGCTCTTTTAAAGGGATGGGCGGTGACTCTGTAACCAACAGCAGAGGGAAGCACGGAGTCACCGTCTCTGGACACGGTGCCCGGCAAGGAAGAAGAGCACATTTTAAATTGCTTATTGATCCCAAGACAGCAGCAGCTGCGAAATAGCTCGTGATGAAGATCAGGGCCAGGAGACCTGTTGGTCCTCGGTTCTAAATTCAGTGGAAAGGTGATCTGTATTCAAAGCACATTCTCTCTCTTGCCTTAATTTTAAGTTTACCTTCCAGCTGGATGTCTGCTCCAGGTAATGTCTTTTTTGTTCTCTAATTTTGTGCCTCACCACTGCCTTTAATGTCACGGCTGAGCAAAGCACCACAGAGCCATGCAGAGTGGAAAAGGCCTTGGAGATTACTGAGTCCACAACCTGTGACTGTCACCACCTTGTCACCAGCCCAGAGCACTGAGTGCCACATCCAGTCAGTCCTTGGGCACCTCCAGGGATGGACACTCCACCACCTCCCTGGGCAGCCCCTGCCAGTGTTTAATCACCTTTTCCATGAAGAAATGCCTCCTGATGTCCACCCTGAGCCTCCCCTGCCCAGCCTGAGGCCGTTCCCTCTCCTCCTGTCCCTGTTCCCTGCGAGCAGAGCCCGACCCCCCCCAGCTGCCCCCTCCTGTCAGGGACTTGTGCAGAGCCACAAGGTCCCCCCTGAGCCTCCTTTGCTCCAGTCCCTGTACAATCTCCACACCATCTACAATCAGATGTGGCATTTCATTTTCATTTGTTCATGTCCCACTCAGGGTATTGTGGATACAATATTGCTGCTAGCAAGAATTTTCTTGCTTCTTTCCAGTGCTGTGAGATATTTTTCTCTCTCACAGAAGATACTAGCAGATAAACCATGAACACCTGCGACCTTGCAGAGCTTTGTTTATGGTACAGTAGGAAAATATTTTGACAATGGACATTTAGGATTTTAGCCAATCACCCCCAAGGGATGGCTGATCCTTCCACCAATTAGACTATGAAGAAAAAAAAGTCTATAAAAGAGTTGTAAAATAATTAAAGAAATCAATCTTGCTGCACAATGCCTGCCTATTGGATCTCTCTTCTCCTCCCTACCATTGCAGGACACCGTGATAGTGTATTAGTCCTTTGGACGAGGAGACCACTTTCAACCTTTAGGATCTCATCAAGGACGCCAAGAAAGGCAACCTTCCTGTTACCACTGATCACACATTCCACAACTAGGAAAAAACATCAGTGACATCACCCAAGCTGGCATGGGTGTAGAGGGACAGAATCTGTGAGAGCGAGTAGAAATATAAGGCCAAGAAATGCTTTTATATGGCAAAACCTGAAGAACAATGTTATTTTTACTGTATTTATTATCTCCTTGGGGATTAGCAGACACCTTATCAGCAAATACATCAAAAGCCACATGAGTACCACATGTGGTACCAGAACCCAGATCTCTTCTTCAGCTTCGTCTTTTAGCTATTCCAAGGGGGGGGAAAAAAATTTAATTTTTATTTTTACAGCTTTGGCCAAATTCTCCCTTTCTGTAACGAAGATAAAAGATCAAGTATATCCAACTAAAAATGTGTGCCCTAACCACACATGTGCTCGGTGAAACTTGAGAACAGGAATTCACTGAAGGGAGCAGGACTTGGGAGAAATTTGACCCATGCCATACAGTCTCTCCCAGTGTTGCTCCCAGTGCAGACCATGCTCCAGTGTCACAGCACGAGTGTCCACATCTGTTTTTATAGGAGCAGATGTAAAGGTCCCACAGACATTTATGCTTTTGGGCTGCTCTCTCTAGGATCTCCTCACCCCTGAGGGTGTTAAAGCCCCCATCAGTCTTGGACCACAGACCAGGCGTGTGGGCTGAGCTGACCTCAGTGATTCCTTCCCTGCCTCCTGCTCCCTTTTGCTGGGACACCACCTCCTTCTTCACACTCCTTCACCCCTTGGGTTGAGCAAACTGGAGCTGATTCACACCAGGAGTGTTGATTCACTCGCCAGTGGTGAAGGGACTGTTTCACCAGCCCTTCCACCTCCCTGTGTGAAAAGCCAGTTACCATGCAGAGTTCACATGCTCCGGGGCTGTTTGATACTGGGTCACCTGTGGGTAGCAAATGGATTCAGAAGTTATCCAGGAGCGAGCCCTCAAGGACCGAGACAATCAGAGAGGGACTGCCTGATCCCTAATTTCCTTCGGAAACCAGTTTCAAAGCAACTTTGCATCTAAATCAGTGCTTTGGTCTTCCAAAGAGCTGAGGTCCTGGGAGAATCTGGCCCAAGGTGCTGCCAAACGCTGATCTCTGCAAGCAGTGGGAAAGGAGATACTGGAAGTCCTTGGGTATCACCACCTAAGTTTGGCCTTAATTATGTGGTTGACATCACCTTGTTCTTGATGCAGGGCCATTACGAGTTAAAGGAAGTCTACAGAAAGTGCTCATTTACGTTATGCAGACTTCTTTCTCTGTAGTTTGGCTAATTGATGTGTGTCATGTGTAGATATCTCACAGGACTGCAGAAGAGGCTCACCAAGCATTAGCTTTGAATCACATTTCAGCTTTTTTCCCCCCTACAGTAGAGCTGGCAAGAGGAAATTACAGTCGGAGGGAACTGGAAAACAAAGCAGCACAAAAAGCAGCACAAGACATGCAGCAGAGGAGTGGAGTTAAGCAGGGTTTAACACCTCCTGTGACCCTGCACCCACACACACACAGAGGCAGACACAGCCAGCCCCTGCAGCCAGACACGCTGGAAAACGCCTCCAGGAGCCTGCCACCCATAATCCTACACATTCCATAGGAGGAATTTAGGATTGCCAAGGCCCTTCTCTCGAGGGGGGCAGTGCTGGCGTGAGTGACTGCCAGCCTAGGAGGGTGCTGGAGGGCGGACGGACAATGGGATGTCCTCCCCCTGTCATCTGTAGCTGATCCAGGGGCATTTGCAGCAAAACTGAGTGCCTGGTGTGGGGATATTTGTGCCTGAAAGGAGTTACAAGCATGGTCTAACTCTGCAAGGATCCGCAAAACTCCTTCCTGGAACACTTCGGAGCAGGGCCTCCTTCAGGGAGTGAACCAACAGCGGTGTCTGGGACACACTGGCAGGGCCTAAACTGATAGAATTAAAACCAGTTAGCACACCTTATGGAACAAACCCTTTATTTCAATAAGGCTGCTGCGTTGCCTCGATAGACTCGGATTTTCCAAGGTGTTTCACCCCGCAGCCTGCTGCAAGATCTCGCTTTATGTAAGTTTCACAGAGGGAGGACGTGATATGAATAAACACTCTCCCCCTGGAGCAGGCAGGTCTTCCAGGTTCTGTGGCTGCTGATGAGATCATGAGAAACGTGTGGGTCTGTTCTACCAACGCCCCCAGACAGGATCCTTGCTGCAATGTTGTTTTGTTTGACTGCCCGCTATCTGCACGACAACATCAGGGCTCCACAGGAAAACTCAGGGCATGACTCATGGGCTGTAGGGTAGGGAAACCTGAGGAGGATGGGTCATCTCTAGGGGATGAGTTGAAGAAACCGGTTAATGGCCACAGGACAACACAAAACATGTCTTTGTGGGGTTAAAAAAACGGGTACAATCCCTGGGCACAGAGTGTAAGCCAGCATGGGGTGCTGCCTGGTGCCTCCTTACAGCTAATCCTCACCCCAAGGAGCTCAAGAGACAAAGGAAGATGAGCAAAGAGGGCTTGGGAGTTATAGGAAAGCTGTGGGAAAAAGGTGCAGAGGGAGAATGGGAGCCACTGTGGCTCAGACAGATCAGCCCAGACACTGGCACACGTAAGAGGCATCAGATACCATAAAACATCTCGTGCCTGCCAGCAGGGACAGCTGCTGGAGTGGCTAGCAGGCAAAACTGGGCAATTTGTATGATTTGCATGCTGTCAGCTAAAGATACCGGCCTATTTCACCCCAGAACTCTGAATAAACAACACATATCTATTTTTTTCCCTACACACCTTCCAATTCTTTAACAAGCATTTAGTGCTTGAGTTCAGGTAAGCACAGACGAAATTAACACCAGCCAGGACTTGGTGCTGAGAAGAAATAAGCTCTCATCATACTTTGAGAAGTCAAAAAACTCCACAGACTACTTATTCATGTGAAGAGGAAGAAATTACCTCCCTACAGCAGGTCAGGTTGGCATGGACACAGTAAATGGGATGTTTGACTCCTGCAATAAATTACATGGATTGCCACCAAGGATCCCATGTCTAAATCTCAGAAATCAAGCACCTGTGTCTTCACCTTCTTGTATGTGCCATAATTTATCTTCTTGAGAAGGGTAATACCTTTAATCAGCCTAAAACTCTTGGCAGGAGAGCAGGAAGTGTTTTATTGTGGTGCCGATCAGTTTCTCTAGTTCCCAGTTCTGTGTGGCAGGACTGCTGGGTGGGCCTGGGGATTCTGACCAGCCCACAAGCCCTAACCCTACATTTTTAAAAGTGGTATATAGTTTTCAGGAAGCTGAATACACATGGCTTAAGATTTTCCAGAAGTGTGTTTGGCATCTCCTGGAAAAGTCCATCCAAACATCTTTCTAAATTTCTGCTCCATAGTGGAAATATGGCCCACTAAAATCTTACAGATTTCACCCTTTCACGCAAAATGCTGTCCACTTTCCCGTCACGTGTTTTAAACTGCTACCCCCAACTACAAACTTAAAATTAATGCATTTAGGATATCTCTTTTCTGGGGGAAAAAAAAAAAAGATTTCAGACTAGGAAGCTCAGTTTTCTCAAAAACCTCTCCCCAGCAAACAGGTCACAGGAGTCTGGGAGTCTGTGGTCAGAGTAATTTCACGGTGCCATTCACTCCAACCCCCTACACTGCACAGGGAGTGCATAGGAAAAAAATCTCTCCAGGCTGCCCGGAAATGTTTCACTGGCTCAGCTCTGGTAACACCTCACAGATTTCATTTTTTATTCAGTACCACCTGGCTTTGTAATTATTTGGAGACCTTAATGGCCATTGGGCAGTAAGCACAGGACTGTTCATTCTTTTGAGGATTATATCTCACCCACACAACAAAATTAAAATAGCACAGCTTCCCACTTGAAAGGATTTCACCCCAGCCTCAGAAACACAACAACATCAGTCCTTGTTCTAGAAAGGAAAAGGACTTAGCCCAAAATACCCAGGAAATGAGTGGTGAAGGTAAACATTGATATCATCCAAATTCTGCACCTGAAGTATGTGTGAATCATGGAATGGTTTGGGTTGGAAGAGACCTTAAAGATCATCCCATTCCACCCCTGCTGTGGGCAGGGACACCTTCCACTATCCCAGGTTACTCCAAGCCCTGTCCAGCCTGGGCTGCGATGCTTCCAGGGATGGGGAAGCCACAGCTGCTCTGGGCACCCTGTGCCAGGGCCTGCCCACCCTCACAGTAAAGAATTATCCCCTAATATCTGATCTAAACCTGCGCTCTGTCATTTTAAAGCCAGCCCCCCTTGTCCTGTCCCTTCAGGCCCTTGTAAAAAAATTCCTCTCCTGCTCTCTCGGAGCCTGTTTAGATGCTGGAAAGTGCTCTAAGGTCTCCCTGGAGACTTCTTTTCTCCAGCTGGACAGTCCCATCTCTCTCAGCCTGTGTCCATAGCAGAGGAGCTGCAGCCTGGAGCATCTGTGTGGTGTTGCACAAGCCACAGGAGAGAGCAGTCAAGACCATATTCACATGCATGCTTTGTTCCCTCTGCTTCTGAGCTCTTGCAGGGAAACATTCAAAAAGAACCTTTCTGGATCAAAACCCTTTTCTTCTCTTTTTTCTCCTGAAAAGAATGGGTTATCTAGCATTAAGACCCCATTCTCCTTTCCCACTCCTCTGCTCCCCTGTCCATCAAAGTCAACAAACGAGGAGCACGAGGAAAGGGGATCACACCACAGCTGCTTGCCACAGGTCACTAAGCATAATTTTGGTCCCAGCTCTGTATAAGAACCTTATTGTCCCCACCCCGGAGGGCTGTTAAAGCAGTAAATTTGCCAGCTAGCAGAACTTGTAGGTGTCTGATTGTTTTCTTCCAAGTGTTTCTTTTGGGAAGGCTGGAAACTTTGCCTTTTCTTCTTTTCTTGTGTCAGTGCCACATCAGTATCATTTGACAAAGGGCACAACACCTGCAGATGGCTTTGTTAAAGCTCAGGAATAATTAATTGTCTACTGCCAGCTGGAAAAGATCTTCAGAACAGCAGTGTTCCTCCTTACACCCTGTTGGCTCAAAATGTCCTTTGCTTTATGGGCCACAAACTCTCTTTGAACATTGGCAGCTCCTACTTTTTTTCTTTAATTTCAGTCTCTTCCCTAACACAGCAGTTTCTGGAGCCAAGCTTGGTTGTTGCCATACTGCAGAGATTATTTTAATGATCTCTTCCTACCTGTCAGCCAAGGTGGCAAGGATTTAATTTCACAAGCTTTTCAAGCAACCATTCAGCAACGCTTTAATACAAAGGGTGTCATTAAATGACCAGTCACATGGCCACCCCAGGGAACACCAGCTCTGCTCTGTAGTCTGAGTGACTCAGTCACTCTACCAAGTGCACCAGAGTAACTGGGAAAAAAAAAAATTGGTCAAAGGGACATATTTTCCATTAAAATAATGATGTTTGTTACGAAGATGTGCAGTGAGAATCTTCAAACCTTTGTCCTGCTGCTTCTTGCACTCTCACCAACAAGCTTCAGTCCGCCCTTCATGTGGTTTTGACATCCTAGGGAAGCATTTACGTATTTACACGTTGTTACTGCTAGACTTTCAGCACTCAAAGACTTCAAAGATTCCAGGCGAACTGCTGGGTTTTGACGTCTCAGGCCAGGTCTTAATGAAGGACTCCATTTTCTGGAGGCACAAATAACTGCTGGCATAACTAACTGCTGTGGAGTGCATATCTGAGCACCTCAGAGCAGCCAGAAAAGAAGACAATTTTCTGGCTTGAAATTGAGCTGTGTTGTGTCAACAAGGCAGTGGTTTGCAGATGTGTTGTGGTTCAGTTTTGTTTGCCTCTGTCACATCCCTGTAAGAAAGGAACAAGTCCCTGGGTTGCTCTTTGCCTCTGAAACCTTAAGTCAGAGTCAGACAATGGCCATCCCCTGATGTTTTGGGCCTTGCAAGTATTATTACTGTTTAGATTTCCTTAAATAATGGACCCTTAAATCATGAAAAATGGTAACTAAGGGAAGGCAGGGAAGCCTTTGAAGGCTGAAATCAGCCCACACCCACTGTCAGGTACTGCAGGAGAGTGGCTTTTCAGGGTAGGATCCTTCTCTGGTGACATTCTGCCTGTAGTAGAGCCACTGTGTGGTGAAGCCCAAGGCTGGGAGGTGTCCAGGTTTTAGAAGAGGGAACATGCAGAGGCAGATGAGGAACCGATGTTTCTCCAGCTCCCTCTGCCACAGACCTCCCTGGTGACCTTTTCTGACCTATTTAGTGCTGGGTCTTTTCAGGACAGTTAAGGGGCTTAAAGGAAAGGAACAAAGTGGTGGTTTCTGAAGCTTCTAAACATCTTTGAAAAACCACAGCAGACTCTCATTCACATCTTGAAAATCTGTCCTTTCATCTTTGCCACTTATCCCCAGTTAAAGATGGGGACATGCAGAACACTCTAGACACCATTATTCCCCAAAAGAGACTAAGAGTACCAGAACAAGACAGAGCAATCTACTGTTGACTGAAGTGCTCAGGGATGATGGGGACAAAGGCCAGCACAAGAAGAACAAAAAGGGACCTTGACCAACCAGTTTCTGGGAAGGAAAGATGAAAGACTCGCTCCAGCTGCCATTGAAGTGAGTGGAAAGATTCTCATTAACCTAAATGGGAGTCAGATGAAGGACTTGTTTTCTGTGTACCTTTGTGAATCAGGATGCAAACCTGCAGGGAGGCCTGGGAAGTGTCAGAACCAGACAGAAAGAGGGGCCCACTGCAGATGGAAAGGGGCAAGAACAGGATTTCTAATCTGGTTTGGAAAGAAAACTCTGCACCCCCAGCACAGCACACAAAGCCACACACAAACCTTCAGTGGGAAGCAATGGAAGCAACTCCCCTCTCCCCTCCAGCTTTGCTGGAAATCTGGTGCTTTCGACATTCAGGACTAATTGGGCTGGATCAGCCAAGCTGTAATGTGCCTTGGCTGGGTCACACGAACCTACCCTCAGAGCCGTGTTGGTCTTCTGAATACAAAACACAGCCGTAACTAAAGCTGTACAAACAACCCCGGCTCAGACAGGTTTGGTCAGCTGCCAGGCCAGGGCACAACTCCACTGACCCCTCCTCCCTCCACTCCCCCAGCCCAGCCCCACGGAGCAGGGATGGAGCATCAGTGAGAGGAAACCAGTGGAGAGAGGGGGGTCCCTGTCACATCCAGCTGCAGGGGGACACGCTTCCCCTTGCAGCCTTTGATGTGCCAGCCTGGCCTTCTCCAGAGGCCTGCCAGGAATGTCCCCTGCACCTGTTCCGGATTGATACAGCTTCCCTAATTAATTTTTCCAAGTAATGTTTTTAATTAATTTTTAATTAATTGTTGTGCTTCATCATAAGCCGTGTATTTTATCCACAAGCAGTGTAATTTTCCACTTTAGCCAGAACACAGCTTTTTTCACAGATTGTTATTTTTAGAGTGGGATTATTAGATCACCGAAACTTTTTAAGTTTTGCTAAACTAACCCTGATAAGCTTCAATGAAGAAAGCCTGGGGGAGCTAAACCCTGGACACCTGCAATCCAGAATTTATAGCCCTGCAAGGACAGGCTGGAGTGACCAGAAGATAAAGAAAAGACTATCAAAGGCAATTCAACATGTGCTGGAAACTCCCTGCCTGTGGGGAAAAAAAAAAGATAATGAAAAGACACGGAAAAATGTGGACTGGTTAGCATGAGAAACGAGAAAACAATAACCAACAGAAGACAGAACACTAATTAATGAAGAGAATATGTACTTTAGAACCAGCAAACCAAATTCGTTTGCCTGAAGTGCATAAATAAGCAGAAAATTTGGAAAGCCGGGCGCACCTAGGTGGAGCTATTCCCTCATGCTGCCCAGCCTGGGATAAAGGAATGCCTGCTCCCAAAGAAAAAAAAAAAAAAAAAAAAAAAAAAAAAAAAGCGTTAGGGAGTTTCACTTACCCCCACGTTTTCGGTGACACACCTATCAGGAGATGAGCAACACGTCTGTCACATCGCTGACTTGCCTGACCAGGCTGCCTGTCACCCAGCCAGAAGTTAATTTCAGCCTTTCACAAACGCTCGGGGGAGGGAAAAAAAAAAAAAAAAAAAAAAAAAAGCACAGAAAAGAAATGTACCTCGTGGAGGGAAGGACGGAGGGAAATGGGAAGGTGAGGAGGGAAAAGGGATTAAAGGAAAAAAGAAAAAAAAGCTGTTTATTAGCAGGTAATTAGATTACCCTAGGAATTTCCAGATGTCCTTGGTCTGGTTTTCCAAACAAAGAACCCCAAGTTGCACCAAGAGAAAACAACTCAGGAGAAAAGAGAATTGTAACACATAAATTCTGCATTTCACATTGCTCATGTAAGGACCTTACACCCCTTTGAAGTCTAAGGTCCCACTCATAAGAACACTTGAGCATTTGCAGGAGCAGGGCACTAGTTTGTGCTATTTTTAACTTTACTTCATCTGTAAAGCCAGTAATTACAAACAAAAAGCCTCAGATTTAAAAAGGCCACCTGACCATACAATCACACTACTAAAAACCCATTTCCAAACTAGCAACAAACTAAAAGCTTCTTCTGATTTTATTTTTATTTTAATGTAGGTCTTTAATGCCCTATATATCAATTTAAGAGTATTGCTTTTTTAATGTTGCTTTTTCATCTGCCTCAATGTTGATGGTGCAAATCATCAAACTATCTCCCAGGGACACATTCCCAGCTGGGATAATGGGATATGAATCCCCTGACCAGTAAAACTCTGGAAATTTATATCCGCAGATGCTCTGGCCCTTGCAATATCCTTTGTTTTTCTACTGCAAAAGGGAAATCAGTGGCTTCTTTTGTCAACCCTCAGCACTCTGAAGAGTGATTGAATCTTGTTTACCCTCATCCTTCCTTACCAGGCTCTGGGTATGGAAAGAGGTCTCCAAGAGAAGTGGAATTTCCAAGGCTCACTGTCTCTGTTTCAGTTCCTCCTGAACCTGCCCTCCTTCAGCTTAAAGCCATTCCTTCTTCTCCTGTCCCTCCATGCCCTTGAGGAAAGTCCCTTTCCAGCCTTTCCTTTAAACCCCCTTCAGGGAAACTTGGAAAACTCATTTAAAAAAATTTAACAATTAAAAATTTTAAAATTCTGACATGTAATTATTCAGGACAAATTATTCCCTGCTTTGGCATGGAGGTCACTGTGTCCTTAAAACTTTAAAAATAATAAAGGCCTCTTAGGAAGGGCCAACTTGGAAAGGCACTTGGGAAAACTACAGCAGCTGAGATATCCATCAGCAAATAAAAGAACAGTTCAGTAATGGCTATTAATCTAAATTTTGGATGGGCTCAGGCATTCAGTGTGGAGGAAGGTGTCCAAAATAACACACAGGGAACAGATGCCACTGAGGATTTAGAGCTTAGTTCCAGGGTTTTAGTTTTTGTCAAGTTTTTTGAAGAGAACCTCGTTTCCTAAGAAGTTGTATCAATGGCTTTGATATATTGAGGTATGTGGTGGTCACATATATCTCTTTATCCACCTCCACTCTCTCCACAAACCTGTTCAACAGATTTAACTGGGACAGAGGTTTAGCACCCCTAGGAGGTTAAGCGGCCAAAGACAGATTCATCATGCTGAAGAGAAGCAGACTGTCCTGCAAACTCATCCACATGCAGTTAGAAACCAAAAAAATTCACATGACGGAAAAATAAAGAAGAGTTTTATAAACATCTCAGCATAGGGAAAAGTTCTGTGAGGGCTCAGTGTACACTAAGAGCCAATAACCCACATGTAAACCATGCTTTTATTATTCCTGGCCCTCAAGGGACTTCCTGGCAGGAGTTGTCACTCAAAACACCCATAAAGCCAATTCCTACCTACATTTTTTCCTAAATTTTGTCGTGCCATAAGTGACTAAGGCCCCAGTGCTGAGGCAATGACAAATCACCCAGCTGCCAAAAATTCACTCTGAGCACCCCGCCATCAAAAAGTTTTCCAGAGAACCGAAAACTTTCTGAAGAAACCAAACTCTCACCAAAATCCCCACAAAGGCTCTGCTGTTGTTTGGGCACCGAAAGCCCTCCAGCTTTGTGTGAAACACAGTGGTCAAACTTACATTTGAACTGAGGTGCTTCAAGTGCCTCACAAAAAACCCCACTTGGCTGGTGCCACACAGGTAATGCTTCCTCCTTCAGGTGGAAGAACAGACTGTTCATCATGTGAACAACATTTCCATTATGATCACAGGAGACATGCAGGGACAAGAGGAGGCCTAACATAATGTCCTTTACACTGTCCTGCACCAGCTGATGTGAATCATACTCCCATTTTCACGTAGGCACTGCTTTCTTTTTCACAATGCAACGGAGAGGTGATTTGGGGGGCGCCTGGGTTATTTCGAGCAGGGAGTTTGAGAAAAACATCCTTCTTGCCTCATTATGTCACTTACACCTGCAAGTCACCATGGAGACTCCATTTATTATCAGAGTGACTGCTTCAAAGGTGATCTTCAAGGCTGGGTCCAGGATGGAAGAACAGAAAGCAGATACAAAGTTTTTAATTTGTTAATACAATCAGAGAGCCCTGCAGAAAACAGGCACCATGGAAACAAGCCACTGCGTTGTAGTGCACAAAAGTCTAAAAAAGCAGGCAAGTTAATTTTCAGCCTCTCAGGTTATTTTCAGGCATCAGAAGGCTTGTTTTCAGCCTGCTCTGGCTCAAATTTGGACAGAGAGCAGGCAAGCAGGCACTCGAAATGCAGGATTTCATTCAGGAGTAGAGCAAAGTGCTCTCTCGGCCCAAATATTTTTTTCCACATCCACTGCAGTAAGCCCCATTCACTGTTTTGTCAAGACCCTTTTAGCACTCTGAAATGACTTCAAGGCTGTGCAGGCTTGAGACAGCTCAGCCTGTGCCATTAGAAGGGAGACAGGATTGAGGACCACATGCTCCCTTCTACCCCTCGGTCTTCTCTTAGCTAAAAATGTGCGTTGGTAATTTCAGGGCTGATGGTTAGGGCATCCTTGGAAGTGAAACAGAGTTATGGGCACCTCATTTGGTGCTGTGGCATTTCCCTGTCACTCCAGAATGGGAATTCCTCCTCCCACCCCCAACCTGCTCTTAATTGTTCAGAGACCACCAGGTGACAAACCCTCAGAGAAGATTCCACGCGGACGTTCCTTTTCAGGTTGTCATTTTTCAGTGAAAGAAGTGCTTCAATGGCACGGAGACCAGAGCGGCTCAGCCTGGAAGCATCAGGGGGACACTTTAGCAAGCATCTCCCAAGAAGCCAAGTGCGTTATTTTCATGGATGAAAGGCAGCTTTGACCTCCTGGCTCCTAAAAGTCTTGATAAACATGACTGCTTTACACCTTGTGGAGTGACAGAGTGGTCCAGGATAATGAGAGCCTTATTTTTCATTTCAGACAGCTGGAAGGTGTGAGTTCTAAAGCATGAAGTGCCAAGAAGATGCGACAGAAGTAGTCACTGCACATTTGTTAGTAGTGAAAGACTAATTTTGTTGCTAAATTTTCAGTATCAGATGTTAAAAGTAGTAGATTTCCACCTCTTGCTAAATTCCGCCCACAGATAAAACTTCATAACAAAGAAAACTGTTTAGAAATCCCAGTGTGCTACTTTCCCCTTAATCACCAGTGTTAATAGCTGAACTTAGGTACCCCAACCAATTTATTCTGACAAAGCAAATGAACCCATCCTACTGATCCATCACAGCTGTCCCAGAACAAAAGGAAACAGCACATAGCAGGAAACCAACCCAGAGCAGAAGACAAGAGGGGAAAGCACTGGCTTGTGCATCTGCTTGGTTTCACACCCACCAGAATAGCTGGAATACCCAACACATTCTGAAAAAAAAAAAAAAGAGATTTCCCTGCTTCTCCCAGCAGGACAATTTTGGCACGCGATTTTCAGGCGCTCCCTGTCACAGCCTGCAGGGTTTTCACTGTGAAATTTCCTCCACTTTCTAACAACTCACCCAAGGGACTCAGCTGGTTTTCTCTTCAAGGCAAGCCTGGGAGTCCATGCTTGGAAACAGACTGAAACCTGTCTGGTATCTATGATTTATTCTACTTCTTCCCAACCCTGGAGGAGTGGACAAGATCCCTGAGCTGTATGGTTGAAACAAATAAGGGCTTTCCAGCCACATTTTCTATTCAGTCTACACTTTTAAAAAAAACCGTGTTCTTATTCATCTGGATAATGTTTAAAAAAAAAAAAAAAGCCCTGCAATTAAGGGGTTTTTTTGGGGAAGACTTTTGCCCCTTGAAAACCTCTCACAAACACTAATAGATGCTTTTAGCTGAAGGAGGAGAGGGGGGGAAGTAAGCCCACTGTGGAAATAATGTTTTTGAAATAAACAAATGGGCAGCTGCCTCCATAACAATAAAGGATGTCAGAAAATCTCACAGTAAATAATCCAGGGCATCTATTTTATATGCCAGATCAGAAAATCCTTCTTTCCAATTTATCATTGGATAAGTCAGCTAACTCTTCCTGATTCTGCAAGTTCTTTTCTTTGCCTATCAGAACCTAAGAAAGAAATAAATTTAGGCCTAATTTAATTTGTGATGACACCACTGGTGGATTTTTAAAGAGCTAGCAATGTCAGACAAGCTTGTTTTGTTAATTTCTATAAGTCTGCTTAAAATATGAGGAGACGGTGGCAGAATTCAGTATTCAAATGTTGCTTAGGCAGCTTCCACACTTAAAAAAAAAGAAAGAAAAAACAAAAGGAAGGGCAGGATATGGAAATTGAGGCTAAACCTTCATAGAAAATAAATCCCCACCGGAATGGTAAGGCTGCATGACACAAATAATTAACTTTGAGGACATGGATCAGCCGGCAGATCTTCAGTCATCGTGGGCAAGCCACAGGATTATACCAGAACACTCAGGGCTTCAACCAGGCTGGACTCAGAAACCTCCAAAGGTGGGGACAGCACAACCTGCTCCAGGATGTGACTCGAATCTTATTTCATTATATCTATAATGATGTCCTCCATTACTCAAAAAAGTTCAGAGACCGCTGAAACCTGAAAAAAATTCTGTGTGAACAGTGCCTCCCCCTGCCAAGCTCACCCTGCAGTCACGGCTGCCCGTATGAAAAACTTAACCAGATTCCACCCCTTTGTGGTTCACAAATGATGGCCAAAGCCACACAGCCTTTCCACTCCGTCTAAAGCAGCAGCTAACAACTCTAACAGGATTTTATTTTTCAAGTAGAACAAGGATAAGATGACACAAACTCTGCTAGGAGCCTTGACAGGCACTTGCTGACAGCAGAGGACACGATGCTCCAGACCCTCAGGACCTGTTCCCAGGGTTCAGTGTGCCTCAGCTTGGTGATTCATACCCTGTGAGCTGCACAGGACCTGCAGGCAGGACCACAGGCTGCTGCCAAACAGAAATGGGACATCTCAAAAAAAAAATTAAAATACAGCAGCAAAAAGTGAGGGGAAAATGAAATTAGTCACAATGGCACCAATGCAGAGCTCAAGAGGTACAAACTTTTAAATGAAAGTTATTGAAGCAGCACAATAAAGGCTTATCTGCCTTTGGTTTAGCTCCAAGTGGCTGAAAAACTGCCTTTTTTACCAAAATCTGATTCACTGTGCTCTCTTCCTTTCCAGTGGTCCAAACTCCAAGCCTACAGATCCCTCTAAGCTGTCACAGCAGTCCAGAACCATCAGCTTTCATTCCTTGCCTACAATAAACAGGTGTCCTGTGCACAAACAGCAAAGTCAGGACATTCAGAACACGTCAGATAAATGTTTATGCACAAAAGCAGAAGCATTAACTTGCTACCTTCAAGCTTTCAGATTTGTTGGCATGGGCACAAGGGTTACAGCCAAGACTTGCAGACTTTTTTCTCAGAAAGAAAAAAAAAAAAACAACCCTCATAATTCTCCGTCTTCCTGGCCCCAAGCACATATGTGGGGAAAAAAAAAAAGAAACCACATCCAATAACAACTAGATACCTAGTGCCTCTGCTCAGTGAAAGGAATTTGAAATTTGAAAAAGTAATGTATTTTCCTTGCCCCCGATTCTGTTTTCCAAAACAGTAAAATTGGTTATTATCTGAAATATTAACAACAAAAAGAAACAACCACAAAACCAAAACCAACCAACCAACCACAAAAAAAAACCCCACACACAAAAAAATCCCAAACAAAAAAAAAAAGGAAAAGCCAAAAATCCCCCTATCAAACCAAAACAAAATCACAGGCAGACACCTAGCATGGAAAGTTTCCTTCCAGCTCATTTAAAGCTGCAAACTTAGAAAGAACAGATCAGAGAATCTTAGAATAGAGGACATAAATAAGAATTCAGTTCTCCAAAATACCAGAATGGAAAATCTTTCCAAAACTTTCATCCTACCACCTTCATAATCATGACTTTTTCTGAGTGAAATTACCAGTCCTTAACGCTGCTTAAACTGCTCGTATCTGACGAGCAGACTGCTGTGATCAAGCACGGGACCAAAACCCAGCCAGACTCACACGACTGCCTTTCCCACCCCTACACCCAGGTCTCTGGGGTGCTGTTTGCCCTCAGATTTGCATGTTCAGATTTGGGATAGCAGTCTCCATAAAGATTCACTCAAAGTCTGCACAACAGAGACACTGCTTTGAGTTGAAATAACTTAAGCCCAACCCTGATATTGCAAGCTACATATACTTTCGTACATCTATAAACCCCTCAGGGTTTCTTCAGGTATCTCCCTTCTCCAGACAACCCCCTGGTGTGTTGCTAAGACTCTCAACTTTGGGATTTCAACGCTACAGCCCCCACAGGACTCCCCAGGCTGGCAAGAATTTCCTCTTCTCTTTCCCCAAATGCAGAATGAATCTCTTTGCCCCCTTTTCCCCCCCTCTTTCTCCCAGTTACCCTCTCAGCCAAGCATGCAAGATGCCTGGTCAGCTCCCTGTGACCTCTGCCTACACTTCCCTAAATGCTAATTTAATTTGACAACTGAGCTGCTCATTCTCCATCTCTTGAGTGTAGCTCAATTCCCGGTTACAAAATCTGAGTGTTGACCAGGAGGACAACCAACACTGGGGCTGGGGCCAGAGGTGAAGGGAGAGCAGGATTACAGCTAAGCAACCTGTATTTCCACCTGATTAAGGCCAGTGTGTAACGATGACCCTGCTACAGAAAAAATCGCAGTCCTTTCCAGAGCATAGGGGTGCCCACAAACACACAGGACTGGGTATTAGAAGCATCCAGGAAAAGGTAAGTGTATAGAAAACTTAAATTTGTCTCAGTGTGCTAAATGGTTTGTCTTCTCCTCACTTCCACAGTTCAACTCCAGTCAGCAGCTTATTCCCACACAGCAACTCGCTCACTCCCTCCGCAGCGGGATGAGGGACAGAATCAGAAGGGTTAAAAGCTACAAAATTCATAGGTTGAGATGAAGGCAAAGTAATAGGGACAGCAAAACCACGCACACGAGCAAAGCAAATCAAGGGATTAATTCATCCACCACCTGCCATGGGCAGGCAGGTGCTCAGCCGTGCCCAGGAAAGCCAGGGCTCCATCATCTGATAGACACACCTTGAATGTGAGTGTCCCTTGCCCTTCCTTCTTCTCCCCATCACTTCCTATGCTGACCATGGTATCATAGGGTCTGGAATACCCCTTGGTGCAGCTGGGATCAGCTGTCCTGGCCTGTGTCCCCTCCCAAATCCTTGATTACCCTCAACCCCCTCGCTGGCAGGGCATTGTGAGGAGGAGAAAAAAGCCTTATTGTGCAAACACTGCTCAGCAATAACTAAAACATCCCTGTGTTATCAATGCTATTTACAGCATAAATCCTAAATACACCCTCCTACTGTAATTGTCTTACCATGAGGAAAATTATCCCAGACAAAGCCAGCACAGTCACCATAAACCATAAAACTCCCAGGGAGAAGAAAAGGGACAAAAATCCACTCCCTTGCAAAATAACACTAATTGTTCCATGCAAGGTATGATAATGATGTGACAGCCACCCAGAGAGCTTTTTTTCAGCTGGAACGAGTAGTCTGATGACAGGCTTGCAGCTCCTCCACCTACAAACCACGATCATGCAAATAACCTCTTACCACTCAGACACCTATTTATGTAAGCACAGGCCTAATCACTTACATCTGAGGCATTCACAAGGTATTATTACGGCATGATAAGGCTTATTAAGGAGTAACACAGCATTCTGAAGACACCACAAGCTTCAGCAGTGCAGCAAGGAAACAAAACCGTAGCATCAGTAGCTTCAGTTTCAAAATCTAAACATAAAAATGGCTGAATTCTGCACTAGAAGCAGCCCCATTAAGGCAAACCTATTTTTCTTGCCATCCCACCTTCCAAAAGGGTGTTCCTCTCCTCTAAAAACACCAGTTTACATCTGCTGCCTGACAGCGTGAACACCGCGTGAATCAAATGCACAGCTTCAACTCCCAGCCTCATTTTGCATCAGAATGCTTAAATTATATCACTCTTCCCAAAAAACTGGCTATGGTCTTACCACTTAATCAGTGATCCTGTCTGTTCTCCTCACCTGCACTTTGATAAATCTGGAAAGCAACTGGTCCTTTCCAACCACCCTGGAGTAAAGGGAATTCTGAGCTGGGATCACAAGGCTGCCTCTTGGCCAGGAGCAGTGGATGAATTTACAAGCCTCTCCCACAGGTGGACACAGCAAAGAGTTAATTTCGGAAGTAACAGCTCTCCATCCTGCTGCCCCTGCCGGTGAAAAAAAATCACCCTTCTTCATGGCAAACTGAGGTCCAGTGCTTCAGGAATGACCATTTGCCAGAGATTTTGAAGGCAACGTAGGTGCAGTTCAACTAGATTTAGAAAATGGCTTTTAGTGTATTCTGTCGCCTTTTTGTTGGTGTACCAGAGAGCCACTTACTGCAAATTCTGTGAAATGTGAAAAATAAGGCTATTGAATGCATTTAGCAACAATTTCTTACTGCAGCTGAAAAAAAAAATTACAGTTTTATTGAGTTATAGTCACATTTAATATGTTCCAGTAGCTTCTCATCTTAACCCTGCTGCTCTTCCAAGATTGAGTGTTCCCAGGTTTTTCCAGCTTTCCACAGGTCACAGTTCAGATTTTAGGACACTCATGGATCACAAATTACATTCATGCTCAAAAGGCACAAACCCATCAGGAACAGTTGTCCAAACGGACTCTGCAGCATTGCTCCAAGAGTGTCCTGCACAATCCTGCCCTTTGCCAAAGGGAAATTTGATACTTCAACATGGAGACAGGGGAAGCAAGCAGCACATTTATTAATATGAAATGCATGCTTTAGGCAGATCACTCATTTCTCTCACTTAAAGCAACACAGAGACTCATAGAAGTAAAAATCAAGTTATTTTTTCTTCTCTCCACCTTTCAGCAGGAGGACCTCTGTGCAGTGAGACTACCCAAGAGTGGTGTGTGGTGTCTCTGAGGAATATGCCAAGGAACAAACTGGTTTGTTTCTTTTTACTGCCCTCGTTGTTTTGTAACCTCTTAGTCATCTCCCTCAGAACTGGTTTTAGAACCAAAGCACTACACAAAAAGCTATTGGATAAAAAGAAACACATAATTTTTTTGTCTTTGAAGTCTCCTTATAGATGAATGTTAGTTCTGTTCCCAAATACTCCATCCATCTCTCATTTATACATCCAGAGTCACACCAAAGGTTTGCTCATTCTGACTTCCCATTTGGCCCTGTCACACCGCTCCACTCTTCCCTCATCGCACTTGTAACTCTCCCAGGCATTTCCTTTCACACACATTGCCAATTCCAGGTCCAGACTCCTCACCTCAACCTTCCTACAGAGATCTCTATCCCAGGTGTTCAGCACTTTCATTGTCCTGTTTCATATCCCACCCTGAAGACTGTTTCCTGCCCCTTTTCCTATTCTGAAATCCTGTTCCTCCATCCTCAAACAGAAGCTGGGAGTGCTCCCTTTGCAGCTGGCATGATTTCTTCAATAATGAAAAGAAAGGAGGGAAAAAAAAAAAGGAGATTTAGAGTAAAGACATGAGAGTGGGGGTGGGAATAAACATGCTTAATTCAAAGATATAATTAAAAATATGTGTCTGACTTTGACAAGACTTTGAACAATTCTACAGATACAGCCACACTGACATGTGGGAGACATTGCCTTATTTTTTCACCTTTGGCTGCTGCACATTTGAAGTCAAATGCTTCGCATTACAAGGACAGCAACCAACCCTTCCCCTGGGATGGTAAACAGCTGCCTGCTGGTGTATCTGGTTACTCCTCATCTATCACAGCTAAAATCTCTTATCTCAGGCAACAAGAATCTCAAGGATGTTGCTCCTTGCCCTCAGCACCGCAGAGAATTCGTATTAATGTGTGGAGCCATATATAAAAATAGAAGGATACCTATTTTGAAAGACACTTTGCACTCCAGGTCTCTAAGGCACAACTGCATGAGCCACGCACAACACAAAACCATAAGGACTGTCCTTATTACCACACTTTCAGCAAATGGAAGCAGACAGCAGATGCTGCTTTGTAAGAGCTCACAAAGGAAAATGCCAAAGCAAAGGCATGAAGTGGAGGGAAGGATCTTCAGACTCTACCACTCTTAGTTATTCCAGACTGCTACCATTATTGAAGAGCACATACTTATTAGTTTCACTGCAGTTTGGATAGAAAATGCCAGAGATGCTGGTGTCTACATGAAAATGTGCTTTAATTAGAACTGGAGTTAAATTGTGTGTGTTTATTTCTTTTGCCTAGGAGGAAAGAAGTTGAGTTCTGACAAGAACCACGAAGTTTCACAACCCTTTCCCCCCAGGCCCCCCTCCTCACAGGTCATTTATTCTGTGGAGAAATATATAAATACAGCAATGGCACTGGACAGTTAGAAGTCAGGAACATCAGCTACAGTCTGTAGATACAGGCACCAGCAGCATTGATCAGTCATGCATTTTGTGGTGATCAAATAATTAAACTTTTCCCATACATCATTTAATCACAGGTGGAATAAGCCTACTTCTTTGGATGGTTTACTGAAGCCACAAAATTTTATAAATTGTGACTTCATAACCATAGTTGCGCATAGAATCATGTCAAAATAATGTTTTCAAAGGACAGTGTGCTGAATAATGTTGGCATCCCAAAACAGGCAAGGAAGAACTAAAGATATTACTGACAAAGATGTTTTCCCCACTCCCACCTTACTGTTTCCATTGAACTAGAGAGTATTTTCAAGTGCAGAAATTTTAGGTTAGTTTTGTGCACAGAACTGGACTTAAGAGGAATCAGGAAAAAAAAAATAATGTGGCTGCCTCCAAAACTCTCTAAAAACTAAATGAAATACTTAATGAAACCATGGGTGACAGATCTGCATACATTACTTGAGGACTTGGCTTTGTGTCTCTCTCATTCATTCATGCACATTCTTGAAGTGAAGCTCAACCCAGCACTCCAAAATCAGAGTGCCACAGTTTGATTTCAGGAGTGATTAATCTCACATTCCTACAAAGTTCTGTTAGTGTGGGGTAAGAACAGGGCATTTAATCAGTCAAATTGCTTGGGTTTTAGCTGGACTCATCAGGCAACTCTGGGCGAGGTAAATGAACCACAGCATTAAAATGCAGCTGGTACAGAGGACTGAAGAACAGACAACTACAGAATTAATATGACTTCAGAGTAACTTTTTAATCCCAATTAAAAGTGCATCATAAATAGCTTTTGTCTAAGCAGATATTCAGAAGTTTTACAACAAAGGTAAGGACTACAGTACCAAAACTTAGGAAGAAATACTTTATTTTCTTAGCTACTGTTCAGAAAGCCCTGAGGAAACTGATCCCCAAATCCCTAAGAGATCTGCAGCAGAGAAGCTGAGGAGCACTCTGTGCAGACAACTCCCGGTAGTACTTGGTAGAAAACGAGGCACAACATACCTAGGCAGCTTGCTCAGGTCACACCTCCTCAACACCACATGAATTCCATGTATTCTTCCCTTTTGGCAGCTACTACAAAGAGAGACACGATTCTCCCTGGCAAGTATCCCGCTATTGGACAGGTAACAGTTTTTGCTAGCATGTAAGGTCAGACACCTGTTGTTCATCAGAAGTCACAAAAACACTGTTTCACTGCTGGAAAAACGGGAACAGCATGACTAGTAAGGCTTCAAACACAGCAGCCATAAATCCCTCAGTCACTCAGCATACAAAGTTACAAATGAACAAAGCTACAAGCTTTTTTTTTTTTTTTGTACAAAGAACAAGCTCAACAGACTTTAATTCAAATACATTTATAATAAGTAAACATTTCAAAATCAAAATTGGAGGGAGTGGACTGAAACACCCAGACATTCTTGCTTTACTCTCCACCCTCGCAAAGAAGGAATGGTTATTTCTCATAGCAGTTTGATCAGTACAGAAGACTCCCACAAACTAAAAGCTTTTGTCTTAGTTAGGTATTAGCTATGTAGTAAAAGTACATTCAAGAAGTCCTTGTATCAATTTGGTGTTTTTCAAGTACCTGACAGCTGATCCTTTTACAGATAACAAACAGCCCCTTTTGGCGTGCAGTGTTAGATCAAAATCCATCTCTCAGTTCATAGATAAACTGAGAATCCTGTTTAGATGAAGTCTGCTAGCTGACTCAGGTATTATTAATGTTAACTTCTCTAAAATGAAAACATTATGAAAGACTTATTTCCTATTTAGCAGTATCACATCTCCTACTGATAGATTTGGGTTGTGCTACTGATCACTTAGATGACATACACCTAAGAAATTTTAAAAGAATAAAATCTGAATAATTAAAATACACACTATCTGGAAAAATATCACAGATGTATAAGAATAGAAAAAGAAAAGTAAAAGGCTTTAATTCATTACATTGTTTTGTGCAGATAATATTTTTACAGACTATGGCCAATCAATGAAGAAACAAAATACAAATGTTTCAGTCTTTTTAGCTCTTTTTTCAAGACACTTGACTTGTACTTTGAGCTTAAATAGTAGTTAATCCACTGATAAACAAACTCAGCAGAAAACAATTTTTTAGTTGTACCACTAAATCATTAAAATCATTAATATCATTATGTTGTACAGGAGTTCAGTGCTGTACCACTAATAAGATTTTTCCTGGTTACTGTAGAGGTAAACTTGTAATCCAGGTAAATTGGACTACAACAGTAGAAAAATCAAACTATCCCCATGTTGTGTTCAGGTAACGTTGCACAGAACAGCTTTAGATTAAATTTGCATTTGTTTTTATTCCTAGTATTGCAATGATGGGCAAAATTACCTCTAAAAGCAAACGTGTATTACAAAAAACAAACAAACAAACAAAAAAATTGTTAACATTTTATGATGACTAAACAAAATAAATGGTAAGTAGGTATGAAGAAGTAAGATTCAAAACTCTGTAACCAGAGCTTACTTTCAATAGAAAGTTTCGAGTGTCAATTTTTTTTACGTTGGAATAAATTGATAGTTTGCTTGATATCTCAAGTTTTGAACTTCTCTTCCTTATAAAGTGAATAAATCCCCAAAAGTCCTTACTTAACAGAAATAGCTTGAACACTACAATCGACTCAAGAGCAACAGAACACTTAATAGCTATACTATAAAAGCTGGTTCAACAAAGTTGGGAAGGTGAAATTTGATTTGATAAAGTCTCATTGCAGCAGACAAAAATGAAGCTTGCATTTTGTTTGCTGGCAGAAAAAGAATATTCAATTCACTAGAGTGCATATAACAAAATCAAACATGCAATCTATTGCTTTTAAAACTTTTACTGCAAGATAACATTAAGAGAACAGTAATTAGATATCTATAATTTTTTTTTTCCCAAAGAGAAAATATGTAAACAGGATAATAATTTTTTTCTGTATGTATATAGCTTCTCGGATCATTTCAGGGGGACAAAGGAGGGGGTGGTGTTTCTCAATAATCAGAACACTTTTAAATGTAATGGGTTTTCATTTGATAAAAAGAAGAAAGCCAACACTGTTCTAATTCAGCATTAGACAAAAATACTGTGTTTCTTGCACTACTTTAACACAGCTGAAGAAAAAAACCCGAATACCCCTATTTTGGCATTCAGGATTACATTTGCTCAGATCTTTTAGATTTCACAAAGCTGCTATCCAGTGTTGCCATGAAATACAGACTGTAAAATCTACGTAGCACAGGCTACTTCCAATGTCAATACTAAGTGGAAAGGAACATGAAGCAGTGCATTACACTACATTTCTGGAACTAGTACAGTAAGAGTTAAAACCTAGAAAAAGTTAACCTACAGTTTATAGAAGGAACTAATTATCTGCAGAAGCTGATTTTTTGGTTGTATATTTTTTTTTTTTTTACACTGTGCGATTTTCTGCATCTGCTAACTTAAAACAGACATTTAAAACTTGTTGCTTTCTTTGCTTTGTTTCCTATGTTCTCCCTTCCACCCACCCCCTATTATGCCATACACCAAGCACTATGAATGTAAGCCCAAATATCCTAGACAATCCAGTGAACAAAGTTAGTGTAATGCACTGGTGTGAGGTGTGAAATAGAAAAAAAAAAATTCTCTCAGTCTTCATCGAAGTTCTGCTGTAGAAGAAAGTTGGCAGCCAGGTTTTCATTCTTCTCACAGGCAAAATACGCCTGTATCACAAGTCCTTCAGGAAATCCTAATGCCTTTAACTGAAGAAAAGAAACATATTTAGGAAGTGCATTTTGTATGTTAGGCTTCTTTCTATGTCTAGTGTCTCAAGATGTCCCTTAAGCAATTACTGCCTTCTTGGAAATAACATTGCTGCCCAGCCCAGTTCAATGCAGACTTTACTGAGTGAAAAATAAGGTGCTTTAGTAAAGAGGATCCTCACTTGAAAAGGTGATTTGATTAAGTCTAATGAAGCACCATAAAAAATTGTCACTTCTTTAGTGACCCAGTATGTCTAAAACAGAGCTGGGTCACAGTATTGTCAAGAAGTAACAGCACATTGCACTGCTGCAGAAAAAAAACCCCGACTTCAAAACAATGCTCATTTTAAACAATTATACAAAGTTCCAAAGCACTTTTAACAAAAACTGCCTGGAACAAAAGCTCCCAGCCTGTGATCTTTAGTAGCTTGTCCAGCATGTCACATTAAGCCATATTTTCAATTGTTTATCTTAAAAAAATTAACTACACACTGCAGCCAAGACAAGTAAACTCAGAGCAATCTGGTTTTCAGAAGTCAAGGAATTAATTAAAGTCTGGAACACAGTGACAACAGGGTATGAGAACACCAGAGAAGAACTTATTACTGTGCCAAGGGCTTAGCCAGCACTTAGGGGCACTCAGAAATTGAATCCTTGTTTTAGCCAAAGGCAAGTACACTCCACTATTTCAAGATTTTCTTAAAATCCTCACAGCACCTGCAAGGCATTTCATGTATGGGGCAGATCAAATAACTGTGAGAAACTGTGTCCTATTATCCCTCACCAGTCAGTCTTGGATTTTATTTCAGGCTCACAAACAGCATGAAGGCATCAGCTGCAATACTAAGACACTTAAATTTTGAGGTTTGTCTTTCACAGGAAGAGAAAGAAGCGTATGGATCTCTGCTTGGTTTTAGAAGAGACCGCAGAGCTAATAAAGCTCTACTGCATAAAATGGCTTTAAAAGGAAATGCAGCAGACTAGAGAAGATGGCCTGTGAAGAAGTACATGGACAAATAATTTTATTAGACTAATTTTACTAATTGCCAATTTCCTCAAGTTCTAGAGGACTGAATACCGATATTCAAATAGGTATCCTGATGATCCTTACATGAACTTTTGTTTTGCCAGCTGAAAAAACACTGTCTTTGGGGTACAAAACCACTACCACAGTATGACAAAAGTCTTGCAGTTTGTCCTGAGAAAAATCTCAGGGGCATTGCCATCCAGGCAAATTTAGTCAGTTACACAGTAGTGTTTATGAATGCAATATATCACCCCAGAGTATATTTTCATGCTTACCAGTACTTTTAGAAAACTGTAACTAACTAATTCTCATGGACAGACAAACAGCTGGGTAAAGTTTTGACTCCAACTAATCTACTCAACTATGACTGTTCTTACTTTCCAACACTTTGCAAAGAGTGCTCATGCAGCCAGACCTTTGTATCTGGAAACCTGTCATGGCATGATCTAGAACAGTGCTGGCTGAGGCTTTTGCAAGAGGAATTACTTCCCGAGTAATTCCCGAGGGAAATCCATTCTGTCATCAATTATCACAGGATGGTCTCTGATCACTTAAAACGCTCTGCCTCTTCTCGGTAAGACAGATTTAAGGTATTTTAGACTCAATTGCTATAAAGCAAGAAGAGGTATGATTTGAAACAAGGCTACAAGAGCTACGGAATGCCAAGTAGGAAAACATCAAATATTATGCAGAACTACTGAGCTAAACAAAGCTTAAGTTAAGTGTGTCTTAAGCATGTACTGGAGTCAATACCCTACAGCAACAAGAATTTCAAAGAAGAAAGGAAAATTTCAAAGAAGAAAGGCTCACCCTTTCTATAGCTTCTTTTTCCTGAGGTGTTACTTGAATGTAGTTCATATGAGCATTCCCAGCATCTCCTATTCCTCCAGTGCTGGCACCATCATCACTGCCACTTAAACCTTGGCGAGACTCTAGAACTGGCTCGTTCAACATATGAATAAAATGTTCCTGGTGCTGGCTTATTTGCTGTGAAGCACAGGACAGAAAAAGAAACACATAGATTTAAATAACTCATCTTTAAGCCTGCCAACAGACAAGTAAAAATATTTATTTTCAGAGAATTAAGAAGTCAAAGGAATGTGCAAAAAGTGCACAGAGAAAAAAATTATTCCGTCTAACCATAAGAAACACAATTTTTATGTTTCAATTCAACTGCAGTGATCCTTTCCTCTTCCTCACCCCCTTTGCACCTTTTATGAAGTCTCAAATTTGTATCTAATATCATAGAAAATACATTCTGTACAGCAACAACTGCTGAAAAGCCAGCAATAGAATGTTGTAACTGCTAGTAACATATCCCAGACAACATCAACATGTGACTTTCTTGTAAAGGTAAATCACAATTATCAAGCATTATTTTCTTCTTTTAAGATCCACCTGCAGTAGTTGGGGGTTTTCCCGTCCAATCTGCTGTAGCAATGCCGGCAACAGAGAAGGATTTTGCTGGATAATTTGTCTCATCTGCTGGAACTGAGGCTGATTTCGCAAAAACTCAAGTGGATGCCCTGAGAAAAAAAAAAAAAAAATCAGTGAAGTAACACTTTTTTTTTAAAAGTTACTAAGAATCTTAATAAAATACATACCTACACTGTAACTGTAGATAGAAACAGTACATGCAAGTGAATAGCACACCCCTCACTGAAGCATAGAAGAATTTGCTTCCTCACAGTAACTCTAGCTTTAAGCAAAACTTCTTTATTCTAAGGTTAAACAAGGCGTTCCCATTTCACCCAGTCTTCTATTAAGATCCAACAGCCTGGTCCTTATCTCCAACACTTTCCTCTGTATGTCTCATCTCTGGTTAATCTCAGACACATCTACCCAACCCACCGTCTCATCTCTGCATCTACACCAGAGCTCTCCACCTCCTACCACAGGTCAGTTCTCCAGGGAGTCTTGTCTTCCCAAACATCCCACACTGTTAGTTACTGAAGTGAACACAGCAGTGTCTGAACTGCTCCGAAATATCCCTCCCCCCATTCTCTCTTCATGGATCATGTCATGTGTGCCTGCAACTACTAAATGCATGTTTAACACTCTGGCCTCTTATCAGAATTTGTATCTTGAGCACCATTTCTGCCACAGCCTAAGACAGACCTTTCCTATTCCTTCATTAGGCTCCTTTCATGTATTTATCTATCTCCCTTTAAGAGGGAGATAAATACATGATAAATACCCTTCTCTTCAGCAGGCACCAACCACTGTCAAAGTGCTGCACTGCTGAGCGAAGAGTCCTAGGTCATTTATAGGTCTCTCCAGTGCTACACTTCATGGCCTAATTTCAGGTTTCTCCCTTAATATTCGAACTTCTGTGTGGTAAATATATTAATATAGCCACAGTGGACAGTGCCCAATCAGTCACAGAGTAGAAAGCCAGAGGTTAAGTGAGAGAAAACACCCAACCATATCTGTGCTCTTGCACTTAAGTTCAGAACACTGAATTAAAGAAATTGTGCAAGTTCACTGCATTTTTGGAAAACTCATGCTTCATTGCACATGACATACAACAAGCCACTTGTTCCAAGAAAGTACCACACCTGGAATTTCCATGTTAACAGCTCTTATCCAATTCCCTTTGAGCAGCCCACAAGCACCTGGAACTTAAAACTGACTGGAAAAGAGATTAAGTGCACATTGTTTATCATACCTTCTCAAACACAGCCTTTCTTACCTCCTAGTGAGCTAGCAGTCGTGGGTATAGTTGCTACTGCTGCTGCCACTGCTGAAGACTGAGATGCACCAGTGCTTGGTGGTTGAGGGGGTTCAGCCACAGCCTGATTATCTCCAGGTATACCCTAAAGCCACAGATCACATCATTACCCACAGAAATGTTTCAACTACATGCAGTATTCGTGTTTCAGAATGAAGGAAAAAAAAAAAAAACCAAACAACCTTAATGCTTTCACTGCAAATACAAGGCAAGATCCTGTGAGTTATGCATTTACAACTGACAGAGAACACCGTGAAAAGATTAATTTTATCTTTTGGCAGGAAAAACCTGTGGTTTTTATAGAAAGACAGTAAAGCATGCACTGCATCACTTTAAAACACACTTCGCCTGACAAAAAATACTTCCTTTGAATCCTGTTTGAAGATATTTGATATGAGCGAAAAAGTTAAATATACTGTTACAATATGTTATACTGTTATGCAAAAGAAGTGACACTACAGCAACAAATTGCAGTACAAAATACTAACTAAGATTAACAATGCCATACAACTGGCAAGAAACTGAGAAGAGATACAAGAACACAGCTCTTGGGACCTCTTTCCTCAATGAAAAGCTGTCATTTACTGTATGTTAAAAGTGAAAAGGTCTGTATGTCACCCAGCTTTAGCAGTTTAAAAAAAAAAGTTAACTTGCCTTTTGTTTATTTTCTATCTGCAAGCAACTTTGTATAGGAACTGATTGCTATGGAGGCAGGAATGGACAAAGCTAAACCACAGTATTATAATAAACTAGAATGTAGGTTACACAACCATGATACCTCACTGTACTACTTTTCACCTGCATGGAAATCCTTCAAGCTTCCTACCCTAACCCTGCCTTCCTCACTGTCACTGAACTCCTGCACCAAGTTTGTCCTTTCAATCTATCTCTCTTGTCATGGTTTAGCATAGTTTGCATTTTAGTTAAAGAGTTAAGTAAGTAATGGGTATTTTGAACCAAACCACTACATCCCTGAAGCCTGGAAACTTAGTCATGGGAGAGACACCACGAATAGTACAACAGGCCCTGTTGGAACAGCCCAGAGAAGTTATCCAAACGAAAGTCACCCTTCTGTTTGGGAACCACAGAACAGAAGGAACTGGGTGGGTGGAAATAGTACAGAACTACAGGGTAACCAGACAATGAAGAGGTTTGTCAAGCCTACCATAAAAATCACTGGTAGGTAATGTAGATTAAAAGTCCTGCTGTAACATGATCTTCACACGGTATGTTCATCATTACACCTGAACAAAAAGGACAAATATGCAGCTAATACAGAGCACACATCTAGAAAGGGAGAACTGGACAGTGCTCCAAGCAATGCTTTGCCTTACCTGTTTATTAAGAATCACATCAAGATATAAATCACCTAATCATCAACTGCATGTTTAAGCCACTCAGGGGAATAAATGCAGGATTTCCCTGTCACACACTTCATTACCTTCACATGGCTCAGTAAGCTTGCTACACATCCCTCCCTCCACTGAGGGGGAGAAGAATTCCATTCATGGTATAATTCTGAGGCAACACTCCCTTATCAGTGGCTTACAGAGCACTGATTAAATAGCTTTCCCATAAAAAAATAATTTCTGGCAAAGCAAGTATAATGTAACAACTTGGGTTACTCTTATGAAATTACTAGTTGATTTCACCTATTCACAGGCATATGTCATCACTGCAATCTGTGTCCAGATCAAACAACATGTGCTTGTTTAAACTTTTAAGTTTGCTCTTAAATGGAAGGACTATGTAAACTCATTCAAACAAATTTACTTAGAAGTTATTTGTCATCTTGAACA
Organism: Corvus cornix cornix; assembly: GCF_000738735.6. Classification (NCBI taxonomy): domain Eukaryota; kingdom Metazoa; phylum Chordata; class Aves; order Passeriformes; family Corvidae; genus Corvus; species Corvus cornix. The sequence goes on from NC_046357.1 coordinate 72,289,433, forward strand.
TCATCTTAACTCTTGCATGCAAGCTTGAAGTATCACCCTCCAGATAATAGAGACTGTGTACAGTTGTCATCAGACAATGCCAGTGAGGCATGTGGACCTTGTTCACACAGCTACACAACAAAATAAAGCATGGTATTAAACCACACACAAGTCATTCTGAATGCAAACACTGCTTGGACAGCAAAAAAAGGCCACTGTTGCCTTATGGTGGATGAAACAATTGTTTACTGTTTAACGGAGCAGTACAGTGGTTTTTAGCTGACATTGCTCTCCGCAGGGCAATAATCACATCAGGTCCAGCTTCTGCACAGAATAGAGAACAAAATAGTTCCAGCTGGGAGGTACTTACAGTGATCATCTAGTCCCACTGACCAACCAATTCATGGCTGACCAAAAGTTAAAGCCTGCAAAGGGCATTGTCCAAATGCCTCTGAACTACTGACAGGCACAGGACATTGACCACCTCTCTAGGAATTATGTTCAGTGTCTGACTATACTCACACTAAGGAAACGTTTCCTAAAAATATCCAAACTAAGAGGCTGGTTATTGAAGAGATGACAGAATTCCTTCCTAGTTAGGAGTTAGGAAATCCTTGGCTCAAAGGAAGATCTGAATGTAAATGCCTCCAAAGTCTGGGGCTTAGAAGAATAAAGAGCATCTTTTGCAACTGAGACCTCCTTCCATGACCACAGTTCATGGACACAGGATTACACCTACATCTTGAATGATGAAGCCATGAAAACTGAAGAACTTGCCATCTGAACCATGGACAACAAGTAGAATCTTCAGGGCTCATCTGAGGAACAGCTGTGCTTTAATTACAGTTTAACTCCTTTCCAACACCTTACAGGTACCTTTGGTGTACTGGTTCTTCAAACACTTACAGATCTCAACATCCTAATCCTAATCTGCAGATTATATAAAAGATAGTGCTGATGATAGTTTGGAGGCAGGTAATGTAGAGAGAAGGTCAAAGAACACTGTCACCAACAGATCAACAGTAACTAAAAATAACCTTTTTTGATGCAGCAGGAGAGTAAGGAACATCTTCAGACCACGGCAAACCCAGAATAGTTAGAAAGACCATTTACAGAACAAGGATTGTTCTAGAAGGACAGCAAAAAGTCTGACATCTAGTATGGTCTCCAAGAGCAAGACCATTCCTCCCTACTCCCTCTTCCAGAAGGAAGAAGAAGAAGAAAAGGTATTTCCAGTGAAGGATAACACGAAACATAAAGGGACATCTTATATAACAGGACCCCGTTTTATATACAGGGTCTCCGAAGGACTGGAAATGAACTCCTCATACCAATCAATGTATTTGGCACATGTGACATGTAACTCCATCACAGGGATACTCTATGTCTATTCTGGAGTTCCTGAAGAGAAATAAGCTAGAGGAGGGAAATGCCAGACTGAGTGCACAAGAATTGCATGCTGTGTAGGACTGCCACACACACAGCAGGCCCAACACTCACGGGAGGCACTGAATTCATGGTGTATTTACAGACTAGATGAACAGTAAAACCAACATTTTGACAGCATGAAAAACAAATGTTTGAGCCTGCAGACTTATGACAGACTTGGGAGTTACTGCATTCACCCTTGCTTCGCCTAATGGTAGCTGGGAATTGAACTTTTTACATTCTTGTACTCAAAATATGTGTCGTCAGTTTAAAATCTGAAGATTACAAAGTCTTGGGAACACTAATGTAAGTGGGAAGCATGCTAGCGACTTGTAGTTGTAACTACTGAAGGAAAACTTCATTAACAAAATTGAAGTTTTATAACTGGAGGGTAAAGATGCCAGATTTCTTATCAATCAATCAGAAGTTCAACCCACATGTATTTTGCAAGGATTAGGTCAAGATATCTGGTTGCCAGATTTTAATAAAGTTCAGATCTCCTAAAAGGAAAAACCTCATCAGGGAAAAAGTGGTGTGCCAGAGTGAAAATTAAATGCACTGGAAATACTGACTAAGCAACAAAATCATAGACAAATTCTATGGTGGTTACAATTCAACTGTCAGATTAAGGTATACAATGAGAAACAATCCACAAAGCCCCAGAAAAACTCACAGGGTTTTCATTAAAGTGACATTACTCTTCTATTTCGTCTCATGCCAATGAGGTTTGTTTAACCCTTCAAGCTTTATTTATCAAATGAAAATTGCTTCTTCTCTAAAACACTGCTGAAATGAAAACACCAGTTAAATTAAGCACAGTTCAAAAAAAAAACCAAAAAAAACAACCTCTCAAACCTTTTTGTTTGGAAAGTGTATCAAGAACACTGTGCATTATTACAGTGAACTGGAACTTAAAGAATGGTGATGTTATGTTATAGATACTAGTGCAAAAGGACAAATAATCAACTAATGCTGTCACTAAGAGGTGACACAAAATCACTGAGCCAGCCATTGGCAGTTAAAGCTATCACTGTAACTGGACATACTTTACATACAAATCCATATGAGTCAACAAAAAATGAAAGCAAAGAAGTGGTAGAGGTGGTTAGGGATTACTTCAGTGTTTTCTGTAACACATCA